>NW_020653900.1:13539483-13568199 GCF_003589595.1 Hyposmocoma kahamanoa
CTGAAATTAACCGCCAATATTTAATTTTATTTTATATATTTGACGATTTCCCACCAAACCTAAGAAGTGCATACTGAAAACCCAGAAGGAGATGTCGAGGAGCGATATACGACCACTACCATTTATATAGTGGTATTGGGCTCTAAATGTGCTCCAAATATAGAGTTCGTATATTGATCATGTTATACGATGTCCTGAAATTATAGGCACAAGGTACGTGTCAATCGTATAATATAAATAAATAATCGTCACTTAGTATTATAAAAAGTACGTTCCACTTTTGGAAATTAACATAACGGTGTGCAACACAGTCATTTTAACAAGCATCTGACAGTCAGACAATCGGCTAACAAGGTGCTAGTAAACCAATTATTAACGACTGTAAACGCAATTCTGCAAATTATACATCACAGAGAAACGTTAAGAAAAAAAAAACTCTAATTATACATAATTGGCGGTTTGCCAAACCATTTTGAGGTTAGTTTAGGTTATGTTAAATAAACGTATGTAATAGCGTGAAAGAAGACCTGTGCACAGGAGATTTACGCATTACATTGACCTTTTTATGATACCAAGTGAAGGGACGGGCAAGTCGTGCGACTGCTGGTAAGCGACACGTTTGTCCTGAACAGTTGCAGTGCTACTCAGAGCTTTATATCGCAAAAATCTGAGGGGCACTGCCACTGCGCCCGTCGCTCAGAGACAAAAGTTGACAAGTCCCATGTTTCTGTAATTTCACCAGCACCCCTTACGCTTCAAAACCGGAACACAGTAATGCTGACAATACTGCTTAGCGGCAGAAATAGGTAAGGTGGCAGTATTTCCCTGGACGGACTCTTTCACAAGGAGCTCTGTTGCTGCTATACTCTATACTATAGTTTCCCAAAGTGATCCCTACCTCCTCAGCCCCAGTAGCCCCAGTAGCCCCAGTGGGCGCTAAAAAGTCCTAGGATAGGGCCTCGGAAGCAATTGGGGGGCGTTGTTGCTGTCCAGTACCAGTACATATATATTATCATATTATTCTTTGTGTTAAGTTACATACACATACGTACTCACGTCTTTGGGTTCCTACATAGGGGTAGGCAGAGCTTTAAGTGACACAGTGCAACTAAAGCCGCATTCGGAAAATGTTTGGGTTAAGATTGTATACAATCTTGTGTAATTTACTGCACCATACTGACAGGTTGCCAGCCTGTCGCCTACATATAGGACACTTTTAAGCCCAATCCCCCAGTCGACTTTTACAACTTGCGCGGGATAATAATCAGCTGATACCTTCTATTTTTTTTCTTTTAGTTCCAGATCAGTATGGAACTGTGTGTTAAGTTAATATAAAAATACGTGTTTTTAATTATTTTTTGTGGTGGTGGGCGTTACAATTTTTTTATCTTGCCTAAGTGAGAACCTACGCTCTACACGCTATACTCTACTAATTATAGTACTATATTTATATAGAACACTTATCTAGTTTATCAAGATTTTAAATTATATATTTACAGGTATGCGAGTTTATTATGGTGTGTTACTTCACTAACTAATAGGTACTTCGTTGGTTAAAGATCTATTTCAAAACAGGATATTTAAAACCCCAATAATTACTAACTAATCACCTTATATTAAATATAAAGTTAAAAACAACCATATCACAAGATGGCCTCAAATAAAAATTCCCGGCTACCTTCCCAATTAAATAATTTTGGTTCGGCCCTCGTTAACAAATGACGATCAAACTACGGCTGTTAACTTTACAATAAGGTTAATTATAATAACAGTTTTGCCTGTTTCCCTTTGTAATTTTAACGTCAGGTTTGTACTTTTCATAATAAAATTCTACGACACTAAGTGGGCTTTATTTACCACTAGCTTAGGCCCTGGAATATATTTGAGGTATACAATATCTGTCCTGAATAAAATATTAATTAAATTAAATATTTTAAAAAACCTTGGGCCTAGGAGTGTCCAATCTTATATAGCTGGCGTGATATTAGATAATTTTTTTTTTGTACAAAACCAAGCGACGGTACGAACAAGTCGTGTACGTGGTATTAAGCGACACGCCAGTCTCCAGTGCGCCTGTCACCCTGAGACATAGGATGACAAGTCCTACGTACCCGTAATCTCACCAGCACCCTTACCCTTCAAAACCGGAACGCAGTAATGCTCCTAACATTACTGCTTGGCGGCAGAAATAGGTAAGGCGGCAGTACTTCTCTAGACGAACTCTATCACAAGAAGCACTACTGCTTTATACATATACATACACATTATATATATGTTTCATAAAAGCTCATATATATTACTACCAGCAAAGTAAAGTCCACGAGTTACCACCTTAAGGCTTCTTTTTGCATGCAGGCAATACCGGTCGGTGGCTGCCAATAGCAGCTCGCTTGTACTTGTAAATCAATGGCGTTCAATGGCTAGATCATATTTTATTATTAACAAAAGATTTTCAACTAAACAAGGGGCGGTACTACATACAATTTCCACTTATAAAGTCAAGTTCTAATTCGTAGACCTCAATTACTAGCTTTAATGTTTCTGCAAATAGCCCAATTTACCAATTGTGTAGGTCATAAGATCAATGTTGTAACCATGACGTCATATTCCGTGATACTATTCATGCATTGGAAAAGTCTGTCACTAAATCATTGACTTACAAATAAATGGACGACGAGTCTAATACAAAAACCACGAAAAAAATGTCCCAAGTCAACCTATTCGAAATTTAAATTGTAATGTCATCGCAGTATCGCGCTGTCAGTAGAACAAATGAAGACAAAAGCGGAGTGTCGCGTTCTGTATACGATTTTAGCGCCTTACAAGTGCGGACACTTTTTAGCGCGGACCCGACGTCCATATAATTGTAAGTCAATGACTTGATAACGTCATTTTTTAAGCTACTGCTCGTTCACTACCCTCAGAAGAACGAGCAAGTAACTCTAGGGATTGCTCTTTTCAAATAGACTTTAATGCTATAAAATACACTTTGAATCATGCTTGTGTGGAATCTCGACTCACGTTGTCTTTCCATACATCTTTATTTAACACGTAGTCTACAATTTTGTAATATGAGTTTTCAATTAAAATACTTTTAATGTAAGTTTTAAACTTAGGAAATGGTAAAGTTAATATACGCTCCGGAATCTTATTGTAAAAACGTATATAGTTTCCCATAAAAGAATCGTTTACCTTAGTTCAATCTGCCAGGACCTATATCTATGCCATACGAGGAAATAAACCAAACTATTTTAAAAAGATTATTTCATACGATTCAAATGGACGTACTTTCCACTTCTTCCGCTTCCTCTGCCAACAGTGTCCATTTACATACTCGTCTATTCTGATTGCTTTTTCTTTAAAACGTTATTCAACGCCGTTAACAACCTCCTTGTTCTCTAATAACGCACTGTAACTAGCAGGAAGCTTTCGTAAGGTTATGATCTTTATAGTTCTTTGCTTTACTCTACAATAAATATGTATAATAGTTCACGTAATGATTCAGTTTCCGGTGGAAAGACGAGCTATCTCCGCACTATAATGTGTAATACACACGACACTGAAGAACGTGTAACATGTGACATGTGCTTATTAACGAGAAATTATTATTTGTTTCTCAAAGAAATAATTGATCTATTGTAAATGTGCGCTTTTTTAAATAAACGATTTTTTTTTATTTGGTCTATGGATAAATTATAAATGAACTGCATTTAAAACTGTTATTATGTTTAAGCATACTAAATTAATATTTGGTATTCAAAAATAATATTTGATCCTCTTTTTTAACCGACTTAAATAAAGGAGGAGGTTCTCCATTCGTCTGTGTTCTTTTTTTTGTATGTATGTTACGCGATAACTCCAGTATTTGTGAACCGATTTTCATGATTCTTCTTTTGTTGGAAAGGGGGTACTTCCATAGTGGTCCCATTTCATTTTGAAGAAAATCATCTACCTAAAAGGGTGGCTGTTCACGCATGAAGATTCATTTTCATAAATAGCGCCTAACATTAATTTAGGAGCAATTACTTTAATGGTTGATTTTGCTATTCTCCAATTCAAGGCGTTTTTCTCTGAATATACTTTGAGTAGTGCGTAGTGAGAACCTATTTTTATTATCTCCGTAGCAAGTCCTGTATAGTGGCGAGGAGGGGATATTTCAATAAAACTTAGCAAATAGACGTAATTCCACGTACTTTTGAGGTCGGTTTTTTTAGAATTCTGTATTGAGATTATATGTTACTGGTCTTTGCTTTTAACAATTGATGACTTTTATAAACATTTAGTAGGTTAGGTTATGGTGAGGAGAGGGAACACCGTCAGGTTTTAGTCGGTAAGAGTCCGACATAACCCTTCGTCTCCCCCGGGCGAAGGGTATCCATGAGCATTTCCTGACGTTAGAAAAAAAATTTGCTTGCGATTTCGAACATATTTTCAGATCAAATTATATTATTGTCAATATAATGAATATAATCAACATTAAAAATAAGAATCTAGATTTTATATTTAACGCTCATTTGTCTTAAGGCCGCGCGATTATCACTTTTCATACAATTTCTGGAGGCGCTGCAACCGCGCGGCAGCCGCGCGTCGTTCGCGCTGCAGTCAAGCTCGGTTGTAATCACGGTTAGTGAGGTACATATTATTTTTTTAAATTAACCACGATGGATGACAATCGAATTGAAGAATTTATAGAGAATGTTAAACAACGCCCTGCAATATGGGATAGCAGTTCCGCCAGTTACTTCAACTGACTGGATAAAAAGAAATGGGAAAATTTGGAAGCACTTTAGCAGCGCGATAGTCGCGCGGCCGCAGCGCTTCTCATAGCGGCATAGAACGCGCCCTTAGTTTTAAGGCCCAACATAAAACTATCAAAATTAATTTATACATATCAAACATGTATTACGTAGCTCAGAACAAATTAAAATATTGATCGATCGATAAAGAGGATCAGTCATTAAAAAACATGACCATTTAGATTCTTTTGCATATTTAAAAATATCATTTAAATACATACATTAACTATCATACCTATTCCTTATTTTTACATACATATATGACGATTCGACTTCTTTCATCGTCATCACATTTTGTTAACAACCATTTTCTCTTGTCCCTGGCCACTTACTTTGAAATTTTGAATCGTTCTTAAAGCTTTTTTCTTCTTCGTCACTTACTTTTCTTCTTTCCATCGCCACTCTCTACTAAATTACGGAAGAGAGCTCACGTGCTCGACTTCACATAAAATTCTGTCCCGTTAAATCATGTAAACATTATTTATATTTGTAGTACCATTGCAAGTCCTGTAACCAAACTACTTACAAAGCACAGTATTTCTAGAAATTATAGGCTCTTTTGGGGTAAGTTCCTTTTTACTATAACCTGTATTTAATTTAAGTAGAGAGTGTTTTCATACGATTGTACCTGTTTTTATGTCATTGTTTTGTTACAGCCTTTACGCCTTCACTTGACCTGTTATAACTGCCTCTGTGGCTCCGTGGTTACCATGCCGGACTGCCACGCAGAGGTCCCAGGTTCGATTCCTGGGCCGGGAGAAATAGTTGTATATGTGTATTTTGTGATTGTCTATGTATGTGTCCATGGCATCCGCGACACAGGATTTCCCTAGTGCGGGGCTATGTTTAGTGTGTGCGTTATTATTATTATTATTTCTATTCCTGTACTCTTTATTTCTACAATAAAATTCATGTGGACTGAGTCTTGTATTTAATTACTCCACATCCTTTTTCCATCGACGTAGGCAGAGATGAGAGCCTTCCTGTACTATAATCCTGACACATATCTTTCGCCTCGTCAACATACATCAGTACTTTCATACACGCTCGTCGGTTACGCGTACTCTTGATTTGGTTTTTCTTTTGGACGTCCTCAGTTTGGTCATGGTAAGTTCGCTTCCGCCTCATAATTCTGTTTCGTTAATCTTCTTTCATTCATTCTCTCTACATGTCCAAAGCACTTAAGCATCCCTTTTTCACTACATCTTCTTCCACATCGCAACGCTGTACTTTCGTGCTTATTCTGCCAAATACAATATTCAATACCATACATAAGTATAGAAACCAGTACCCGTTTTATTTTTAGGGTAAGGGCAAGGTCTTAGGGTTTCCATTCTCATAGTATACTGGGTAAGAAATATCACCAAATGATTTAATGAAGTAGGTTGATAACTACACCATAAGATTAACACAAAGTTACCTACAATTGGTACTTACACTACCCTTTTTGTCCAAAGTGTCACGATTATATCCATTAAAACTCGACTATTTAGATTTTTTGACTATAATGCTCTCCTTGTCATAACTAACGCTGGTAAAGCGTGTAAATAGCCTAAATTACTATACATAGAATGCGAATGGCTAGCACGGGATCCAAAAGGGAATTTTTAAAAAGGCAATAGGGATCCACTCACCTTGATGATGATAGCCGCGCGCTGTTGAAGATGATAAGAATTGAAGCGGGACTCAGAAGCAGTTTATTTTATTATTTCCTGACAGGAAGAATTAGCGTTAGAATAAGTACGAGTAATTCATTATCATTTTTGTACGCGGCCGTCCAAAGAGCAGGCCTTTACTGCATATTCCAAAGAGAGTGTGACCAGAGGCATTTGAATTTTGGTAACTTTCAAGACATTGGCTCCTATTGTTTTTTTTTAAATCTAACCCAACAAGATGTGTTAATAACTCAATTTCGCTAAAAATTTCGATTACGTTAGTTTTGATAAGGAGTGCAGTATAATATTAATCTGATCAACAATATTTCATTTATATTTTAGTCTCCACATATTTCTTTAATTTTTCTGTTATGAAATTCCATAATATACTTCTCTTCTATAATAAATTAAATATTGAATAAATATATAATTTACCAAGATGTGAGTCAGTGAAATCGATTTTTTAAAACAACACTTAATTTCCTGGAAAGCAGCAACCCACTAAACGTCAGTTTATTCTTTTTAAGGGCAGTACCTTTAGTTATCCTAATTTCTTTGTCATTGGATTTATATTACAAAAACTGTTGTATTTTTGTTAAGTTCGTCATTACGTCCGTCTAGTATGTCATTTTTATTTGTTTCACATATTACGTAGCGGGGAAGTTGTTTCTAAGTTTACTAATATTATATGTCTTACCAGTTTTATGTGTCCGTGTGTAGCTTTGTATAGCCAGGGAAGGTTCTCGCTCGTTTCATTAGCGATCGTGAGCAGATATCGTTATTGCGTGGCGTTCCCGTACGTGCAGTATATGGTGCAAGTTTAAATATTTTATCTTCCGCAATTTCAAATGTATAATACAGTCAATTTAAATGTATAATAAAGAAAAATACGACACTATATGTAGTTGTTAAAATAAATGTAAAATTGTTATACCCCGAGTAGGATCCTACGTCGGAAAAGAATCTCAAATGTGGTACCAAGAATTTTATAACTTTTCGGCGTACAACAAGCAATCTTTTATCAGTATTACTTCAAGTTTTAGTAAACTTTTGCCTCTTTTTGTTTTTATTTTTTATTTTTAGGTCTTCATGGGCTATAAACTTTTATGGTACAATGTCAAATACCATATTCACTTCAATTCCAATCATATTCAACCAGATTATTTATCTTATTAATAAATAAAATAGTATTTATATACTAAACACTAGTGTAATTATAATTTTCATTAAACATTTAACTCATAAATGAGATTTTATCTGCCAACTTTGCCTTTACTACTTTACAAAACACACTCGCCTCTAAAACATAAATAAATAATTACATGATTATGTTGAATGGAGCTTAATCATCTGCTAATCACAGGTCTTCATGTACCAGTCGGGCTAATAACATAATGATGGAGGAAAGAGATGGCGATGTAAGAAAGACAGAGATAGATACTGGTCGCTCCCGATCGGATTGAATTGAATTAACAGCGTAAGCAATGCAATTTTGAGTGAAAGTCTGTAAAATTACACTTGATATTATTTGCCTCGATTTGCCTCATCATAAGGGTAAATAAGTATTCATTTGTATCAATAAATATTGGAGTCGCGGAAATAAAATTTGCTGTAAATTGCCAAGATGCAATTTTAATTTCACGGAAGCTTTTGAGTGTGTTGACCTCGTTAATTTTGGAGTTTTATAACATGAAAATTTTCTAGACTTCCAATTTGTCTAATAAATATATATCAGCGATTGTATGTTTATGTTGCAATTAGTATAAGACTTCTACACGGATCAGTTTTAGGACCGTTACTTTTATCTATTTAAAAGGTGTTTGATAACTTCAACTCTCTTTACAGCTTTCGGAATATTGGTTATATGTATTGGATTTGAACACCGTATTTCCACTAACATGGAATGCATAAAAGTGTTACCATATTAGAACCTTATTAGTTTATCAAGTAACAGTTATTTACTAGAATTAAAACTGGGTTGCATCTTATACCCAATTATAGATTCTTTAAACGCGCCACCTGTCTTTATAATGTCCCACTGGCCATCAAGTGGTGCGTGTTTAGTTTATCTAAACGATGCTCTAACCGTTACTGGATAAGATATCTATGGGATTATGTCATCGATTATTAGGTGTATTCGTCTATTATTGGATTTTCCACCGTTGATAAAAAAAATACTTTGAATAGTTTATCATTGTTTTGACAAGACAAGTCTTCCATACAGGAGGTTCAATATTGATTTCCAGAGCTTAAATAACGCATCGCCTGACCATAACATCCCCAACTCGCATTGGTCCAGCAAGGGTGAGTGTGTGTTTACCTTTTTTTTATACACAGGAAACTGCGTTACGCATACCTCGCCGTGGGCGATGACATGGCGAGGTTATGTGGGACTCTCCTCGGTTGAACCGGCAATACAAGCTCGCCCGATGCATCCTCGGAGGCCTACCCACTAAAAACCTGTGTATGCACCCTCACCCACCGATGACGGCTCGTGGGTTCCCGTTAAGACTCGCTACTCACCCCGATGGTTGTCCCCTTCCGCGCCGACAACATTCTGCGCCGGATTTGGTCCGCATGGACGTCTTCCTCCCTAGCGCTTTCTGTGGTCTTCTTTTGCGACATCACATCCTCGCAGAAGGAGACCACAGCAGAGCGTGTGTTTACCTATGAAATTGTAAACGTGACGAGAATTTAACAATTTTATAGTTCGACACTGTCATATTTCAAAACAACAGTTTAAAATAACGACAACATTGTATTTGTTTCTTTAAATATGTATGAATCAACAAATTACCTATAATTCTACCTCACAGGAGCGGATCAAGAGATTAACATTTAAACGATTGCTAAACACATAAGATTTTTAAATTATTGTAAGATTGTTGGCTAAACTTGTTGGTATTATGTTAATCAACCGCAGTGTTCTGTCTATAGATTCGCATATTGGAAAAAAATGAAATTGCTTGAAAGAAGCAAAATTGTGTTCTCGTTTTTTCAACGAGCGTTCTACTTTACTGTAAAGATTTCTTTTATGATATCAAGTGACAGAACAAGTCGTGGACCCGGTGGTAAACGACACGCCTGTCTACAATAGTAACAGAGCCACGACAAGCTTTAAATCTCAAAGATCAGAGAGGCACTGACACTGCGCCTATCACCATGAGACATAAAGTTGACAACTCCCACGTGTCTTTACTTTTAACAGCACCCTTACCCTTCACAATCAAATTAACAGCAGAAACAGGCAATACAATTACTGCACTGTATATTGTCTTCTTCGTGGAAGAGCAAAGAAGAAAACATCCTTCTCAATATAAGCACAGAATTTACAAGAATCTTCTATGTCACAAATGGTCACAAACCAGTTTTAGTAGCAGTAGAGGTCCTTGTGAAAGAGTTCGTCCAGGGAAGTACTGCCACCTTACCTATTTCTGCCTCCAAGCAGTAATGTCAGCATTATTGTGTTCCGGTTTTGAAGGGTAAGGGTGTTGGTGTTATTACAGGCATTGTCAACTTATGTCATATCTTTGCGATTTAAAGCTCTGAGTGATACTGCAACTGTCATGGACAGGCGTGTAGCTCACCATCAGGCGCACGACATGTTCGTCCCGTCACATGATAACATAAAAAAAATAACAGGTGCATCAACCGTTTGCCGTTACTTTGCTATTAGCCTGACTCCGTCCCGTAGACCGCATGGTAGCGCCACATAAAGCATGCAATCCACACGACTCGTGCGCAGGAAGCTTCGTCATTGCATCTACGTGATCATTAAGTTATGACTATACTCTCTCTACATACGATATTAACTTTGTTGGTGGGTTACGGAGAAATTTATTAATAGGTGTCGTTAGTTAAATTTTGTATCGTAACTTATTCTAGTATCTTCCTAATGTAGATATTTGTTGAATGCTTGACTTGTTTTTGATGGTCATATAAGTACAAATTGCTCCTTAAATCGTGCAACACAGAGGGTGCGGGTCGGGCGCGAATCGGGTCGGGTGCGAGTCGGTTCGGGACCGCGGCGGGTCTAATTCCGAGTGTTTACGTGCACGGTTGCACGCGCGACCGGACCGCGCGCCCGGACCGCGCGCCCGCGCTCGATGTGTTGTCGTCCATATTAGTACACAGACCCGCGGCGAACTCGACCCGACCCGCGCCCGACACGCACCCGCTCTATGTGTGTTTCACGCTTTAATGCAGTAAGGCAATATCTGCAAAATGTCAACTTTCCAGGAGAGAAGTAAAAGATTCTACGATCGAAATTAGTCGATAATTTTTTATCCCTAAATAGGACAGTACTAGGCTGTAAATATTACACATCGGGAATATTTCCGAATGCTGTTGCCTCGTGTATAACATATTGCATTAATAACTGATGTATTTATGACAATTTAAATTGAAAAATTATTATCTAACGTTAATAAAGTTTCTTATTTCGTTATCATCACTGAATAACACGATAACATATAGACGCGACAACAACGTTTGAATATATTTGTGGATTCCAAGCTTTCCCGATGTGCAATATATACTTGTTTCATTTTATTTTTTTATTTTTTTATTTTGTTCGTATTACTTTTATGACATTCATGTGATAATAGCACTTTTGACGTACGATGACATCTGGTATTATTATACCAAGGGTACGAAACATCATTACACTACTCTCCCACTGCTGGGCACTGGTTTCCTTTAAGGAAATGTAATTAAAGTAAAGTAAGTATCCAATGAGTGTCATGACTGTCGTCCGAGATGTAGGGTTCGTTATAATATTTTTTAAGCATTGCTAAAGTGTCATTGGAAAATACTTCGTGATGATGATGGTGGAAACAGAAGACAACATTTTCTACGTTGGAGATAAGCGTCCGTACTATCTTACTCTAGCCAAATTCGATGTAGAATCTTAATGTCAAAACGTTGCTAGGCAAACAATTACGGTATAGGAAAAGAACATTTTTTTCAATGCTCTTTATTAAGACTTGCTCTGCCCACGGCCTGCTCCCTTAATTGGAATTTAAATAGGTAAGTAGGTAAATGCGTTATGTAGAAGTAATACTTACCTAGCCAATTGTTATAAAGTTTACAAAATACCTATTGATACGTATGATTTAGGAATAAAAATAAGTGTTGGCATCCTATCAATATTTACTGCTAGATGGTAGGTAATGGTAGATGAAATGAAAAAACATTGTAAGATATTATTTGATATTAATTACTACGTATTACCTATATCATTTAGCATCCATTTCCGATTCTGAAATTGAATTACCACCAGAACTCGAATGTTTGCAATCTCTCCCTTCAAATCAAAAAGTCACTAGGGACGACACAGTTTTACAAATAATTAATTACTGGTCATTTTTATGTAATTTTTAGGTGATTTGAAACTTCTGTTGAAAAATATTTATTATAAACAAGATTTCAAGATGTAGAATTACCCATAATTTAGTTGAATTTCGGAGGAAAATATAGAAATTGTGGTAACTGTGAAAGAGTTTGAGGTGAAACCCTATGATTTTATGATAGTAAGCGACACAACAAGTCGTGGGCCTGTTAGTAAGCGACACGCCTGTCCATAGCAGTTGCAGTGCACTCAGAGCTATAGATCATAAAGATCTCAGGGCACTGCCACTGCGCCCGTCACCCTGAGACATAAGTTGACTAGTCTCATATGCGTCTAATTTGACCAGCAACTGTCTGTTGAACTGCATTTGAGTAAATGTATGTATAATGTTTGGCCATACACAGTGAAACTATACCTACTTTGTTGCATGTCTGTCTATACAATTTGTGTTTTCACAAATAAATGAATTGTGAATTTAAATTGGCAGAAATTAATAGCTGCATTAATGAACGGTTGTGTAGACCCTCAATGAAGCTACCCTAAGAATAATAAGATGACACATGCGAATTCTGTTTATGTTTTTGTTTTCGGACGAAATTTGTTTTTTATAAAAAATGGATGGATACCATTTTAAACGCTCAATTAAAATAGTGATTTAGGAACGATAGCTCCTGACAGATCACTTGGTGTCACGCCCTATGTAATTTATAATAGAAAGCGTTTTTTTTTCCGATACACAAAATTTTTTTAATTTTCTCAGAACAATGGTCAATTTGCTAAAAAAAGACAAAAAGGTTAACAAAATTCACGTGTAGACAATGACTACCATTCATAATTAATTGGCTTGTTACCTGTTCTTCTATTTAAGGGTCTATTGATGCAACACAAAATACCCGTTGAGAGTCTATACTACGTCATCTCAAATTCAAAATGTTCTATTAATGAATCGTTTCTATAGCGTACATCGTGCTGCAGGGTCACAGGCTTTGTTTCAGAATTAATATTTTTAGAAATAAAATTATATATATTTATATATATATATACGAAACTACATGTATATCGTATACTATTTAGTGCAGTTGATAAAAAAAAAATCATAGGTATGTAAAGTACCTATTGAATGCACAGGTTTTCAAAATTTCGAGGTACGTTTGTGTTTTTCTTGTATCGTGAAAATGTTTAGAAGTTCCTATACCACGTATATTCATTACATCGCACAATATTGGCACATTAGCACGAGTTCACATGTACTCGCATATTTTAAATGTAACGCATATGAATGCACACACATCATAACAACAAATTGATAGAGATATCACAGAGTAATTCTATCGAAACCAACCAGCAAACCAGCTCCAGCTCCTTTTCACTGCCATGACTTACAGAAAGAAACATTTGTTAAATATAATTACTGTGTTAAGTCTATGTTGTCTATACCATGTATCTGTTGTATGTTTTTATCATGGAAGTGAATAAAGACTTTATCTATTTAGATAGTTACTCCTCCCGTTAACTGCCTTCGTGGCCAAACAGTTACCATGCTTTGTTGCGACTCAGAGGTCTGATTCAGGCCGGGAAAAATATTTGTATGACCTACATTTATTTTCTCTCGTGCGGTAATTTGTGGTTATTACGTGTCTTTGCGATTTAAAACTCCGTGTGGCACTGCAACTGTTATGGACAGGCGTGTAGCTTACCATCAGGCGCACGACGTATTTGTCCGTCCCTTGATATTATAAAAAAATCAATCCCTTACTTCCCGGCCTTTACATAATAATATATCTATTTAGAAACCATTTATTTGTGGCAGCACTGGTTGTATAGACGTAGCTTGTAAGAAAATATATGTGTAATATATATAATAAATATATGGAAATATATGTTACTGCGCCCGGCTGAGCGTTAGACATATAAGCATATTGAAAGTAACTGCCTCCGTGTCCGAACAGTTACCATGCCGGACTGTCACGCAGCGGTCCCAGGTTCGATTCCCGGGCCGGGAGAAATATTTTTTATGGTCTACATTTATTTCTCTCGTGAGTTTGGGTGTAACTTGTGATTGTCTACACTCAAGTCCTGACTTGAGTATTAAGTAGAGTTCTGGAATACGACCCTAAAATTACACAGTGGAACCACGGGTTTAAGTCGTAAACCAACGGTACAGTTATACCGCCACTCGTAAGACCTGTAGTCCACGTTCTTAGTCCTCCCGAAGTAAAACCAACACGCTGGCCTAATGTAGATTGAAAATTAATACACATCGAGTATATAACCAGAAATAGAGACGAAATAAGGGCCATCCATCCACGGCAACTCATTAGGTAAATGGGCTGAAATAAAAAATTAGAAAGCTGTAATAGTACAGCGCCAACAACTGACCTGTGTATATATATTCCAAAAATATTCTGTATTTATTGTAATAAAGATAATATCTCTATCTATGGGGGGGCTGTTCCATTCGGTGGTATGGGAAAAACAGCAAAACATGTAATTATAAAACAAATATGGTAATTGAATATTAAATATGTAATTTTTCAATTTTCGTCCGTTATAGTAAAACTCAAGTAGCACTGGTCGATTTGAAGTAAAACAATTGACGACACCCGTTAATTGTTTCGAATTCGGGCTGGCCAATCGGAGCGCAGTTGTCACCGTAATTATTTGGCAGAATAGTTTTCAAAGAAATTAAATGACATTTTGTCTCTATTTCTGGATATATACTCGATGTTATAATTCCCTACAATTATTCACGTCATCATCTGTAGCTAACCAAACCTTTCTAATATTGAATGCAACTGCACATATCAGTATTCAAATGTCGTAACTCGAATTAGTTATGTTATAGTGCGCATGCGACCACACTGGGAGTTCCCGGTGTTTTGAATTGAATGCCACTTGTTTATTGCTCCGTGTACGACGAATAGTCAATTGTTTTTACGAATTGTTGTATTTTATTGGCCTTTAGAATTTTTAGTTGCTTCTGTTTGTTAAATTTTGAAAAGCTAGTTGGACGAATCGTTACCGAAATGCGTGGAATGGCATGGCATGCAGTTAGGGATAATAACACAGAACAATAAATACGGTAGATGTGGTTAGTTGGCGAAGGACGCTTGCCAACATTAGTTCTGTAGAGACCTACTAGAGCTCAGTCTGCCATTTTCGCTTTGTATGGTATGGTTGTGTCATTCTTTTGCGCAAATTCTCTAAAATTGCAGAAAAATGCCTTTATTGTGCTGTTTTTAACCGACTTCAAAAAAGGAGGAGGTTCTCAGTTCGACTGTTTTTTTTTGTATATATGTTACGCAATAACTCCGGTATTTGTGAACCGATTTTCATGATTCTTTTTTTGTTGGAAAGGGGGTACTTCCATAGTGGTCCCATTTCATTTTGAAGAAAATCATCCACCTCTAAGGCCATCAGCCATCACGCATAAAGATTCATTTTTATAAATAGCGCCTAACTTTAATTTAGGAGCAATTACTTTAATGGTTGATTTTGCTATTTCTCCAATTCAAAGCGTTTTTCTCTCAATATACTTTGAGTAGTGAGAACCGATTTTCATTATCTCCTGTGTCAAGTCCTGTACAGTGGCGAACTAGGTGATATTTCAATAAAACTTGGCGTAATTCCACGTACTCTGTACTGAGATTATGGATTGCAAAAATGATAACCGCACCAAAAATATTACCCGCAATAGTCGGTATTCATATCGTCGGTAAGTCTTATTTTGAGAAATTTTGAATTTTCTGTTTATCGATTTGATTCAGATTATGTTAATCGTTCGTCGTAGTCCAGCTACTGGCCGCAAGATGGCAGCAAGTTGAATAAAATTTCAATGTAAAATCAAAATGTCGTAACTGGCAATAAAGGTAATGAACTTTCAACTATATAGCGACCGGGCAAAGTTTAAATTATATTAACAATCCAGAATTTGTTACATCTTTTTAAATAAGAAACCAATCATTATCAAGATTTCGTAGTGTTTATCATTTGTTTGTGTGCGTGTTGGCGACAGCGATTCCGATAGTAATCGAGGATTAAAGTACTTCCATTGTTTTTTTCTTCCGTGAATAATAATTTTACAGCTATATTGGTCATGGAAAACGTACTGGTAAACCTGCCTGTTGGAGAAGGTGAGAGACATTGAAACAAAGAAAAAGCCAAATGATTATCACTAGTATCAGGTTTCTTACCACGGTATGACTTCTTTTTATTTTCCCGATATTTCGGAACGGTTGCACACTCCATGGTGACGGGTTGACTGGACGGCGGCAGATGACAGCTTTATGAGCAGACATATCTGTCTACCCCTTCCCTCTTGCGCTGTCGACGACTACCTTCATCGCGATTTGTTGTGGCGTTACCACTGTCACTCACTTTTTTCACACAAACCACACTCACTGTATCCACACGCGAAACTGAACTCGAAATCTATAAAGAAAAAGCCCTTCGGTCTGACTGGATACGAACCAAAATATCTGTTTTATTTTACGATAGTATGTGATGGGACAAACAAGTCGTGCGCCTGTAAGCGACATAACAGTTCCAGTGCATTTGGGGTTGTCCTTATGTGTATCCATAGCACATCACATGCATCAACCGCGATACAGGGTTACCCTAGTGCAGGGCTATGAGTGTGTGCGTGCGTGCATTAAAGTGCCACTCAGAGCTTTAAATCGCAAAGACCTGAGGGATACTGTCACTGCACCCGTCACCCTGATACACAAGTTGAAAAGTTCCATATGACTGTAATTTCACCAGAACCCTTATCCTTCAAAACCGAAGTAATGCTCACATTACTACTTGGCGGCAGAAACAGGTAAGATGGCAGTGCTTCCCTGGACGAACTCTTCACAAGGAGCACTACTGGTAACAAAAATGTTGCCATGATTCGATGGGGACTCGGGTTCTGGACTGGACCGATCCAGTCACATTGAAAACTTTTTCTTTGTGTATTTCAATCTTTATATGAATCATAATGACTAACTAGTGTAGTATTTTCATAAAAAATCAAGATAGTAAAACATTATGATATTTAATAAATAAATATTTGAAGACAGTGTTTCCATCCCGTATTGAGCTTTTGTGGTAGATTATAACTGAAATTCAGACGACTCATGCCAACCAGTGGGATCTTTAGGACACCGTAACAGTACGAAGAATGCAATTCACAATTCACAATCGTAATATTCTGCAATACCTACTGCGTTAGTATATAAAGGCTGGACGAAAGTCAGGTGACCTTACAGCTCAAGATTGCTCTTAAGTCTTAATCAATCAAGTGCAGACGTTGGTGTCATCCAAGGTGTCGATGAATATTTATGTTCTGTCTATAATAGACTGTTGAATCTTGTGACACATAACGATTTACTAGCTGTTGTTATAGTGGATTTGACAAATTAGCTCAAGATTGGAGTCTCTAAATTAAGCCGTCAAATTGCGATAGTCATTTGTATGTTGACTACAATGTATTAGGGTCGATTTGGTAGCCATTTTTACACCAAGTATATCGATAATTCTCGACTATCCTTTGACTGTTAATAATATCACTGGAACATCCAAAAATGCATAACGGTATTTCTTCATTGGCAAGATAAAATATCCATACGTACGCTTTACAAGGTAGGAGGTAAAGGGTTCCATGTGACATGCTGGCTCACCTGAAATTGTAGCTCCAGCAGGTTCCTTCCTTTGGTCTGTTTAGAATAGGTCACGTTATCATTATTACTTAAATAATCCAGTCCCACAACAGCCAAGATAGTCGTGTCAATGTCAAACGGTGTTGTAGAAATGTAGCTATTGCTCATCAAGTTATGCCAAGTCTCAGGTTTCTTTACGACCAGTGTACGTGGCAAAACTATAAACACAAGCTGATCGAGATCTTCAACAGTTGGAGTCGCTTGTGGAGATTTTGAAAAAATTTGGCTCGTCATAAGAATGAAAAGCGTGTTATCTAACTTATCGCTCAAGGATCTAAGGAAAAATACTAGTTTATCCTCCATTTCCCATGGAGGATAGGCAGTAATATTAGAAATCAGAGTAAAACTAAAACTTTTACCAGCTATCTGAGTATATTCAAGCACCTTTTTCAATAACAAAGCGTATTTTGATGTATCGCCAACACAATTTGTATCGTTCAACTTTGTGTTCGGGCTGGATCTGGCTATTTTCTCATTTTCTTCAAAGAAATTATTCAACTTATAATCCATTTGAAACTTAGTATTATTTGAACTTACCATGGGCAAATCTGTAAAGTAAGCAGTATAGTAACCATAGTCATGTAAGCGTTCGATTAAAAAGTTATCTGGATACAGATAAATATTTCTATTTGGTTTCTGCTCGTCTTGAAATTTGAATCCAACTTTCTTCATTAAAATATCAAATACGGTTACCATGCCGCTGTTGTTTACGTTGTAACTCTCGAGTTTCACAGCTCTAAAATCTTGTGTCAGAATTTTGTATGCTACGGGTAAGTACTTGTAAAATTTATTATATGGTATTGAATCTAAGACAAGTATAAGTACGTTCGGTGCATTTTGTCTATCACTAGGACCTGAAACGAAGACAGGTCGAAAGCCAGTCTTGACGCCAATCCAGTACTCATTCTCATGAAAATTAAAAGATAGACTACTTTTTTGAGACTGATTACAAAATACCTTTACGTGATCAGATTCCTTAAAATAATATGTTGCATTTCCATTTACTCTGAATGAAGTACCTATGTGATAGTTGTTATTAGGAGTGTAGACAATATTCTTGTAGTAGCACGTAATCGTTGGCATTCTATCAAGAATTTCTTCAATGACTTTACAATGGAAGCCGTCACAACTGACCCAATCTCTGCCTGTGCAAATAGGTTTCGAGTTTGCATAATGTTTGATTAGAAGATCAATGTCCAATGAATGACCATCATAAAAAACCTTGCTATGACTTGCTTTATAAAATTCTTTTGAAAAATTGCGGTTTACTATTAACTTTAACATTGATTCAAACAAAGCATTTTGGACCATTTCACCCAAACGATCTCCAGCTTCGATCAAGTCTGGTCGTAAATTTTTCAAAGACAATGTAACATCACTATGCGTTGAGATGCCTACAGATAGATTTTTTATTAACTGCATTCTAAACCTTCTCTTTTCATACAGACTGTTATTAATGTACTGGAGGTAGGTTTTGTTATATGGCGTTCTTATTCGCGAAGTTTCCAGTAAATCCGAATCAGAGACAATTATTACAAGTACTATAAAGACTATACCAAAACCTATTGTTTGAATTCTAGTGTCCATCCTTAAGGATTTCTTGGGTCCGTACGTGACCATGTGGTACCGGTGCAAAACTTCGAACTCATCATCAGATAGATGCATTTGAAAATTTTTTCTTGTTTTTTGTTTGTTGGAATTAATTAAATATACAATATTAAACAAATTGTCACTATAAACATAAACACAATATACTGAGTAGAAAATTATACAATATAAAACATATTCAAGAAGTAAATAAGAAATAAATGACAGTTTAATGACAGCGAATGGCTATATAAAAAATTGCAAAAAAGAGACTTATTTTTTTATAGTTTCCTTCGTCTTTTCCATCCATCCTCTAAGAGCAGTTGCACACGGCGAAGTTTAGCAGCGATGCAAACGCGCATGTGCATCGATGCAGTTGGAGGTTTGCATCGATGCAATCGCCTATAAATCGCAAGTGTAGCTATGCAATCTATGACGTCTCTAGCCAGGTCTGGTAGCTGTAAAGTTACCTAACTGGGTGACAAAATACTTTCATAGATTTCTCATAGTGGTCGGGACGGTTAAAAGTCGTTGAAAACCAAATACACAGTTCCGACAACCACATAAAAAAACTCGTGAGATCCGCTAGTTCGTTCCGTGGCTTAGTTGGCATAGCGTCTGTCACGGTTTGTTAGAAGTCGGTTCGAATCCGGTCAGATCGAAGAAATTTTATCTAAATGTTCAATCTACGTATCAATAATTATAATACACTAGTGGCGTAATTCCACAAAAAAGTAATTGAATATCAATTAAATACAAATTTATTACAGTTATTATTATAAAATATATAACGAGATTTAGTGCGGTCGGACGCTAAAGTGCGTTCGCAGAGTATATTTATTCACGAGATAGGGCTCAAGAATCGCAATAAAGTCATTTCATGTGTTTCGAATGCTATAAACGATTTCATTGGAATACCCAAAAAATGCTAAATGGTATGATCGTCACCGGTAGAATGAAATCTTTTTTGCTCATAAGGTAGAAAGTTCCATGGTACCCTGCAGTTGAGGTATCCTGCTGGTGCACTTTACGTGATATCTGCAGCAAGCTTCTTCCGTCAGGCAGTTTAGAATCGGTCAGGTTGTCATCATTACCCAACAAATTCAGTCCCACAACATCCAGAATGGTCTTGTCAATGTCAAACGGTGTTGTACACATGTATCTATTGGCCATTAAATTATACCTCGTCTGAGGTTTCTCAATAACCAGTAGACGTGGCAAAACTATAAACACGAGCTGATTGAGATCTTCAACATTTGGAGTCGATTGTGAGGCTTTTGAAAAAATCTGATTCGTCATAAAAATGAAAAGCGTGTCTCTTAACACATGTTTCAATGACCTAATGAAATAGACTAGATTATCATCCACTGCTCTACGAGGATAATTAGTAATGTTAGATATGAAAGTAAAACTAAAACGTTTCTCAAGTATTTCGGTGTACTGAAGAGTAATGTTCAATAGCAAAGCGTATTTTGGTGTATCACCAACGCAATTTATATCACTAAATGTTGTGTTCAGTTCATCTACTCTCGTCATTCTGTCATTTTCCTCAAAGAAATAGTGTAACTTATAGTCGGTGGGATACTTGTAAATTTTTGAGCTTATCATGGATAAATCCGTAAAGTAACCGGTACAGTAACCATCGTCATGTAAGTGTTTTATTAATAAGTTATCAGGGTATAGATAAATATTCCTATACAGTTTTTGCTTATCTTGCAATTTGAATCCATTTTTAATTATATTGAATGTCGTTAACATATCGCTGTTATTTACATTATAATTCTGAAGTACCACGGCATTGAGCTCTTGTGTCAAAACTCCGAACGCACGAGGCAAGTACTTATGAAATTTGTGATATGGGATTGAGTCTAAGGCCAGTATAAGTATGTTCGGTGTTTTTTCTCTACCACTAGGAGTTTCGACGGAGACGGTTCGAAAACCAGTCTTGATACCAGTCCAGAACTGTCGCTTAGGAACATTGCCTAACATGACAGGAGTATTTCCAAATTCATCACAAGATATTTTTACATGATCAGAAAAAAAGAAATTCCACGTTTCGTTTCCATCTACTCGCAATGAAGTGCCTATAAAGTAGCCATTAACATTATATTCGACGAAATCGCTATAGAAGCACGCGATCATTGGCATTTTTTCAAAAATCTCTGGTATGACTTGACACTGGAAGCCATTGCAACTGACCCAATCTCTTCCTTTGCAAATAGTTTTCGAATGTTTATACTTTTTGCTCCAGTGAATATTGTTATATAATTTCTTGCTAGCGTAATAATCGTAATATTTGTATTCGTAATATTCGTTGTAATCGTAAAATTTGTAATGTTCTATTGGGAAATTGTAGTCGAGATTTAATTTTGAAATTAGCCCATTATGAAGGTTGATGTGCAATTTTTGTACTCGATGACTCGCTTCTACCACGCCTGGAGGGAGTTTCTTTATTAACAAGGTAACATTATTATCCACTGGGAATTTTACAGACAGATTTTTCAATACATACTTCCCAGATTCCCTATTTTCATGAATACTTTCGTTAATGAGCTGGGGGTAGATTTTGCCATAAAGTCTTTCTTCAGTATTTATTCGCGGTGTTTTCAAATTAGAGTAAATTATCACAAGCATTGAAAGGACTATAACAAAACCTATTTTTTTAATTCTAAACGCCATTTTTGTGGACTTCCTCTGCTTGTGTGTGGCGATGTGGTACGGTTCCAATATTTCATGCTCATCATCGGACAAACGCATTTACAATTGTCCTGGATTTTATATATTGGATTCAGTTAAAATGATACACGATTTTAAACAAATTGTATCTAAAAATGTAAACACAAAATACTGAACAGAAAGTTTTGCAATACAAAGTAAATATACAAGACGTAACAATATCTTTTTTATATTTTCACCTATTTATTTTGGTAGGGAAAGGTTTACCATACAGCCTCTTCATATTATTGTATTAGTATCTTTTTCTTGTTTTGGTAGAAAAGCGGCGGAGAATAGATGTAATAAAAAATTTAGCATTATGGAAAGAGATTTAAAATTTAATTCTAGATTATATATAACCAAACTTTAAAAAAATTCAACCAACTTCAAAAACCACAAACAGTCAATATCTAAATAGTCACTAAATAGCGAAAAATAACAAAATTGAGATTTAATCCGAACGACTAATTCCGTTTATTGGCTCAGTTTATAAGGAAAAATGATGTTAAAATTTAGATTATTATTTATCCACTTATCATTATTTTCAGCTATTACCATCTCATTTCCATTTTCTGTCATAATTTTCATCTTTCATTGTTTAGATTTACCTATAGCATACTACCTACCCTATCCTGTTGATCACCTTTCCAAAATTCCGTTCGCTTTTATTGTTGTTCTGTGATTTCTTTTCCCCGTTTTTTAGTTTCCTATTAATATCCAAAAACCCACATCCAAGTTCCACTACAATAAAGAAATCTCTGCGACGACAATGATATCCTGAATCTCAAGAAGGAATAGATTTATTTGGAAGAACTTAGAGCAGAAGAATTACCAAAAATTAGCAACCCAATGAAATTGCATATGGCCGAAGGAAAAAAAACAACAACAATGCACGTAATTCTTTTTACTGATTTTTGTCTAATTTCGTTTCGTACACAGTATTATAATAACTTATTAATCAATCTACCTACATTTATGGTTTATTTATACATACACAACGTGACAGTACATGTCCAAATTCATTACCTATATATAACATATTATTATATTATCGGTACCTATGTGCTACGTACTGATCGATTTGAAGTTTTACTTTACCACTAAAAATATTGATACTTAAATACTTACAATGTCTAATTGGTTATTTTTGGAGTCGATGCCAGTCACGGTAATTTTACAAACTTTCTTAATTAGATATAAGCAACAATTAGACTAAGAAAGTAAATCAATTTGGATGATAAATAAGTAATTTAATTAGCATAATACTAAACACACAAGTATACAGAACAGATCTTACTTATCCCGACTACATGATGAAAAGGCGTTACGAGAATTGCTTTAATCAGGTGTTTGAGTCTGATAGTCGTCACGTCATGCTGCTGAGCTGACGATAAGTCCATGTCAAATATTTTTATTCAAATAGGCTCAATACAAGTTAATTACAAGCACTTACCCTCATCATGTAGCGGATTGTTCGTCTCGTTATAACATTACGAGGAATGGAAAGATGAAGACGTATACGCCTGTCCGAGAAGTTTTGATTTGTTGTGACAAACACACTGCACATGCCTGTAAAATTTAAGGATTTCCCTCGATTTCTATGGAATCTCATCAGATTCTGTCTTGGTGGCAACGTGACTACCTCAAGAGAAACCTTTTCCAACAAAAAAAATTTCAAAATCGGTCCACAATTGACGTAGAAATCAGTGAATACACTGTACATACCTATAAAATTTGAGGATTTCGTTCCATTTCCATGGGATTCTCTCGTTAGATTTTGATTTGGTGACAATGGAGCTACCTCGAAAGTATAAGTACTTTCAAATAAAAAAGAATTTTCTTTGAAACTTATGCACCGCAACACTCCTCCCCGCTTTGTCTCCTGGCCCCTTATCCGATGCGCACGCATTTCATCGCCGTGCGCCGTTTCAACGCGCCTTATATTAGTCTAATTTATATGTAATACAACGCAGCGTTACCGCACATACGTCGCAAAGCCGACGCAACGCGTCATGTGGTATCGCTTAAGCGACCGAATTAGATAATTGTAGCAGTTTTAGTAGCAGTAGATTTCCTTGTATAAGAGTTCGTCCCGGGAGTACTGCTACCTTCTACTTCTTCTGCCGCCTACTTCTGCCGCAAAACAGTAATGTGAGCACGACTGCGTTCCGGTTTCAAAGGGTAAGGGTGGGGGTAAAATTACAAGCACATGGGACTTGTCTACTTACGTCAGGGTAACGGGCGCAGTGGCAGTGCCCCTAAGAGCTTTACTCTGACTAGCAATGCAACTTTTATGGATAGGCATTTCGCTTACTACCAGGCGTACGACTTGTTAGTCCTGTCACTTGGTATTATAAAAAAAATTGTTAAAAAAAAAATGACATTCACCAGTAGGACGCATTGTGGTTGATGAACTGCTATTCCTATATAAACTAGTCATAAATGCTGTGATCTTCGATTGATGCATAACAAATAGAATCCTTGTGTGGCCAAATATAAATTTGATTTTTATCAATACATTTTATCAGCTGATCGCAATGAGTCAACATTAACATGGTTCTGAAGTTGACAAGGGTTATTAATACTGTTTTTCGTATTGTCGTGTCCTTTGGCTCAATGCACTTTATTTTCTTTTATTCTATCTGATCATGTACGGTCATGGTGACCACATCGACTCTGGTGTGCTCGAAGAACACGAATAAGGCCAGTTTTCGCAGTAAACCTCAATGAGTACGTAGTACTCATTGAGAGTTTGTAAGTCTGCTAACGTAATTATACTTAATGGCCGACACCTCTATCGTCGTCTAATTTTAGAACAAACTATTAAAAACAACGCAAAAATCTTTAAGAGCCATTTTCGTAATATTAAGATCCAATATGATTTAAATACGAAATATTTTCTGGATTTACCCTTTACTTACTTTCACACCCGTAAGATATGAACAAACAAGTCGCGGGCCTGGTGGTAAACGACACGCCTGTCCATAACAGCTGCATTGCAGAGCTTTCTTCAGATCTGAGAGGCACTGCCACTGCGCCCGTTATCCCAGATATAAAGTTGACAAGTCTCATGTCCGTGTAAGTTCACCAGCATCCACATCCTTCAAAACCAAAATGCAGTAATGCTCACACTACTGCTTGGCAGAAAAATAGGTATTGTGACAGTTCTTCCTTGGACTTTTTAAGATATTATTAAAATTAGTGGTAAAGGACCTAACTAGGAAGAAAATAACAGCCAAAATGGCGAAGAGTTAATAACACGACTGCAATTGAAATATGTTCTTCAACATAAAGAAGCAGGTTATGAACAGGAAGTGTTTTTTATTACAAGGCTGCTTTTCTTGCATTTATTGCTGCATCCCTTCTACAACAGTACGATTCGAACCAAATAAGGTGATACTAGGTACCCCCAAAATATCGTGAAATCGAAAATGTCATCCTGTACGATGGTGGTACAATTGTGAGTCATAAACAGTAGTAATAAAAACCTAGTCATGTGTGGCACATAAAATGTGGCCCCGAAAAATTTAAGTTGATCGCTTCCAAGAAGGATTCGGAGTACTTATACATCTAAAAAGTAGTGTTTCAAAAACTGTGAACCAATCTGTATGCAAAATAGAAATATTTTGGAATTTCCGTAAATGTTACTAATGTATATTATTATAGGGTAAGAGGAACACACTTCCTTTTTAAAACTCTAGGTAGACAGAACACATAGAGTCTTACAAGAATTTTGAAGTACACTAAACTTGCCTTTGTTTATCAACTTTATACATGTTTTAACAATAATGATGCTAAATTCAATATTTACGGTGTATTTGCCGAAAATGTACAAATAATGTCTAATAATTCCTCAAAAGATGGAACAGTCGTCGTATTTCTTATAAGAGCAATGGATGTGACCTCGTGTTCTCAAGATTTCACAACTTGTTTGTTTTAACTGCCATTTGGATTAAAAACATCGTAGCGGCATCTCTTTCAAATCGTTTGAACTAATTTGTTTGCCTGTTTTATCATCTGAGAAACTATAGTGTTAAATTCTATAGATATGAGTTGAGACTTCAAGCACAGATTACTTAATAGTTAATTCAAGTCCCTGTTCACTCCGGTATTCCTCTTACCCTATCCAGATGCTTTCCAAATTATTGAAATATCAGCAGCATTCTCGACACGTTATCACTTCAATATTGGGTTAAGGAATTACCGAATAATTATGTTCTGTCATTGTGCAGTTTGAAATGATACCAAGATAACTTCGCTCGCTGCGCTTCAGTAATCTGTTTTTTTGTCCAAAAATTCCACAATGGATTTCTACGAAGAATCCAGATCCCGATATAGATCAATAAACAGAATTGACACATTCGTCGTCACTAACATAGAAGTCAAGTTCGCGTGAAAATTATTTGTCAAACACACTGATTGTCAAATTGTCATGTGGTGTGGTTTTTTTCTGTCACCCCATTGAAATTTCGACAAAATTATTAATTTAATATTAACACACCCATGAAATGGGTCCGACACATTGACTGTATCGTTTTCCACTTCATCTAAGCGCCATTATTTATTGATTTACAAAGTTTAAGCGGTCGTTAACAAAGTATTCTTGTTTCTTACGCATTTGTTAATAAAGTTTAAAGTTATTTAAAAGTGATTTTAGAAATAGAACATTTGCCAGCTAAACAATAATATTAGAAATCGATCACAAACGATTAGAAATAGACGCAGCTATAAGTCAAACAGAGAGGAAAGATTTTTTTCTTTAAATTTTTTCGAACGCAACAGTCGAGCTCCAAACTTCCAAGAAGGTGTAAAGTGGTTCTTATTTTGTGTTATTTGTTATTTATATTATTGTATTGTTAATAAGCATGCTAAGGGGACCGTTGCCGGTCCGTAAACTATTATTAAATGGTTATTTGGAACTAAATAGAATATAATGGCCATGGATAATCGTTGAATGGGGACCAGGCAATCAGAATGGTATTGTGTTCACGTCCAGGAGTTGACTTTTGACGTCTCTTTTATTGCCGTTTGACAAACTTTAATTTACTTCTATTCGCTTTTTGAATTCACTACAATTTCAATGGTGTAGAGTTCAAAATTATTCAATGTTAGAGTTTTTAAATTTTGATCTCTGTAAATGTTCCAAGTTTGAATTTAATTGACAGTTGCCATAGGTTTCTAATGGTACGATAATTTAATACGTACAGGCGTCTTCGAAGAAGTATAATATAATTTGTTAGGAGTAGAAACGTTCCTTTGATACGCATTCTATATTGAATGGCACCCTTGTGAAATGACAATAAAACTGTAAGAGGTTTCATCGTTCTGCGATTGATGGTATTGCGTTTATAGTTGCAACTTTATTGATCTTATGATTGCTATTGTGTTATTGTGAGTTTTTTTGACAGAAGCTGTATTTCTAGATGCCTTATTTTTACAAACTGTCAAAATTACTTGTTAAAACTAGCAAAAGGAAAACTCAATAACAGTTGGTTGTATGGTTTTAAACATTTATGTTTGCCTTAATGGAAACAATATAGAAAATACCTGAAGAAATCTCGAGTTTACGAGTAGTAACCCAAACTATTCAAACTAATATCATAAATGCGGAAGTAACCGCAACCCAACTTAATGAATGTTGGTACAAATATAGATGGAACCTAGGAGAAAGATAGGGGCAAAATAAAAATAAATCTTAAAAGGGGTGAAATAGGTGTTAGAAGTTTGTATGGAGAACCAATCATTTCACAAGCAAGGAATCTGAAAATTCACAGTTAAGTTTTGTTGTAAAAAATAAACAGTGTTTCAGTATTTTTGATCAATTAAATTAATTAATCAAGGTAAATTAGGGCATGAGTAGGCTGTTCGAAGTTCTTATTCTACGTAGACGAAGTCGCGGGAACTAGCTAGTAATCAATAATGAGAGATTTCGAAATGGCCACCGTAAAGACAGAGGTGGAAAAAAATTGTTTAATATGAAGTAAAGACATAACGATTTCCCGCGAAAAAATGACAGCAATTATTTGTCTAAAAATTTACACCCATTTATTTGAGTAGGCAAAGGTTTCACCATACAGCCTCTTCATAAAAATTATATCTTTCCTGGTATTGATGGAAAAGGCGACAAGCCTGTTCTTTAAATAAACTCAAAGAAATAAACTACGACAGAAAGTAAATTATTGAATAAACATTGAAATGTAAGATCTGGCAGTACGGCCAATTAGCCTGTCCAGAAGGATGAAAAATTTTACTACTGGAAAATATTGACAGGTTGAAGAAAAATTGAAATCTAAAGTTTGGCAAAATGGCTAGACGCCCTAGCCTGTCCCGGAGGACGAAAAATTTTATTACTAAATAATGACAGTTTGTGTTAGTTGAGTACACTAGTTAATTATTTGACCCTTTTAAACATTAAATGGAAATCACCCATCAATTTCGAGCGTCATTGGTTCTGAATTAACCTTAAATCCAACCTATTGTTACAAATACATTACGCACATTATCTCTCCCCTTCGATTTTAAATGTTTTGTAATTTATTTCATAGACTCATGGTTTCGCTTCCCATGGTTTTACTCTTACAGGATTTGCTATTCCATTTTAACATTAGACACGTGCTATTTTATAGATTCAATAATATTTAACCGACTTCAAAAAAAAAAGGTTCTAAATTCGATTGTATGTTACGCGACAACTCTTGTGAACCGATTTTGAGGATTCTTTTTTGGAAACAGGGTACCTCAGTCTAACCGTAAAGCGGCAGATATTCAAACCATATTTGTATTGCAAAAACGAGCGATTCGTTCTGTGTACCGTCTAAGTTCTCGGGCATCTCTCAGAGGAAAATTTAAGGAGACTGGTATCATGAGTGTGGCATCACAGTACATTTACTCAAATATTTTATATGCCCGTAAAC
>NW_020653900.1:13613199-13634009 GCF_003589595.1 Hyposmocoma kahamanoa
TATATACTAATTTTCTATTATTTTTTTAAGATACTTGGTGGCTGTAATAAGTAAGGTGGCAGTACTTCCCTGGACGAATTTTTCACACTTTTTTCACTACTAAAGTTGGATGGATTTATTACGTGAAAATAAAATAGTCCTATTAGCTTGTTCTAACATACATAAGCAGATCGTCGCTGCGCACCGCATTAACACACCATGTGCATGTAATTTGAATTTATTGTGCAGCAACACAGTGTCATCGCTCAGGCGTCTCAACACCGGTCATGGAAAAATGTCCATTTTGAAAAAATCATATTTACAAAAAAAAAAAAATTTTCCGGATATTTTTCCTTTAATTTTCCACAAACTTGAAGTTACTGAATGAAAACGATGGCGCCATTTAAAAGATTTTGTGAAATAACATTAAATCTCGTTTTTCTTTAGGTAGCTTTTAGCTATGAGTATATAAGTTTATTTTATAATTCACGCTAAATAAAACTTCAAAAGATATTTCTATGCATAGAACATAATATGAGCCTTCGAAATTATACTTTTCCAATTTCTGACATTTTTTCAATTAATTTTTTTTTTAATTTTTCCAAAATACTTTCCACAATTTGAAATTTTTCGTAAAATTACCCAACAGTAAACGTAACGCATCGCGTGATATTGCTATGGGTCAAAAATACTATAGTTTCTCCGTATTTTGCTATACTTCTATCCGAAAATTACAACATTAAGTTCTATCCTCTTCTACAATCTTCTATTGAATTGATTTTAAACATCGTCAAAAATTTGATATATAATTAGTACGTAAAAACAGTACTTGACACTGCAACAATATCATAAAATTGATTGATAATTAGTAGAAACTGTGGTTTACATGGCAACATTGAGCCGGAAAGACATGTTTTTCGCCTTACGCATTTAGCCGGCACTTGCAAATATGCGAAACCCATAACATCATAAACATCGACAATTTCTAATTTAAATAAATAGCTAAACAACAAACTCAGTCATAACCCTAGATATCTCAGCTACGAAGGCAAGCTCCGTTCGTGGAAGGTTGGACCCCTGTAGAGCGGTAACTCACAGATCACACCTCCGTGGATCTGAGGGTTTGTTGGAGTTAATCATTTTGATACTTTTGAACATGTTAATGCTGTCCGGTGTTGGAATAAATTGTTTTTTTTTTTTATGGACGCATTCAGGTGTTACTAGCGATAGGTATTTCTGTGTATGCGACATTCTGAAATTGTGAAAAAGTTCACATAGAAGTGCTACCACTAACCCTATTTTGCCGCCAAAACAATTGGGATTATTATTACAGTGGAATGTTTAGGGCCGCTTGTTATTGCAATGAGCAGTTGATCTATTATGCTCACCATTCACAAGACGAGTTGGGGCATTTTTACTTGTCTGTTAGACGGCAATACTGACTTAGGAGGTGCATCCCCCTTCCTGTCTACATAAGTTTTAATTATACTGACCATCCTAACCGACCCCTAGGGTATACGAGAAGGAACCTGTGGAAGCACAGGGACCTTCTAAGGCTTAGGAGGTATAGTGACGTCTCATTCGCCTCATGGCAAAATCACTGCTCTCAATTATCTTGAGCCTTAGTCTGAAGCTGTTTCCGCCCAACGCCAGAGTTATTCGAAATCGGGACTTATCAGTACGACTTCTTTTTCGATGTACATCGGAAAATATATGTGTTGCGGTTTACCGGTAGATTATACAGAGTCAGCGTTGCACAGAACCTGCGGACAAAGTTTGCAAAAGTCGATTCGCCAAACAGCATTAGTAATAATTTTAATATTTTCTCAACACAAAGAAAATACACTTATAATAGACGAACAATATTAAATGTTGCATCCCTTGTGAGAGGCTGGAGGCCGTACTAGGCAACTAAACCTGTATTACAGCTCACCACGTCCTCACCGTCTCAGAGAAGTCTTAAGTAAAGCTAATAATCTTAAAAGAAAAAAAAAAAAAATACTGTTGAGCAATAAAAATGTTAATACTGTCTAATAATGTTAAAAATGGAATTTGTTAGCTTTATATCCCCGGGTGACCAGTGCAGTGGCAGTGCCCTTTGATTTTTGCGGTTTTAAGAGGGAGCAGAGGAAAAATTCCTAATCTTCGATTTGATTGTAGAGGGGATATCCACTTTAAAGTTAAAAATAAAATATTGTACGAGTAACTGCACGATATATTCAAGCATAGACATTAATCAGAAACATAAAACAATAGTTTCCTAGATAGATAAACATCACGAAATGACTTCTAATTTTCAGATTTTTTCGATTCATCCTCGAGATGCTATACAGGTTATTAGGACAAAAATTATATAATTAATTATATTTATGCATGATCGACAACTACGGTCACTACGGATTTTTTTAAATCCCTTTATTTTTAGAGTTATTCCGCTAAAACGAATTTGGTACTTTAATGCGCAAAATTCAACATCTCCTGTCGCATGTCACGCGAACTTCAGGCATATATTTGTTTCACAAATTTGGGCGGAGCCAACCTCAAAACTTTTTTGGCATGAGAGCTCTTAAGTGAGTAGCATTTCATCTGTTATGGGTGTATGGTGAAACTTATTGCAAAATTAAAAAAAAAACAAAAAAAACATAGATATTGCTTATATTAATTGCCTCAGTGGCTGAACGGTCACCAACGGTAGAAATATTCGTATGGCCTACATTTATTTCTCTAGTGAGTTTGGGTGTAATTTGTAGTTATCTATGTGTGTGTCCATGGTACCCGCGACGTAAGGTGCGGGGTTGTCTAAAGAAACCAATATCTATGTTTTTTTTTGTTTTTTATCTGGGCAGTACTGTCTGAGAGTTGCAGGATCATTATCTTGCCCATTGGTACTCCAAAGCGGTTCAAAAGAGTGAGTCACCATAATAACAGATACAAGAAAACGGTGGGTTAAGACCCAACTGAGTCTTTAACCTTTTTGTCCACATGACTTGTAATTCCATTTTATATTAGTCTACAATTATTACTATTTCTATGCTTTGTGGAAAAATAAATGTGTTTTTAAAATAAAATAAAAAACAAATGCAAATTCTGTCAGAATAAAAAAAAACTTATTAGTGGAGCGATTTAGTAGCTATTTGTGTGCATATTTTCTCGTTATTTTATTTATAACCTAACAGTGAGTACATAATTATGGCTCGCTTCAACAAACAAGCGTTGATTAGTATTCAGCAATTAATATGCAATAAAATCACTGGATTTAACGGTAATGTAGCAGCGTTAAAATGGTGCTTTAATAGAGCCAATTGCGTAACATTGCCTTTTTATTCCACAAAATTAGTACGTGATAATTTTAACATGTGTAGATGACAGCCATAGCAACCGCTAATGTAAAAATCACGAACTAATAAGTTAAATTCTTGAAGTAAATTTATTTATTTATTTCCATATACACCAAAAAGTTCTTAAATAGTAAAAAATTAGTAAGGTACACGACCCCGTCAAAGTGCAGCAAAGAGGCTTAGAAAACTGAAAGTTATAAATTATAATACTTAATTATAATAATAAAATAAAAAAAAAACGTGAGCGTTCCGCGAGTTGCGACTTTATTATTTGGTTACAAAATTATTTATACTATACTATGATTTTTTATATGTGATACAAAGTGACCGAACGAAAATGTCGTGCGCCTGGTGGTGAGCGACACGACTGTCCATAACAGAGGGGCACTGCCACTATACCCGTCACCCTGACACATAAGCTGATAAATCTCATGTGCTTGTAATTTCACTAGCATCCGTACCCTTCAAAACCGGAAGGACACACACGCAAGGAGCTCTAGCGCTACTATTTTTTGTATGAGATATTTTTTAAATTTATTTCTAATTTCATAACCAGTTAATAATTTCTCTACAAATGTTACCGGACGATTAAATAATTGTCATGTTTTCTTTTTTATGATTCAAGTTTTAGTGCCTGAAGAAAATCAAAGACGCAAAGACCCGAGAAGAAGAAACTCTTTAAAACCGGAACGCAGTGACGCTTCTTCTGGTTATCGTCGATGGCATACACTAAGATGCTTGTCATCGCGGTGAATGTTGCCAATTGGCGTAAGGTACTCGCCGACTCTTGGCCCCCTGGGCAGGAGGAGCTTTCCTCGTGCCTTCATGATGATTGATCCTAATGGCATTACTTTGGCGGCGGAAATAGCTAATATTTCAAAGAACGAATTTTTTCACAAGCAGCTGCTGCAGCTTTCTATTGCTGCCAAACTTCAAACTATAGAACTCATAAAACACTTGTCAGTGCTATAACCGCCTCTAACCATTCAAGTATCAAAACTTAAATCTCGTTCTAGCTGAGTAATATATTGATGATGGTGTAAGAGCGCATTGTGATCTTTTGTCAGATTATGACGCGCGCGATAGGGCTAATACAAACGTCACAAGGGACTCCAGCTCGTTTATTTGATCCCATCTGGGATTGAGTTATGATTGCTTCGAATTAATTATGTTTACACTTGGTTTTTGATGTGTTATTCTCTGTTCATCGGTACTTATGAGAACGTACGAGTTATTTACTTGTAAAGTGGTGATAGTATTTTTTAAACTGAAGTTTTGGTGTCATACATTAAAGTTATAACACCATTTTCCGAAAGTCGACTTTTTCGTTTAGTGACAGTATTGATGAGAATGGAGAAAGGAAAGCGCTTCGTGGTAGCGCATGGTATATCTGCGACGTAAGGATGGAGTGTTCCGGACTATCTTGTCGACCAAAGGAGGAGCGGTGAAGGTGGAAGTAAATTGAAAAGTACTTGCGCACACTCCATACGCATATAAGAAAAAACGATCAGTGAAAGTTTTAGACTAATTATTATAGGTACCTATATCTTCAGTTACGACCCACATATCTGTTTTTTTAAATTCAACTTACGTATTAAAAACACAAATACTTTTTTCTTATTAATTTTTATTATTTATTAACTACAAACTTGTGGTAGAACTCCCGCTTTTTCACATTCAAATAAGATGCAAGATGCAGAAGGGAAATTTCAAAAACACCGCACTTATTACTGGATTATTAAATTTGTCGGTTTTTGATCTTCTGAGACTTCGGGCCATCAACTATCGGGAATTTTATAATTGTATATCATATATTCCACCACTGTCTCCTGCTGTGGTAACCTGCGAACCTGACCTGCCTCATTCGCGTCTTCCTCTCGCATGTTATCGATATTTATAACCTACTGAACCATCATCATCATCATATCAGCTGGAAGACGTCCACTGCTGAACATAGGTCTCCCCCTAAGACTGCCAGACTAGCCAGTCGGATCATTCATAGCTAGTCATCCGTCCATCTAGTAGGGCGCCGCACCACTTCGGTATAACTACTTTAAAAAATCGATTCCCCGTATAATGGAGGTACCTATAGCTATGTTATAAAAAAATTATGTCAGTCCTAAACATTTCGCATAAAGTTTACGTTATAAAATTGGTCTAATTTCCTGCGATTTATTTTTATTTTTTTCCAAGTGACTCAAATTGACCGTCCACGAGTATAGATTCAATAAATTGCAAAATAACGCCGCCGTAAACCAAAGGTCTGTCGCGAAATGACCAGATTGTAACAATATCCAGCGTTTAGTGAGCGGGTTCTTGGAATGAGTTTATTATTTTCGCTGGACGTGTGAAGCGACGTTAATAGTTCGGGGTTCGGTTACCGGCTTACTACTACGATGTATGAAGCAAGTAACGAACCAATAGAAGGGTTTAGGTCGCTAAAACACGTTATTTAAGTTGCTAAAGAAACTTGTTGAAAAGGCTAGACCTTTTCCTTAGAGGAAACCAGTGATTTTAGACATCATACGCTTTCCAAATCTCCACTTCGAAGTGCAGATTTCGTCCCGATGTCTTTTGTGCATTTGACATTCATCTGATCATGGGTGCAGTGGCAGTGCCCTTCAGATCTTTGAGATTTAAAACTCTGAGTGGCACTGCAACTGTTATGCACAGGCGTGTAGCTTAACACCAGCCGCACGACTTCTTCGTTCCATCACTTGACACTATATTAAAAAAGAATGTATTTTTTTATTATCCGCTCACGCGATGCGCTCCTCCAACCGCAAAATGGCGGCTATTTGGTTTCACAAATTAGAAAAGTATTCGTTTAAATACAAGTTTTTATAAATAAAAATTATTATTCTGCATTGCTAAATAAATACCCTCCGTATCATCAACAAAAACATCTGAAAAAATGCAGTAAAACACCGCAAATCCTGCACTTAAAAAGCACTAATGAAATTTTTGGTGTACTTGGATAAATATGATAATATTCCGTTTGAGTGGTTCTAACGTTTACAATGAAATTACTCCTTAGAGTATAGTTTATAAACATTTATATTCAGAGTAAACTTAAAAAACACTACTTACGGTATGTTTTCAATAAATAAACACCGAAATCACCAGCCCAAACAATAACACTCACGATTGTCGTGACGTATTTTTGAAGTTGTTTATTTTTTTAAATGACAGACCCAGGCGTTAAAAACTTTATGGTTTGCTAGAGTGGTTACCGAAATAGCAATTAATATTAGTTCTTTTACCTGTTATAACTTCGATATCCGATAAATCGGTATAAAATCATCACCGGCACCTCTAGGTGTGGTGTGCGTCTACAGCTGCATGTATCGCGTGAGCGGTTATAATTGGGGATTGGATCACCGTTCTGTGAAAGTAAAACTCGCAAAAATCTCAATACAGCATTATGAAAAATGATATACCTACAGGGTATCAACCTTCAAAAGAGTCTGAAGGTCTTAGACCGGTCGAAATCGAGGCAGAATTGTTTATACGTAAACCAGAACACAAAACTGTTGTATATAGTGTAAATTTGTTAGGAGTCTAAATCATAAATGACTACCTACGTGTAGTTTTATACTGACTGATAATTCTAGAAAGCATTTCTTTGATCTGCGCTCGATTAAAATCAAATCCTTCACACATCTCGATCGCAAAACATATTCTGAGCAAATATTGTATATTTCTACCTACAACCTTTAAGTTTACAAACGAACCTTTCTTTAGTCTTTCGAATTTTAACTTTAAGGCACTTAATATAGTGTTATATGAAGTGCATAGTGCAAGTTTGTATTAAAAAGGTTAGTACCATCGTTTAGAATGATAAATGTCGTAGTAATGTATGAAATGTTAGACGGCAAGGAATGGACTATCATCTGTCGGCGATTTTGCGAAGATCTATTATCGTATAAACAGTGACAGATTATGGTTTTGTGTTGCTATTATAGATTGCCCAAGACATTTGATTTTATCGGTTTCTTAATAAACGTATAAAGCGTTCACTAGCGTTAAAAGGTTAAATATCTTCTTTTTTTATGACACCAAGTGAGGGACTGTCAATAGCAGATGCAGTGCCACTCAGAGCTTTAAGTCGCGAAGATCTGAGACACACTACCTGTAATTTCACCATCTCCCCTACCCTTCATAACCTGAAAGTAATAATGCTCACATTGCTTGGCGGCAAAACATGTATGGCGGCAGTAGGTAGGTCGTGTTAAGAAATCGATGAAATTGGGTGCATAGGGTACCTGTCCTTAAGAGTTGCAGTGCCAGTCAAAGCTTTAAATCACATAGACCTGTGGAGCACTGCTGCTCTGAGGCATAAGCTTAGCAAGTCCCATAAAAAAATAAAAATAAAATAAAATTTATTTGACTGAAAATGTTTACAAATTTTAAATTTACCATGGTCCCCACACTAGGCAAGCCTGAATCGTGGGGTCCCATACATACGATTTTCTTAGAAGATTATAGCATCTAAAAAACAACAGAAATAAATATAAGATTATGATAAGTAGGTGTACAATTTAAGAATTATTATAGCATTTAAATAAAGTTATAAATTAATAAAATAAATAAGATGAGATGCTGCTATGACATACAATTAATTAAGTTTTCAACAAAATCATACGATAAACTAAACAACCAGTTCTGTACTATACGTTTTGTTTCGAATACTGAGCAGAGTTTTCCCTTTTTTTTTTAGTCCCATGTATCTGTATTTTCACCTACTTTGACAGCACTCATACTCTTCAAAACCGGAACGCATTGCTTGGCGGCAGAAATAGGTATGGTAAAAGTACTTCCACAAAGAGATCACAGCTACTGAATTATAATTAAATTCCATTTTATGTTGAGTATATTTAGTATAGTATAGTAGTATAGTTTTAAATCCTTAAAAGTTAATAACTTTTAAGGATTTAAATTTCAATCTGGTACAGATATGTACGCCGAGCTCTACCTTATTCTCCAATTCCGCAATATTTTATTGAAGTTATCTTCCAATTTACTCTACAATCAAATCAAATCAAATCGTTTATTTGCTTAAAACATGGTGGTCATGATAACACAGTAATATATAAGTTCAAGCATGTTTCGCCCGAAGATAATTTAGGCATGCAAAATAAATGAAAAATAGGTCGTCACATGGTTACATTTACATTAAGTTATATATAATTAATTTAATTTAAATTCTTTTACATAAAAATTATTGTAGAAATTCCCTAACACTGTAATATAGGTACTTTATTCTTTAACAATTCATATAATTTAGTCTTAAATAATGTAATGGGCAAGTGTTTAATGTCATTTGGTAATCTATTATAAATTCTGACACACATACACAAACAATTTTGATTATATTTTTCTACCCTAGGTACAATACGGCCTACACTTAAAATCGAACCTTAAATTGGCTTAAACAAATTAAGCGTTCTTTACCATATCTAATCTGTCAACAAAAAATATAAAATCCCGAAAACTAAAACAAGTGTGTAAATTAATTGACCAATTAAACACGGAATGACATACAAAATTCCCACACACACAAATCCATACATCACAAAGACGTTATAGGGACTGCGCGACGACCATCGGTCGTAATTAACACCACTTTAGACCGTATTAATGGTCGTCACAGACGTTTACGGTCGTTTGTCGTGATCTATGGGTTATTATGTTGCCGATAAGGTGTGTTATTGAAGCTCTTTTTAAATGTCTAGAGTCAAAATAGCTGCCTGCACATGTTCTGTGGTCTAATGGAAATCATGAAGAAGTTTCTATTTCGAAAACAATCAAAATAAATAATTTAATGTGCAAAAATAAAAATATATTCATATACAAGAAAAAAAATCACGTGTAGGAGAACGAAAAACAGAGCCGTTATTATTATAATTTTTTCTTTCATTTTCTAAAGCCTATTATTGTGCAGCTTATTGAAATATCTTATAGTTCTGGCGTATTATTGTAATTGGCTTAAACGTAGCTATTAATACATCGTCATTGCTTGGCCACTCTTGAAAACTTCAGATTTAAATTTACTAACGGTAACATAGTAAATATGTTAATAGAGGCAACGGCCAGTTTTGTGAGAATCTTGTATGTAATTTATTTTTAGTGGAGCGACACTTTGGACACAAGATTTAAAAATAAAACGTCAAATTAAGTAAACCCATGGTGATTTTTTGTTAGTATAGATAACCTCTAATGTATACATTAGCCTTTTATATAGTTGAGAGGTCTGTGGACGTTTTACGGGTTGGGTCTTCCCTAAAGAGAGAGTTTTAGGCGTTTTATTTATTAAAAATATAAGTTTTATTAAAAAAAGTGCGTATTTGACTTCCATCTCACCTGATGGAAAGTGACGATGAAGTCGACAATGTGGCATGCACACCTAAATAATGCCTATTCACTCTCGCTTTGAAAAGGTCCAAGTTACGACGTTCAGAGAACAAGTCTGCAGGCAGGGAATTCCACTCAATAAATAGTTATTTTGTCAAACAAACCAATGGTTGGATTCTTTAAGCAAATGTCTCATGGTCACGTTATTTAGATACAAAAAAATAGTTTCATTGCCAAAGTATAGCGATCCCGAAAATAGGAACTCGATAGATGCACCACGTTGCTTTTTAATTTTTTTATAATATCAAGTGACGTGCAGAACAAGTCGTGCGCCTGATGGTAAACTACACAGGGCTTTAATCGCAAAGATCTTACGGGTACCGCCACTGTGCCCGTCATCCTGAAACACAAGTTAACAAGTCCCATGTGCCTGTAATTTCACCAGCACCCTTACCCTTCAATACCGGAACACAGTAATGCTGACATTACTGCTTGGCGACAGAAATAGTATCACTCTAATAATATCACTCAGGCTAGATAATGGAAATATTTAACAATAACGGAAACCACTGAAATATAATATGGAATACTGTGACGTATTGAGACAGTCGGGAGACGTTATATTTATACGTATATGTAATAATAATAATTAAAATTCATAATTTATATTTGAAGCCTTGGTAACTTAATGGTTAGATCTATCGTCTCTCAAGACCTCCGAGTTTCTCGAAATTTTATTTATTTATCATGCTATTTTCGGTGAATGGTTTGAAGAAGTTTCGCTACTTTCCAAAAAGTAAAGTCCCCAACCGCATTGGACTATTGCCTATACCTGAAAGGGTTGTAACCCTAACTAGCCGTGAACCTGGTTCACGGCAATGAAATGGAAACTTCCGGTCCACAAAATTTATTAAAGAAGTAAAGTTTAAAGAAAGGGCTGTAACAATAAAAAGGTAAATGTAAAAAAACAGGTACAACAGTATAAAACACTCCCTACACTTATTATTAAGGCATTTACCCCTAAATGGGCCGAGAAACTGAATTACAGAAATAGATACATGGAGGGTGTAGACTTATAAATTATTACACATGATTAGCTTATTAACAGCTCCGACTGTTGTGGCGGTCGAGCTGGGAGTGATCGTGGTACGAAAACAAAATGAGAAAGTGAAGGAAGATGGAATAATTCAAATTTAAATACAAGTAAAATAAAAAAAAAGATAAGATACAAGAGGAGAGAGGCGATACAAAGAGTTGAGACGACGGTGAACTTACCCTCGCCAGAATGCCCATCAATGGGACGTATATATATGGGTTGATAGACTAGATACGAGCCAAAAAAACAGGCCGCGCGTCTTCCGGAAAATTCTCGCGCAATCTCGGGAATTTCCGCATTCCAAGCAAACGCATGAAGCGTTACGCTTCCACATTTATATATATGGCGAATGGCTATGTAGTGGAATTCCCTGAACACTATAACTCGAGCCTTTTAAAGGCGAGAGTGAATAGGCATTATTTAGGTATGCATGCTCCATCGTCGACCTCATCATCACTTTCCAACAGGTGAGAGGTCGCAGGAGGATCAAATCGTGTTTTGCTGTTGTTGTGTTGTGTTTGTGTGTTATGGAATGCAAAACATGAGAGGTCGAGTAATATGTTCTTGTAAATAAAAACTTCCATTAATATAAAAGTTTCACTTAATAGCGACAATAATTAAGACTAAAAACACCAAACCCTAAACGGGTATAATTAAACACCGTAATAAAGCTGACGCTGTGATATTAACGCGTCTTAGGGACATTATTACGATAGTAAAAGTTAATGAGTGAGAGATAACTAAATTACATGTCAATTTGAGATACCAGGTTTTATTAATAGGGAAATTAAAAAATATTTTACGGTACTGAAACTGAATATGATGGCGTGAATAGTTGCGTAAAGATATTTAACTGCCTCCGTGGCCGAACGGTTACCATGCCGGACTGCCACGCAGAGATCCTAGGTTCGATTCCCGGGCCGGAAGAAATATTTGTATGACCTACATTTATTTCTCTCGTGAGTTTGGGTGTAATTTGTGTTTGTCTATGTGTGTGTCCATGGCACCCGCGACACAGGGTTTCCCTAGTGCGGGGCTATTCTGAGTGTGTGCGTTATTATTATTATTCAGGGATCCAATTATAGCACTATTAATTTATTGAATCGTAGTTTTATGTGGTTATTTCAATGACACTATTTTATATAAAAAATTGTTTATTTACGAAAATAATATACAATATACATGTTTGTTAAACTGATGTAAAAAGCTTTGTCGTCATCCACAGCGTCAGGGTGCATCTAACTGGCATAGCAAATACGCTCTAATTAGTTAGCTTTTACGTTTTAAGTTAAATAAAATTACAGGGCCAGACTGACTTGTCTTTGGTATATACGCGGCTTCCGCGTATATACCAAATGTATTCTTCCGAGGAATTTAAATGTTGTTGACTAGTAAATAGAAGTAATGTACGCGAAAGCGTGATAAATGGACGGTAACTGTACGCTTATTTCACATGTTGTTGGTGGGTATAGTTTATGACATCCTTCATTGTCTTGTATGAGTCTCACTCATCTACAAGTTCTACAACCCACGACAAAGGGCGCCTTCAAATTAGACGCTTATAGAAGTTCTGCAGTTGCACCACTGTAGCGCTGCGCCACGACTAATTTTCATACAATATTTAAAAACGCAGTTGCAGCGCCACTGTAGTAACACGTGCGCGCCACTTTTGCAGTTAAAAAGCAAACTAAAAATTTCAGACAACTCTCGCGGCTGCCGTTTCACTACAGCGCTTCTACAAGCTTCTAATTTGAAAGTGTCCTTTAAGAATCTATACAACCTCAGATGGCTTTGGTGGATTCCGTAAAACAGCGAAAGTGTTGAATCAATCGATTTGGAAAAAACATATAGAAAAATTGAAGAGAGACTGACTATAAGGTGTAAAAACACGATTTCAAAGTTTTACAAGAAACGCTATGTTCAATAAGTCTTTTACATATACCAATGTTTTCTTTTATATCAACTGAACTGAATAGAAGACTTTTATATTACACGATACACATTATTCAAATGGCTTTAAATTATTTCCAAAAAAATAAATTTTGAAATAAACTTAGGAAATGAAATTATTATTCCGGATTTAAATCGGTCAAACCTAAGGTTTGTTTGATAAAACAAATATACGCGATTTAAATCCGGAAAAATAGTTTCATTTACTATGTGTAACGATCGCGAAAACCTATGAAACCCGATCTGAAATAAACTCTCGACCTAAGCAAGATGAACCTTATTTATGAGGCAGTATCGACTCTTAACCATCTCGCTGCAAGACATCTCACGTTTCTGTAACCAAAAAACTTTATAAAGTTAATTAAATATTACGATGACACACGAGTGACAACTATACGCCCTTTATTTCACTTATTTCCATCACCTTTATTTGAATGCGTAGGTCGTTTGATATCTACACCAAGTAGCAGAATAGTGATATATAAATCAATCTATATTATAGCTTTAGAAGCTAAATAGCCATATAATAGTCATATTGATATAATAAAAGTGACAATATATGGCTTTCTTCTTATACCTCATTTACTATTCACGTTGAGCTAAATTGAGTTTTGAGGAATTTTTATTTTTACTCACAGTATGGGGTAATTTCGTAGTGTTATTTGACTACCGTTGGAAATTCATATTATAGAGTTAGGATAATATTTAGATTGTATACTGACTCTTTGAATGGCTCATTTTTAGTGTAAAAATCTTTTAGAACTATATGCAGGAGCATAAGATCTTTGCGATTTAAAGCTCTGAATGGCACTGCAACTGTTACGGATAGGCATGTCCTTACTTCTTTTTTCATCCTAAAACTTGTTAGAATGCATTTCAAATAATAAGTTATGCAAGATATTTGCCTACAGTCCGGATTCTTTAAGCTCTAGGTGGTATTGTAATGTAGAACAAGATAAGATGTGAAACTAAAAAAAAAAAAAAAAAAACTGAAAAAGATTTTAATCATTTACTTTATTGGTTACATTGTATCACAGAATGTAGAGGCATATTGACTCTACATTATAATATAATATTCATTCGACTGTATCTTTATTTATATGTCACAGTTAGCAGTGTAATGGTTTAAGTGTAATCCAGTTTCGGAACTCGTTATGGTCATTTTAAGACCTAGAAACATGTAATATATAAATCAACATAGGTATTATTAGATACAAATGATTGTTACTCAGAGAACTGACGGAATTTGTTAGTTAGTAGCAATTCCCTTGGACTATTTATCATAATTTATGTACAGTCAACAGCGCATCAGGCATACACTTTTCTTCAAATATCGCCTCCAGTGCAACGAATCTTAGAGAATTTGGAACTTTTTTGTTACAAACGGCATAGAATTGAGTTTAAATATTAAGTATCAAGTTTGACTTGCTCTTGTACCTATACAATAAAGACCTTTATAGTGCACACTACATTGTTAAATAAACTGTAGAATCGTGGGGTAATAGTGATTCTGGGATACTTGGTCGAAAACATCGAGTATATAATCAGAAATAGAAACGAAATGTCATTTAATTTGTTTGAAAACTATTCTGCCATATCATTACTGTGACAACTGCGCTCCGATTGGCTAGCCCGAGTTCGAAATAATTGACGGGTGTCGTCAATTGTTTTATTTCAAATCGACCAGTTAACTTGAGCTTTGCTATAATGGACGAAAATTGCAAAATTACATATTTAATATTTAATTACCGATGAAATGTGATTCCGTTTCTTTTGTAATTAGATATTTTGTTGTTTTTCCCACACCACCGAATAAAACAGCACGGCATTGTTAGAGATATTATCTTTATTACAATAAATACAGAATATTTTTGGAATATACGAAGACGTACACACAGGTCAGTAGTTGGCCTGTCTATATTTCAGTGCAAACGAGAGTTGATATTTATAAGAGCTGTATCGCTAATGTGTTACCAGGAATATATGGCCCTTATTTCGTCTCTATTTCTGGTTATATACTAGATGGCCGAAAATGACACAAACACGATTACAACAAAAAAATGACAACCGGTGAACTTTCGCACAGGCATTGACACGCTCGCTGTCAAGATAACCGGTTAATTTGACTGAAACGCGACAAAACTGTTTGTTATTTATGAAACATGTAAAAAATTCAAAAAAAAGAATTTCATGGTTATTTAATAAATGTTTGGCACTAGTTTAGTTACGATATTACTTATAAAAGCTTGTCAAATATACAAGCTTTCATATTCACTATTATAAAATACAGATTGTATGAATATGTAGTTACATAAGTGTTCACAAGTGCACAAGTGTTCTTAAAATATCTGAGGGGCATAACCACTGCGCCCGTCACCCTGAGATATAAGATGACAAGTCCCATGTGCCTGTGATTTCACCAGCGCCCTTACCCTTCAAAACCGTAATGCTAACATTATTGCTTAATGGCAGTAATAGGTAAGATGGCAGCACTACCCTGGACGGACTCTTTTACAAGGAGCTCTATACTGCTACTAAATATAATACAAAACCTTTACAGGTACTAACAGTTATTTGTCATGCAAGACTGCAAAGTTGTTGTTTGAGTACGAGAGAGCGAGCGCTTGTATTGAAACCTGATCAAGCGAAGGAAGCTAAGATAGCAAGGAGCAAAAACCAAAACTAGATTCCTGAGCGTAGCGAGGGTTTCAAAGCACGAGACGCAAAACAGCATCAAGCTGCCGAGCGAAACACACAACTTTTCACCTCACTACAGCGCGGAAAATGGCAGAGGAATGAAAAACAGTCAAACTATAAAACATCAGTTGTTGTTTTAATTAATTTTTTTTTCTTCTTTCCATAAAGGAAAAGGCAAAGGATTTACACCATACAGCCAAGTCTTGGTACATTATTCTTTTTATGTACATGAAGTTTAATTATGTTTCTGTAAATATGGCCGCCACAAAGAGGATAGCAACAACAATTTGAGGCGTTGTGCTTGGATTGACTCGGGATTCCTTAGAACGGGCCGATACGGGTATTTTAGTTCGAGATTCGTATAATTTCGCGTTTTAATCTTCGATTAAGGCACAATAGCACTATCCTATTCCACTTTAAACTAGACTTCACAAAATAATTGAAAGTCAAAATAAAAACGACACTTTTTCCTCCAAAAGGTCCAGAGCGAATCTTGTTTTAATTAAATGAAAAAGTTCTTCGGGTGCGTTCTGAATTTACACCTCATCAATTTTTATTCTTGCTTGTACTTTTATTTTGTCTGATTAAGTGATTATTGAAATTATTTTAGTTCTTAGACGAATTAACACAATTAGTTATCGTTGTCAATTTAATGTCAACAATAATAAGAATAAAATATACCAACGGATTTATATTACATAAATAAGTATGTACTACAAATCGCGTAGTTGAATGTGTTATTATATTTTTTTCATCGAAAGAAAAAGTTTGGTGCACCACACCAAAGTCCATCGTCAAGTTCTAATTTCAAAAATCTTTTCCACGTTAGCGTGCAAAACACGCAAGAAAGAAAGTATTTCCGAGCTAGTGAGGTTTAGCTCTTGCAGATAGTCTCGATCTAAGATGTTTAAATTAGACATTATTAAATGTATTCAAATGCATATTTCTTGCTCATTATTCTCAGGGGAATCAGCATTATGAATGAGCAGTACCTAGAGTTTAATCAGAATGACGGTTTCAATTGTAATTTACTTACCTATGAAAGATTATTTGAGTTTGACTAAAATTATATTAATGCAGACGTTGCCCGAATAATGTACACAGGTGGGTTGTTCAGTATTCTATGCACACCCGCAATATCGCTGGCACTAAATTGAGCTGCGTGATACGAATGCGTGATTAAAACTCGGATTCTGGCTTAGATTCTTAACGAACATTAAAGATTGTTTAGGCATCTGTGGTATTCAGGGCTGGTGCTACGTCACCGTGTTTTTTAAACAAACATTTCCTATAACAGTGTCACATGTCATCATACATCAGAAGTGCATTTTTCACATGCAAGTCGTAAAAATAATACGTACGAGTTACATTTAACAAATTATTTATATCTGGAATTTTATAAGTATCTTTTTTATTTATTATTATTATTACACTTTTCAATTTACAATTAACAAAACAAAAACAATGTGCATAAACCTGTACAGATTTTTCGCACATTGTACAGTCGTCATCTACACAATTAAAAAAAATTAAAAGGTATTGAATATTATAGTAGGTAACATAACTATATCTCCGTGGCAAATATCACAGACAACACGCCAAAAGTATTTTAGAAAAACACATACATTACGTATTAATGGTTAGGCGCAAACCAGCACCGCCAGCCCGACAAACAATGTATTGCTACGCATTGACAGCAGACGAACGCTGTGAAGTCACTGCGCATTGGCCCTGTTCATGGAATATTCGACACAAAAGGCGGTACCTTATATAGGGTTATTTGTAAAACACTAAAAACTTCACACGACTAATATTCCTAACATCATAAACAACAACATTCCATGATTTTTTACAATACACAATAAATTCACCAATCATATCTTTTTTATAGAAAAAAGGCGACCTCAAAAGTTCGTCTATTCGCCAAGTATTATTGAAATCGGTTATCGGAAAGTGTACCAGTGTACCAGTACTAAAACATTGTTACGCTTTTACAGTTTGTATTAAATTTAAAACTAAAATACGATAGAAATTAGATGGAACGAGTTAACACAGTATTGATTTGCCACAGATATTTTACTAAAAACAAATTTCGATTTGTCAGTCTTAAAAAGATTTATTTATTTAATTATTTGGTATTTAAATCGTACTTTTGGTATAATTATGCCGTCTATTTGCCAAATTTTATTGAAAACTGTTAACGGAAAGTGGGTGAAATCCAATAAACTGGATTCATCTCCTAATTTTCCACCTTTAGAGGTGAGATATTTTCTTCAAACTTAAATGGGACCGCTACTGATTTACCCCCTTTCCAACAAAAAAAAAAAGAATCATCGAAATCAGTTCACAAAATATCGCAGTAGCCGCGTAATACACACACACAATTAAAATACAGTTGTATTGAAAACCTCCTCCTTTGTTCAAGTCGGTTAAAAAATAACGAGGACCATCAAACTGTCGAAACGCGTTTTGAATTGTACTTAAAACGATATTTTTTATTCAATGGTCATTCCACATTTCTTGTAAAAGTGTTGTAACTGCCGTTCTCTAAATTGTTGGTTTGAATTATTTATTATATTTGTTTAGAACTCGTGCTTGGTACGCGACATCCTTAGTAATAGATTTAGTAAACACACACTTAGAAGAATTAGCGGTTTTCAGAAAGTAAAACAAAATTCCTTGTTAAAAAACTAACCAACTACAGTGTCTGGAATTTTATATTCTCTCAAAGTCAATATCAAGTAATATTTATATCATAAGTAAACAAATTACATTTGATATCGTCATAATAATTACACTCTACCGCTCATTCGTAAGGCAGATTCCCCTGAGAAAAATGAGCAAGAAACTCTAGGAGTTGCTCTTTGTGAACATACAATTGTAAACAAAAGTTTTTCCAAAGCTTTTTGCAATGCTTTTGCAAACCCTTGGCTTATGGAAGATTCAGGTATTTTATTGTTTTGCAGAATGATTTAACGTATTCTTTACCACTTTCCTAGCGAGTTAGTAACAAATTGCCACAGTTACGATTTGCCACACAGTAAAAAACATGTTTCAATTTGCCACACAGTAACAAACCTATTTCGATTTGTCACATTTTTAAATAATTTTATTAACATAGTTTCAGTTCGTCATACTTATTGACTAGTGCCTTAATTCGTTACAGGTATAGTCATATAGAAAATGCATTATTTTTATAATTACTTATTTATTATATACTTTAGCTAATTCGATGAGGTTAAAATACTTTTTCACCACAGTAGCTCGAAATGGTAAGATTGCATGGTGCTTAAGTTTACTACAATGCAAATAAAACCCACGGATCCTTTTTCTTTCCATTACAGCCATGGTCGGGGAGACTTTTTCATTTGTGGCACGACATCCTTTTTTACATAGCTCACGTTCAAGTTCAAGCAAAGAAGTTAGATTTAGATTTATTTATTATCTTGTTAACTTTATATACAATATATTGTATTACAAGAATCGTTACACATAGTTAAATGCTACATTTCAAAAAATTACAAATATCCAGTACAAGTTTTGTACTACGTAATTTTAACATTATTAATGTAGTTATCCGAAATAATGTAAGCACATATTAAATAATATAATTAATTCATTTCTGTAAAATAATATATCTACCTAATAAATTACAACATATATTACAAGATCATGTCCCTATGTTCTTCAGTGGAATAATACGCATTTTCCAACAAAAATCTTGCAGTCGACGATCAAATGTATTATCATCTATATAAAACTGAAATTTCATTGCAATTTACCCACATACTATTCAAATACTTATTATTAAGAATTTCTTATAAGTGATTTAAATTATGTTCGGGATAAAAATTTAGCATTTTTTTTATTTTACAATCCATCATGGCTTTATATTATATTATACACTATTTCCTAAGTAAGTACTAACATCAACCAATAGAAATTGTTAAAATAGTCAGTTTTGCTGTTACTGAGCAATAAGCACGTTACATAGCTTCCGAGTGGAACCCTGGTGACCAGTAACACAGGTAATTTTATTACCTATCACAGGCACCAGCGATCCACAACCAGATTTCTTGTATACATTAGCTTAAGAAATACTGTTATTATTTTGGTTGTTGGTGAGGAAATAAACATTATTATTATTATTATTATTATTATTATATGCGTTTGCTTTTGCTAATGTATCACGGATGATAAAAAATACAAAACTCGAGTTTTAAAGCGCTCTTGGCTTCGGGCTACTAATAGACCCTTGTTAGTATTATTTTTTTATTTATCATCCATAATATACAATGTACTTATAACAGATCTTATATTTTAAGATGCTTACAATATCTTATATATGAAAATTGCTACTATTTGCCAGACTTTTTGAATATTTCTAGAATAGTCATTGACTTGCAAATAAATGGACGACGGGTCTAATACAAAAACCACGAAAAAAATGTCCCAAGTCAACCTATTTAAACGTAGTGACATGTAAAGGAATATGAAAAAGCTAAAACGTTGAATTTAAATTGTAATGTCATCGCAGTACTGTCTAATTTTGCTTGCTTCGCTGTCAGTCGAACAAACGAAGACTAAAGCGTGAATGAGGCTCTGTATACGATTTTAACGCCCTATAAGTTCGGACACTTTTTAGCGCCGACCCGACGTCCATATAATTGTAAGTCAATGACTATTCTAGAAATATTCAAAAAGTCTGGCAAATCGAAATTTCAAAAAATAATAAGGCCACATTTGCATAATGATAACTTCTTGTTGAATTAGGTTAAATGCTTTTAACAAAGCAAACTTTTTTAGTATGTGCGTTCCTTTGTAATTTAAATTTAAATATCTTTTTATGCATCAATAATACTTTCGACTGTAGTTCTCGATAAATGTGTTTTACATTAAATTTACTCCGATCTATTTTAGTGTTTCTAATCTGAATGTCCTAGATCTGTGTAAGGTCCATAAACTCTGGATTTCCCCCACATTTGATGTATTTCGTATTATTTGTATGATTGTCATGAGATAAAATCACTTTTGTACACGTACGATCACTTTGTTATTACAAGGGCTGTAAGCCTCACAGACGAGATTTTTTTTTAAAGAAAAGTACACTTAGTAAACTATATTTTTTATTTAATTATTTATTGTACAGGAAAACACAAATCACATATAGTAAAACTGACGTAAAAATGCCTATTCACTCTAGTCTCAAAAAGCTCCAATATTTGAATTTACGGGATACGCAGAAGCCGGCAGTGTATTTTTTGTTCAGTGTATTAATTCATCTGTGTTTACATAAGAAATGCTATCATTCTGCTATAAAATTAGTATTATTTTGAATGATTATATATATACTAGATGCCGCGCGATGCGCCGGGCCGCTAAAGCGGCCCGCGAGG
>NW_020653900.1:13634019-13661196 GCF_003589595.1 Hyposmocoma kahamanoa
TGACCAGGGTGGCGGCCATTTTTAGTAAGAACACCTTTCCGGTAGGTCTTATACTTTAGCCGCGCGCGTCGGCGTTCACCTGATGCAGTCCACTTTTCGAAGATTTCGGATTTTTCTGGTACTCACGGGACCGATCCGTCTACGAGTCTGGTACATTATTTTTACCCACCGGCACTCCTTCTGGGAGAACAATTATGTCAGTATCTAGATCAGTGGTAATCGAGCTATATATAGTATAATATATATATATATATTGCCCCTCAGATCTTTGTGATTTAAACCTCTGCAACTGTTAGTAACAGCCGTGTTACTTACCTAGTGGCACACGACCTGTTCGTCCCGTCGCATAGTGTTATAAAAAAATGTTCACACACTAAAATGTCTAATAACACATATATTGTACAATATTATAATATTCACAGTAAAGTTCACACGTAGGTCACGATTTTCTGTCTGTGTGTCCGCCCTCATTTGGGAACAATCTACAGTGGTCGACCACGTACTTACTCGGAAACTGTTTAGATAAGCACCGTTGGACACGTTTTCCATTGGTATCGACATGTTAGAATCGACACTAATCTTTTTAAGCTCGACACGTGGACAAATACTTTTTTTCATAATATTATTTTTTTATATTATTGCTACTAGCATTAGAGCCCACTATAGTGAAATAAAACCTATATCATCCTTATCATCATTTTCAGCTTATAATAATAATGATAAGTCTTTTAAGACAAACATTATACTAAAGGTTATATTATTTTTTATACAGCTTCTGCGTACTTGGATGACAAATATCTCTCGAAGTGATCGTTTAGCTCTTGTTGATAGTCTCGATCTGTCGATGTCTGAAATAAATATTGTAAATGTGTACAAACGTTTATTTACAATGAGCAACCCCTAGAGTTTCTTGTTTATTCTTCTCATGGAAATCTGCCTTACGAATGAGCAGTAGAGTTTATTCAATGTAACAATTTCAAGTTAATTTGCTTATCTTTACCAATATTTTTTTGATTGTGACTTTGTAAAAGAGTTCTTACTGCGTTCCGGTTTTTACGGGGTAAGGGTTTTAGTGAAATCACAGGCGTTTCATACGCCTGTGATTTCACAGGCGTATGAAACCCAACCCCTGAAATTTGAATTTTCCATTTAACGCGTTGAGTAGCACTGCAATTTTTTGGGTAGGTGTGTCGCTTACAACCAGGCGCTCGTCGTATTTGTCTTGTTACTTCATATGAAATTTATTAAGGGATTAAATAACTTAAAAATTATCACTCTTTCACCTACGAGTATGCTCCATCTCTCTTACTCCTTGCTGTAATTATAAAATTGATTGATTGTTGGTCGCAGTAATGAAGTTCTCCACAAGATCTGACGAAACCACTTTAACAGGAACGATTTCTAAGATCAAAGTTTAGTACAGTCAAAATCCTTTACGGTACTTTTTAGAAGACAACATTGTGCCCTTAAAAATATTGCTTTATCAAATAAAATCATCAATCAAAATATGGCTGTCGAAATCACAATAGTAAGGGTAAGTACAATATGTTTCGCCAGTAAATAAAATAGTTTGTCACAATGACATAATTAAATCAAATTAAAATGTTGTCATTTTGCAAATGTTTATTACAACCAACGACTTTAGTTTGAAAATTGTGTCGGCACAAAAGTACGAATGGTAAACACCAAAGTTTACAATGGCGTGTGACAAGTTTCGCTGGTATTCCTTCAGTGGCGATGTCGTGACAGGAAAGATTTACATGGAAATACGATGGTAATGCGCTGTCACACCGCAAGCTTATCTAGAGGCAACTGTAACTAAGTGAAAAAGCTTTCAAGGCATAAAAGTTTTACATAAACTCTTATTTTTAGCCTTTGTAAAGGGTGTAAACTTTTAAAGTCTACTTTTATGGGGTCTTTTCACTGGATTTTTCTATAAAAAAGTGTATTATCTTTAAACTATGGTTATATTAACTGGTTTGTGAAAGAGCAATGGCGAACTCCATTATACAATTTTGTTGACATAATTTGTTTGCGTCTCTTTATGAAAAATATGTGAACATGTAGGTTCAAATTAGTCAACTTTGCTAAGATTATGAACATAGAAAACATTTCCATCAACCCGGTGGGACTTAACCCAAAAACTATTTGAACTAAATACTTGTTTATATCATAGATTTCTCATAGATGGCTACTTGTGCGCGCAGAGCAAGAAAGCCTGTCTGGGCTAGTGAGGTGAAAACATTGACTTACAATTATATGGACGTCGGGTCCGCGCTAAAAAGTGTCCGAACTTATAGGGCGTTAAAATCGTATACAGAGCGTCATTCACGCTTTAGTCTTCGTTTGTTCGACTGACAGCGAAGCAAGCAAAATTAGACAGTACCGCGATGACATTACAATTTAAATTCAACGTTTTAGCTTTTCCATATTCCTTTACATGTCACTACGTTTAAATACTTTTGGTTTTAATTACTTTTGGTTGACTTGGAACATTTTTTCGTGGTTTTTGTATTAGACCCGTCGTCCATATATTTGTAAGTCAATGGGTGAAAAGCATTTTTTTACGGTTTTAGAGCATTTCCGAAAAATAATTGACAACCACACCGTATAATAACAAAATGGCGGACTGAGCTCCAGTAGGTCTAACGAGGCCCACCGTACCCGCGAGACGCTAACTAAGCACTTCTACTTTATTTATTGTTCTGTGTTTCTATACAAGAACATAAGCAAAAGCTATCGCGGTTACATGTTATCATCATCCCATTAGTCGTCCCACTGCTGGGCACGGGTCTCCCCTAAAGACTTCACACGTTTTACACTATGCAAGTTTCATCACGAATTTTCCACCACCGTTAATGAGACGTATATTTTTTGTAATACTAAGTGAAGTAATGAACAAGTCGTGTGACTGGTGGTAAGCGTCACGCCTGTCCCTAACAGTTGCAGTGTCACCTTTAAATCACAAAGATCTGAGAGGCACTGCCACTGCGCCCGACACCCTGAGACATAAGTTGACAAGTCCCATGTGCCTGTAATTTTACCAGCACCTTTACCCTTCAAAACCGGAACACATTAATGCTGGTATTACTGCTTGGCGGCAGAAATAAGTAAGGTGGCAGTACTTCCCTTGACGAACTCAAGGAGCTCTACTGCTACCAAACATTCCCAAACGTAGGTACACACATTTAGATAAATTACGCAATTAAAGCAGAATGTTGATTTCGTAAAAAGTCATTTTCTACTGATAGTTAATATTCTCCACTGTTGGTCACTGATTTCTTTTCAATTTACATTAATCCTTTTCATCTGTATCAGACTCATGTAAACAAGGCCTTACATTAGTGTCAGAAGTCATTCACATTTGTGACACAAGATTCCAGCTTGATGACACACGTCGCTATCTCCAGCTTTATTGTCGTATCAGGTTATCAGCTATTAGAACACAAAATATACGTTTTACTGACAAAATAAGTGTGTACTACTGTGTTGAAGTGGTGTAACTTAACAATGAATTAAAAATGAATCCGAAGAATTGTTTTTTCAATTGTTAATTTTACTTTTGTATTCTGAATTTTGCGAGTTCTTTAATTGAATTAATTGATATTTTTATTTATTTATTTTTCAAAATGTAATGTCCTCTATAATTATAATACAAAGGTCAAACACTAAGAAAAAATTCCTTCGGCCCTTTGATAAAGCTGTCTCACACACACATCTAGTCAGCTGCTGGTAGCTGTAAAGGCGCCTGCCTAAGTCGTCGAAGAAAAGTCGCAGCTGAACGGTTATCACGGAAAACTGCCACGCAGAGATCCGGGGTTCGATTTCCAGACCGAACAAATATTTGTATTGCCGACGTTTATTTCTCTCTTGAGTTTTGGTGTGATTTGTGGTTGTCTATGTGTGTGTCCATGGCACCCGCAACACAGGGCTTTCCGAGTGCGGGGTTATGATATTTAAAAAACTCATAACCCTTTATATATATGTATATATAATAATGTGTTTCAGGGTGAGGGGCACATTGGCCCTCACGTCTTTGAAATTTAAAGCCCTGAGTGATTCTGCGATCATGGTTATGGACAGGCGTCCCGTCACTTGTTATAAAAAAAAAAGCTTCTGAATAGTTGAACTTGGTAAGATCTGTCCTCATTCTCTATCCTTTTTAATATTTTGTTGTCATGTGACTACACATTAAGAAAAAACAATAATTGTCTATCAAACTATCTAATATTAACAAAACAACTCGAAATCTGTCAAAAACAGAGATACATACTTTTACACATAAGCGTCATCCTTACTCAAAATCACGTATCTACATTTGTGGTAACTTTTGAGGAAAGCGTGGTTTCCATCACAACGGTATTTGCTGCACAATGTCTGTATATTATGCTCATATTTGGTTATAAAAACGGTCATTTTAACATCACTTTTGTACATAAACCGCTATAATTTAAACTAGTTTGCGGCAGATTCTGGGATATAGAGTTATTGTTTTTTTAAATGTGGGAAAACCTGAACAAGAGAATGCGTGTACAAGATATTAATATCCATCTAAGTGGGTTTCTAAAATGTTGCCTCTTCGTCCTTCACTTCACCTATAGATAGCAATTGGAACGCTACATTTCAATCTATCCTCAATTACCACGTGGCACTCCAGCTATCCTTCCTAACAGATTCAGCGTTATAGGTGTCAGGAATGTATTTCTACAGCCTTTGTCTTGATTCTACAGCACCGTCAACTGCAATAAAGACCTGAATGAATTAGACCTTAGTCAGTCTCAAATAAACCTTCCTTCTGAGTCTAAAACTCAAATAAGCAAGGACGAAATGGTGATCAAAAATTACGCTGCGTAGCCTCAACATTTACTTCTTCTTGTCGTGTGGTTGCTTCTTTTATTTTAAACTATATTGCCTTCAGATAGTATGTTGACACCTTTCTTGCTATATCGACTGCGTTGAGAACTTTCCTCGTGCTAGTGTTTTGGCAACTGCTGCATACACTGTGTTGGAGCACCGTAGTCACATTAGGTTAGAGTAGCAATCATATGTGGGAGGGAACAGAATTCTACCCAGCACACACTGAGTGGAACATCTTCGTTATCCGGATCTGGCGGGATATCTCTCCTCCAGCCTTAGTAGAGGCTATGCTGGCGAAACAAGAATCATAGGGGTAGTCTCCTTCTGTGAAGGTCGGGGAGAGGGATCGGGAAAGGACAGATATCGCTCGGCGTTGGCGTGCCTTCACGGCTGTGGGTGCTCGGCGCGGGAGGCTCCGATCGCCAGTAACTCTTCTTGATTCTAACTTCTTAATGATCAAGAGGAGGGGGCATCGTCGCTTCTTCCAGGTGCTGGGGGCTCCAGTGCGAGTACCCGAGTAAGCCACCGTGAGATTTAGTCGGTACTGGTCCGGCATTTATTATAGAATAACCGACATAACTTCCCTGCTGCCCCCGCGGTGGAGAGGTTTCTATGAGGTTTCCCAACGTAAAAACTAGCATCCATATACACTTATTTATGCATTAGTCTCTGCAGTGAACCTACCTGAGTGCGCTGTCGATTCAGCGACTTCCACATGGGCCATTTGCTAAACCTTGTCCTACTGAGCGTTGTCCACTGGCTGTATAATTTCCTTTCAGATCTTCCTAAGAGCCAAGACTATTGAATAACCGTCGGTGTCCATCTTTACTCCTTAATAAGCATCCTAAACTAACAACTTTAGTAACGGATTAGTTTACAAAACACAAGTTCCTTTCGGCACCAGTGAACTAATTTCATAATAAAGCATGAAATAAGTCCATAGCCAAATCGACGTGAAATGACTCGCGCATTGAAAACCGATAGTACCCTTGTCACAGTGGGATTATATGAAAACATTGGATTCAATAGCGTTAACAACCGTTTGTAATGGATGTTTGTGACACCGACGTGTAACGAATCTGTATTCGCTATTAAACGAAAAACATCATCAATAATTCAAATAAATAGAGGTTAGGAAATCAATTTCCATATAGTCATAAATACTAAAACAAAATAATGCAAATGATCACTTTCTTTCCTGTAATTTAAACATTACGTGAACGAGATATAATTAAATTTTTACAGAGGGGATATACATCTCTTTGTAACACAAATATTAACTGAAATTTGGAAATTATTCAAAAGATAACAAACGTGTCAGTGAAATAGGTTTGTGTAATTATTGCACAAATTGTCTACTTTATAATTACTTTAAGTGTAAATAAATAAATACTGTTACCGAAGCTCGTAAAAAATGAGAATGAAAGTATATATTTCTAAACGATAAGGTGTGAAAAAAAAATCATTGAAACATCATAACGGTGCTCAGACTATTTATTTTTTTCCCTCCTCTAAGTAACGGTCACATATTTAAAAAACTATAGTTTTTGGCAATTTTCCTCTAAAACAGCGATTTTTTATAGCGCACATAATTTGCTTAAGTTTGTAATTGTATGCTCATTCTCAGGTATTAGCTAACCATACTGTAATGAATTATGCGATGAATTATGTCATACTGTTTTGAATTTTATGCTTAAGACAGAATTTTCAACAAAGAATGACTGACGGCATTAGGTGTAAGTTCACCGTACATAAAAGCCATTCGGTGTGAGTAGGGGCCTTTAACGCATCATTGGACAAGCATTAGTTCGGTGTGATGCGAGGGCACTTACGCTTGTAGCAAATTATAACTAGAATATTACTCTACGCTTCTAGAACTAGGATGCGATATTTTGGTGTAATTTTTGAATACATTTTTAAAAATCCTACCGAGCACCTGGGCGCGTAGCAGTGCCAATTTTCTATAGACACTTCTTAAATTTGAAGTTAAAAAAATGACAGTCTGCATTGCTTAAATGGCTTCGTTAAAAATTATTCCGTTTGTTACCCGTACATAACGAAGTTATATTACCAGCCCTGGGAGAGGAAAAATTATTCCTCCTACAAAACCAGGTAATGTAGCAGGAATATTTGTTCCCCTTACAAAATCAATATGGCGGACCGGTAATGTACGAGAAAAAAAAACTTCTACATAACTTAGTTATGTACGACTAATGCTTGTTCCCATTACAAATCCAGTATGGCGGACCGGCAATGTAGGTACGACGAAAAAAATACTGGTGCCAAACCGGTTACTTAAAGAAAATCACATTATTCTAATTAATTTTTTGTTTTGTTTTCCATAATTTAAAAAATTAAGAGCTACGAATTTCAAAAGTTGCACTCTGCATTAGCGAACAATAAACTCATTCCGACGGGCAGATGTCTCAATATTTTTTGCCCAAAGTCGGTCCCTTCTAACAACAATATAACTATGTCGTTTTTCCCTTTTGTATTGTAAGCACCGTGACGATATTGACTCGAGTGTCGATTTCAATTACAAACCATTCATTTCCATTCAACCTTTGTGTGGATTGTGGGCGCTTCCATTTTGTACGGTGAGAGTGGCTGAAAAGAAACGGTCAATTACAAAAAAATAAAGTGTTCGAAATTCAAAATGAATTTTTTGAAATGCGCACATTGTTGTTGATCCGTTCAAATGCATATTCGTTTAATGTTTGAAGTGGGTATTTACGAAAACATTTTAATACTGATTTAGAACCTAGTAGCAGTAGAGCTCCCGAAGAGTTCGTCCAGGGAAGTAAAGCCTCCCTATCTATTTCTACCGCCAAGCGGTAATGTGAGCGTTACTGTGTTCCGGTTTTGAAGGGACTAGGAGACTAAGGGAGCTGGTGAAATTACAGGCACATGGGACTTGTCAACTTATGTCTCAGGTTGACGAGCTTAGTGGCAGTGCCCTACAGATCTTTGCAATTATATATATATAATTATATTATAGCTACATACTTTTGTTCTCGACTAGGCCAAAAGGGGGATTACACATTCCTCCTGTAGCCTTTAACGGATCTAAACATTGAAGTACCCATAGATGTGAAGCTAATCTGCAATAAAGTATTCGACTGTGAACTGGCAACTGGTACTATCTTAATTTTGACAACTTTACAATTGACTTTACAAGTGAAGAAAAAAATTTTGTTTGCGTCATTTATATAGCATCTGGTTTATTAAATAAAAATAGGTAGTATATTTGCAATAAAAATATTTAAAAACTGCGTATTTTTATTTAATAAATCATACGCTAAATAAATGACGCAAACAATTCTTTTAACCTGTTAAGTCAATGTAAAGTTGTGAAAATTGAGATAGTACCGGTTGCCAGTTCACAGTCGATATGATATCATGATAAAGATAAAGATGCATATCTTGTTTCTTTTAATTGATAGTTTTTAACCGACTTCATAAAAGGAGGAGGTTCTCAAATCGATTGTATTTTTTTTGTAAGTATGGTAAGCGATTTCTCCGGCATTTGCGAACCGATTTAGATGATTCTTTTTTATTGGAAAGAGTTCCATTTAAATTTGAGAAAATATTATACTTCTAAGGGTCGCAAACTAGGGGATGAATGTGGTTTCACGCACTTTCCAGTAAACGATGTCAATAAAACTTGGCAAATAAATGTAATTCCCCGAACTTTTGAAGTCGATTTTTTTTATAATAAAGTTATGATATCAAGTGAGACCACAAACATATATCTAGATAGATGCCGCAAGTACAGCAATTTATATGAAAACCAAGCGTGCCACCAAGCATGTCAATACATCGCTTACCGGAAAGTGAAAACTTGGCAAATAGATGTAATTCTACAAATTTTTGAAGTCTTTTTTTTATATAAAAAAGTTACAATTATTAAAAGCGACGGGACGAACAAGCCGTGCACCTGGTGGTAAGCGACATGCCTGTCCATAGCAGTTGCAGTGCTTTAAATCTCAGAGCTTTAAATCGCAAAGATCTGATGGACACTGCCACTGCTCCCGTCACCCTTAGATATAAATTGACAAATCCCATGTGCCTGATAATTGACCAGCACCCTAACCCTTCAAAACCGGAACACAGTAATGCTCACATTACTGCTTGCTGGCAGAAGTACAGAAGTAGGTAAGGTGGCAGTGCTTCCCTGGACAAACACTTTCACAAGAAGCTCCATTGCTGCTAATTATAAAAAAGTATAAAGAAATTTGTTTTTTAAAACGTTGCACTACATCCCACGAATATTTTTTGCATTGCTTTTGCCTTTTATTTACAAAAGTGACACGTAATCGTGTGCCAAACTGCCATTGCTTATAAAGATATTTACTTTACAAATAGCTTCTTTGAAAGCGGTAACTTCTGTCGTGTTTTAAAAAAAGTGTCGCACCAGGTTGCGTAGCTTGCTTAAAAAAATATATTTATGACTATACCGCGTTTAGTATATGGTGATCATTTCATGGTAAGGTTATTTTGTGGAATACCTCATTTCGTTTCTCTGCCTAATAACTGTCATAACTGACATTTTGGTCGCCGGTGTGTAAGTATCAATTTACATTGCCGCGGAACGAGATGGATGCAAATTTTTGTAACGAAATTGTACATTAATGAACCTGATGACAATGACGATCAGTTACATTTTTTGTTAGCTGTGCAGCTGTTTAGTACAAAAAAAATTAACATTTTTCTCTTTTTTGTCAGTAAAAACACGAAAGAAATACAACAATTTTATTGCAATCCTTAAAAAAACACGCACAATAAACGTTACCATCCACTGTGACGTCATCTGTCACCGTCGGATTCCGCCCGGCTGAGTCAAGAGTTCCAAAGTTATAGCAGGCGATCTGTTTTTGGGCTCATATCTAGTTTATAGCAGAAAACCAGACAAGTTTTTGATGAACGACTTCCGAATATTGTCCTCAAAGTTCATTTTCACGATACAATAGATTGCAAACAGTTTTTAATTTTTATTTATTAAGTGCTAGACAAAGTATTTGTAAGAAAAGTATCTACATTTCAAATTTGCATTTTGAACCTTTATTATTATAAATGATATACATACATAGAACTGAATTTTAACTGTAACTTGTAACTATAATGTACGGTCAATAGCATATCTATCGTTCTATCATTCATTATTATCTTATTATATTATGTTATTTATGATCTTACTATATTACGATCTGTCATTTGTCGTTTGTTATCAATTATCATCTAAGTAAACTTACCCCTGCCAGTACAGAAAATTTCTTACATTGAGACGAGTTTGTGTCTCTTGTTTATCCCTGAAAAGAACATCTCGTAAAGATAATAGTATACTGGACGTATAACAATGTCAAAATTCAGTTTGTCCAGGTGTAACTTTTGAGCTGTATTATTTGTATACAATTTTTTGTTTAGTAAATGGTTTTGAAATTGGTCTTTAATGCGTATAGTTAGTTAATTGCGCGTGAAATTTCTATATTGTAAGTTTCATAAGAATAATATGTTAATATATTAATGTCCCAGAAAAACCGATTACCTGGTCTCAGAAGAGAAAAGTGTGTTAAGGAATATGAGTGTCAGAAAAACGGAATTCACTCCAATTTAGAAAAGTTTATTTTTCATATTGATCTTATCGCATCCAGGGTCCTCTTAGTCTAGTGTCAATAGTGCAAACCACTGGGTAATCGATACCGTCAAATTAAGAATAATAACGGTGGATTTGTTATTATATAAAAATAATAAACTTTATTAATTGTGGAATTAGTTATTGTTTTTCGATTCATTGTTATAGTAACTAAGGTATTCATTATCACTTTCCTTTCTTGATAGTACTAAAAATAGTAAAATATCATACAAAAGAGGGGCCTTATTGTCAGACAGCAACCTCTTTCATAAAATCTTGGGGTACGGGATAAACTTAAAAATAATTTTCACCTCACTAGCTCGGAAAGGCTTTCTTTCTCATTAGAAATCTGCGCGCAAAAGCGTTTCTAGCACGCTAGCGTGGAAAAGGTTTTTGACATTAGAACTTGACGATGGACTTTGGTGTGGTGCACCAAACTTTTCCTTTCGATGAAAAATAAGATAATGACACGTTCAACTACGCGATTTGTCGTACATTACTTATTCATGTAATATAAATCCGTTGGTATATTTTATTCTTATTATGGTTGACATTAAATTGACAATGTTAACTACTTGTGTTTATTAAATTATTTTAATTCGTGAAAGAACTAAAATCATTGCAATAATCACTTAATCGCACAAAATAAAAATTGACGAGGTCTAAATTCAGAAAGCATCTAAAGATTAGCTTTTAATTTTCATTAAAAAAATGATGTTTTAAAGTTCAACTGTTTTTCTTTCATCTACCATTTTCCTCGCTGTAGTGAGGTGAAAAGTTGTGTGTTTGCTCGGCAGCAAAATTGTTTTGCGTCTATCTATTTTTGGTTTTTGCTCTTTGCTTATCTTAGCTTCCTTCGCTTGATCAGATTTCAATACAACCTCTCGCGTCAAACAACAAATTTGCAGCCTTGCATAACAAATAACAGATATTATTTATTGATCTAAAAGGAAGACAATAGCTTAAATCTAAATTAAATAATAACAACTGGGAGCCAATTACAGATGCTCTCAAACAGAAGTATGATATCCGTATGTAATAATTGTGCACCCAAGTTTCTTCACAATTATTTGAACTTACTACATAGAGTGGCCACCGTAGTTGTAAACTTCACTATGAGATCTATGAGTGAAAGAAGACTCGTATTGAAAAGATCCAGATCAAAAGTACACATTTCAATGTCAGGAGTTACTTTTATATCATTGCAATTTAAAAAAGTAGCACTAAAGGTTCTTGGAAAAGAGTTCGTCCAGGGAACAACTGCCGCCTTACCTATTTCTGCCGCCAAGCCGTAATGTGAGTAATCACAGGCACCTGAGACTTGTCAGCTTATGTCTTCGGGTGTGTATAAAGCTCAGAGCATATGTTATCGATAGGCGTGTCGCTTACCACCATGCCCACGTCTTGTTCTTGTTAGCATAAAAAACTACACCCATAACATGGAGACATAAATTGACAAGTCCCATGTGCCTGTAATTTGACTAGCACCAAATTTGGAATGCAATATTGCTCACACTGTTTGGCGTAGTCAATATGTATGGTGGCAGTACCTACTTCTCTGGACGAACTCCTTCATTAGCTCATTTGCTACGGAATCACTCTTTCGTGAGAATGAATAATAGTTATTTTTGATACAAGTGCGGAAAGTTAGTCATTATTCAGGAGTCTCGAGACAAGTGAAAATGACAAATCCGCACGTGTATCAAACGACGTTTTTTAATACTTTTGCGAAAAAACTACATTGAAAGTAAAATAAAACATTTTGTTTTAATTTATTAAGGCTTTGGCAAAACCATCAGCCTAAACATGAAGTTTAATTAAGTTTCTGTAAATATGGCCGCCACAAAGAGGATAGGCAATTTGAGGCGACGTGGTTGGATTGACTCGGGATTCCTTAAAACGGGCCGATACGGGTATTTTTAACGGGTATAATTTCGCGTGTTAATCTTCGATTAAGGCACAATAGCACTATCCTATTCCACTTTAAACAAGATTTCACAAAATAATTGAAGTCAAAATAAAACCGACACTTTTCCCTCCAAAATGCTCAGAGCGAATCGTAAAATAAAACAGTATTTAAAAAAAAACTCATTTTATTTCTTTCTCTGATGAAAATTCAGCCACATTAAAATTACTATTTTAGTGGCACGACGTGCAGCGGTCTCGCGTAATACTCACCTTCGGTCATTGTTAATACTCAATCAGCCATCTGTATTGAAAATATTTTGGTATTTTTAAATGTAACCGGTTGTTTTGTAAAATACCTATGCAATTTATACAAATAAGATGTTTGTAAGTAAATATAAGTTTTAATGACGAATGACGTACGTCACAAAGCACATAAATATTCAATAAATATACAAACTCTTTAGTTCTACGTTTAAGACTTGAAACAACAGTAACTTTAAAAAAAATGGAAAAATAAAAAGCACTTGTGGGAAAAATCCAACTTTCGGCATGATTTGTAGTACGAAAAATACCACGTTTTGAGCAACTGTATTAAAAATATCTTTTTCTCAAACATGCTCGGAAATGTTTGCATTATTTTCAAAAAACGAACACGTGTAAATGAAACCAGAAGTGAGCAATACTAAAGGTATAATTTATTTATATAATTATTTTTTTTACAATACACATAAGAGACGAATCGATCTACAAATTTTCTAAAAGTAAAAATGCGCGCGTGCGCCATTTTTCTTCGCTTTTATATCCCATTCTCCTCACTCCTCTTGTACAGTGTTGCCAAGAACTCACTTACAAACTTACTAATTTTACATTAAAAAGTAATAATTGTCTATGAAAACACAAATAACGATTGCAAAAAGGTAGCAACGCGACATGGGACCTTACACACGGCAAGTTTGTCATTTATACTATGCGACTTCTTCCCGACCAAGGCCTGCAAAGTAAGTATGAAAATCCATTACTGTCCTCTTTTGGACACTTTTAAATCTACTTACTAATACTAATAATGAATTATGTAAACAGGCAAAAGAAAAACTCATACAGCCAACTACCCAGTGTACATAACTGCGAGAATTAAAGTACCAACTGTACCGCTTACTTAAAAAAAAAGAAAATGGCGGTAACACTAAGTGAAGTGTTTTGATATTCCTTTGTTTTTTCGTCTTTTTTGTATTTTGGTTGCGAAAATGAGTGCTAGATACATATTCAAACACATCATCAGAAATTCAGTAGACTACTACTAATATGCCTGGAAAAAGTATAACATCTTCTTTTAGCTGTTATATTGTATACATTTTAATGTTAATTAATATTTTGTTTACTTTTTCTATAATACATGTTTCTCTCTTTAGTCTTTTATTATTTCCTCAAATTGTTTGAGAAACATTCTATGCATGCCTTGGCGGGAGATGGCGGGTTTTAATAGTTACATTTTTTACACGAATTAATTTTTAGTTTATGTATATTACGTTGTGCCGTTGATTATTTGTTACCATTAAGCTGATGGCTCTGAAGCCAATGCTTTATAAATAAATAATAATAATACCTCGGCGGGAACGGGGATTGCTTGACTCGTAAGCAAACAGCAATCCCTGACTTCCCGGCCTCTGCAATACTGTACTATATTATTCAATTTAAAAGTCCATGTAGTTACGTTTAATAGTCACCCATTCCCAGACACCGCCCACCTGCAATCCCGCGATGGGACCCAAGATCCCGTAGTTACATACATACCATACATTACGTCATGAAACTTGACACCTGGGTCAGACTGTACGTGACGCTTAGGGTGTAACTACGACCAGTTGCTGTTGACCCTTATTTATTACAAGTTTCAAATTACTTATATGATGAGTATTTGAGAACTATGAAGTGAGTTAAGGTTAATATGCACTGAGAGCTGTAGCGAATGTTGATTAGATTAGAAAATGATGAGTTACTCTTCTGAGGCGATCAGTGGGACGCATAAATACATACCGAGTTTATTGAATAAGTTACACAATGTTCGATGTGCACAAAGCAGGAAGATAATTGCACATTAAAAACAAATATATCATCATTTATACTTCCTACTGCTGGGTATATGGGTCTCCTCTCAAGCGAGGGTTTATGCCCTACCACGCTGGCCCAAAGCGAATTGGGGACTTTACACGTTTTTGGAAGGTTGTGACCCTTCGATGTGACGGTTTCCTTACGATGTTTTCCTTGCTATTGACCTGCCGAGCTATTGAAAACATTCGAGTTAAAGGTTCGATTCAGATTTAGATACGATAACTTTATCCAACAGCGTTCATGGTGTTAGTCGGTGAAATAGATTATAACAAAAATTAAAGTCCTTTTATATAAATTTTTAAGTCTTTAAAAGCCTAAAATATAGGAATACATTAGTCTTGCATTAAAATAAATTAATAAAATTGAAGATAATCCAGACTTTATTAAAAATAATAAGAGATTTCCATATTACATTCTTGCTTTGTAAACAATAGGACGTTCGGTGTCTTCATTCGATAACTGAGTTCTGAATAACGTTTGTAGCCTTTGCCCATTGACTTACAAATAAATGGACGACGGGTCTAATACAAAAACCACGAAAAAAATACCCAAGTCAACCTATTTAAACGTAGTGACATGTAAAGGAATAAGAAAAAGCTAAAACGTTGAATTTAAATTGTAATGTCATCGCAGTACTGTCTAATTTTGCTTGCTTCGCTGTCAGTCGAACAAACGAAGACTAAAGCGTGAATGACGTTCTGTATACGATTTTAACGCCCTATAAGTTCGGATACATTTTAGCGCGGACCCCACGTCCATATAATTGTAAGTCAATGCCTTTGCCGGTCGAGAAGTTCGAGCAATCGTACGGGTGTGACGTCATTTCGGTTCGGTTTCGAATACGACAGTTTGACGTTCGAATTGGGTGTTGTGAATAAAAATTAAATGAAATTATACGATATTAAATCTAATCGGTCGACAACAGAGTTATCGTAAGGTTCTAAATGGATCCCCTGGTCTATTTTAACGATTCATTCTCTATCTGATCAATTCATTCTTTTAATTTTTTAAATGTAATTATTAATACAAAGATCGAACACTCAGAAAAAATTCCTTCGAACCGACGTGTTCTAGCATACTGTGCCAGACGCTATACAAACTAAGCTACGGAACGAACCAGCGGACCTCACGAATTTTCTATGTGCTTGCGTCGTATCTTTGTATTTGGTTTTTTCAACGACTTTTTAGTCGTAGCGCCTTGTATGAGAAATCTGTGACAGTTTTATCACCCAGTTATATATCTTTACAGTTACCAGTCTGGCGAGAGATGTCGCTATTCACTGTATTTTAAATTTTTATTGAATTGATATTCAATTATTTTTTGTGAAATTATTCCATTAGTTTGTTATAATTATTAATACAAAGATCGAATACTCAGAATGTCAAATCAAAATGTAACTAAAATTTTAATATTTTTGGCACCTTATAATATTTATTTTTGTAAGTATTATCATTATTTAAAAGCCGTGGTACCCTAACGGTTTGATCTTCCACAACTCTCGTTGAGGCCGTAAATTCAAATCCAGGTTCGCACCTCTGTGTTTCTCGAAATTTATGTGCGAATTATAATATGCCCAACATTGTGACGTATAAATGGGTTGATGATGATAATGAAAAGACGCGATTGGAGGGAGCGAAAGAGATACATAATGCTGGAGGTTTATTGTACGCATTTAAATTTAGAATTTGAAAGCTTAAAAAGGTCAAATAGATTATAAATGTAAATATATACACGAAATGATTTATAACGACTGCCTTGGCTCGCTACGGGGGCTCCATCAACAATTCATAATTAAAAATGTCTTTATTTCATACGTAAGAAAATGACACTTGAAATCGTTAAGATAATAAACACTATTGCTCATTTGTAAGGCAGATACCCCTGAGAAAACTAAGTATAAAACTTTAGAGGTTACTTTTCGAAATTCATATTTTATACTTCTTCTTAGAGTGCCTTTTCAATCCTGAATTTTCCTCCTGTATTTGCCTCTATCAGCAGCCAACCGGAACAGCTCTTCGTCGGAGGCAATGCCGGTCCACTACCGGATGTTCCGCAGCCACGATTTCTTTCTTCGTCCAGCGCGTCTCTGTCTCTGCACTTTGTTTTACAAATGTTTTAATAAAATAGAGCTCCTTGTGAAAGAGTTCGTCTGTAAGTACTGCCACCTTACTTGTTTCTGCCCCCAAGCATAAATGCAAAAGTTACTGCGTTCTGGTTTGGAAGGGTAAGGGTGTTGGTGAAATTTTACTACAGGCACATGGGACTTGTCAACTTATGTATCAGGTTAACAGGAGCAGTGGCAGTACCTTTTAAATCTTTGTGATTGAATGCCCTGAGTGGCAATGTCACTGTAATAGACAGGCGTGTCGCTAACCACCAGTCACGCAGCTTGTTCGTCTTGTCACTTGGTGTTATAAAAAAAGCTTGAATTAATGAATGAATGAAATATTCTTTATTGCACATTTAAATTACAGAGTAAGCCAATGTACAACAGGCGGCCTTATTGCTAAGTAGCAATTTCTTTCAGGCAACCTTAGATTAGACATTTAAGAGTTGGAAAGGATGCAGCGTTTGTTGCGAAAATGTTTATTTTCAAAGAGCAACCAAGAATATCTTACTCATTCTTTTTAGGGGAATTTGTCTTGTGAATGAGATAATCAAAATTTGTCACTTGCGAGGGTTAAAATTATAGTATTTGTGAAAACTATATACAAAAATTTGTATCACAGCTTTGATCTTCGACGTCAAAAAATCACGAGAGGGATGAGCTGACCTGCTGACCTCTTTCAGCTTGTTTGTACCAATGATAAATAAATATTTTAATTATTAAATGTGTACATTTGTACATCTCGCTCATTTGACGCAACTGTATTTCTTGTAATGTTACAGGAAATGTATTTGAGTTGGTTTTTTAATTTTATTTCTAATTTGTGACATGTCAATAGAACTTATTGATACGTCCTAAATTAGAAATAATATTTAGAAATGTGTATTTTTACAATTTAATATAAATAACGACATCATCCGCAGGGCCTTAGCCATGGTTAACGTGCCCGCTATACTCGAGGCAAGCAGCATATAGCGAACAGATGGCAAACGCCTGGACAGAATGATTCTCAGCCCTTGGAGTATGGGCAGGGCACTGGTTTGGGACGCCACATGTGCTGACACACTTGCTCCATCCCATCTCCAGTACACCAGCAAGAAGGCTGGCTGGCTCCGCTGCTCAGTTGGCGGAAAGAATAAAAGTAATAAGTACCAGGATCTCGGCTTCGACTATCTATTTACAGCCTTTGGAGTCGAAACCCTTGGCCCGTGGGGTCCCGGTGCCCTTCATCTGTACAAAAATGTATCCAAAAAATTTATAGAATGTGATGTCTGGTAAACACAAGGGCTAGCAGTTATCTTACCCAAGGCATTAGCATAGCCATACAAAGGTGGAACCCTGACAGCTTACTGGGCAAGGTGCCGCGGGGACCCAATTTTATCCATATACTCGTAATTTAATCCTAATTTTATTATCTAGTATTTAAACGTTACACGTTAATATACAGGATATTATGAAAATTACTGCCGATTTTTCTTCAAACGTAAACTTGTCATAGAGATGTTAACATAATTAATTCAATTTTGCCAAAATTACAGTTACGTCATTGTAGCACCATATGAGAAATTACTAAAACGAATGAATAGTAGATAGAGTTTAGTTAAAGTGACCATTTCAAGGGTAATTTGCTTACCTATGAAATAAAGATTATTTGGTTTGAGTTTATTTTTCTATAACTATAGTTATGGCCTGCTCATAATGTAACTATGCGTGTTAACAAAGCTCTTCCAAGCTGGTATCTACGCGAGAATAGAGATATCACGCACTGGGCTATAACTTATTCAAATTACGCGTAACACTATACACTACGTGCAGTACGTGTCGTTATAACAAGATCTTTGTCAGCCCTGGGTGTCTTTGTTCCTTTTTTTAGGGTTCCGCGGAATAATGAGGGCGGAAGAGTTACTTTTGGCTCTAACAAGGAGGCAATATAAAAGCTTTTTCTGTCCAGTTCATGTCGATTCCGCTTTCATAAGGGTGACTCCTAAAATTGTAAACTTCTAACCTAGCCTTATCGAAATAATTCGCATAATGGTTCGCCTCGGTCTACATAACGTATTTTAAAAGAGGGAATGAAAAGGCTGTAAGAAATAAAATGATAAAACCGTACGATATTCAAAGTTTATCTGGAAGAAAGCCCTTTATGGGATAAGCTCGCCTTTGTAATTTGTTTTTGTTGTACAATAAAATGTTTACATACATATGTACATAAAATACTACAATGAATATAAAGCACTCCCTATATAGGACTAAACACAATACTGACCCCAAAACTGGCCTGTATTAAAGTATGTACCTATATAATTTAATAGTAAATGGCGTGACGTTTAGAATTAAATGAGGGTGATGATTTGTGAGGGTGTCCTCTGATATCACGACGGAATAAACCATAGTTGAATAAACCAACGTAAGAATAGTGAAGGGAATTCGAGATCGATTTAAAATTTTAAAAGTAAGGAGGATAATAAAAAGAAAAAAAAAATATATCAGCATCGTCATAAACTACGTGGCTAAATGGATTGTTGCGGGTACAAAACAAGCGTCAATAATACTTGAACCTTAGAATAATAACGCATAGAATGATAGTTTCATATCAAACGAACTGTCACAAGTGTAGCAAAAATCAAATTCATTTAGGCTAGTTTTAGTAGTAGGTTAATTTTAGGTTTTAGTGAATATTTATATAAAAATACAAGTTGAAACGCGTTACTTCCTTGTGAAAGGTGATGTTAGTATATATTTTATGTTTGTCTGACGTATTTTTACACTTATTTACCGCACATTTCGTCATTTTTAGCTAAAATTCTTGATCTGTTCGCGGTGCAACTTGACCTTGAGCACTGAAGGCCCGCCCGCTCGTGTAGGCCCATTGGGAACGCTTCAATTTGCCTCACTTAGCGTGTGCGGACTAGGTTTCTATGCGTTATTATTCTAAGACTTGAACATGATTCATGCATTATTTTTAATCTGCAATGCGAAAAGAAAGAGAGAGAAGCTGCGGAACTCTGGCTTCATATCTCAACTTTCTCATAGGACATTTATTTATTTTCTTAAATTTTTGTTACCGGCGTTCGGTTGGTTCACCGTTGCGTGGCGTTAAAAATTATTAGACATCTTCTAGTGTGAATTATCATTATTTTCATTTATATTTTCATTAACAATGTCGAGACACTCCATCCGTTACATTGTGAATTGTACCTTATGCACACGGACTTTGTATTTAATGTAAAACGCCCCAAAATGTCTACAACGGTCGCCTCTTCGGTTCCAAATTTGAATTATTGCATTCTGTAAGAATATTAAAATTTCATGGTCAATAATTAATTAAAATATTGGAATTTGAGACAGAGATATAAAACACAAAGTATCTACTTGAACAGAAACATTTTCATAGGCTCTGATGTCGATGGTCGTAAATAAAAATAAGAAAACTTTTTGGAACTTATTTTCGATTTACCATTTCATATCTTGAGCTCTTATGAATCTCCTTCTAATTACCTAATAAACAAAATGACGGGTTCGAAATTCGAAAACTTCAACCATGTACAAAAAAAAACCCCGATGCAAAATTTATAGTGTAGTTATAAATTAAGTCTGCATTGTATTACGCTAACCTCGTCTTTAAATTCTCGTATTAACATACTACGGATATTTTTAATGGTCCGAAATAAACGCTGATTGTTGACTGATCTAGCAACATGCTTAGCAACATATTATGCGTACGCACATTCGTGGCTTAAATATGGCGTGAAACTATGGGGAAATAGTTCTAGTATTGCAGAAGTTTTTATTTTACAAAAACGATGAATTCAACAAACAGACTCTTGTAGACCCCATTTTGTTAAATTCAAGATCTTAACACTAGTATCTATATACATCTTAGAGGCTTGTAAATTTGTCAGGAAAAATAGCCATCTCTACTCCCCACTGACTGGTATTAAACGCGATAATAGGAATGATGAAAAATTGAAAGTACCTACTTCAAAGCTACAAATATTTACATCTGGCCCACATTGCATAGCCATAAAAATGTATAATATAATACCTAGTGAAATTAAAAGTATAGAAAAAGTACATATTTTTAATAAATAACTAAAACAGTACCTAGTACTAAAATGCTTACTATAATCTACAAGAATTCTTTGATGACAAAAATGAAAATTTTCAAAACATGGATGGGTACAAAATATTATTGTTAGGTAAATAGTAATTATTATTGATTGATAACATTAGCTACTTATTGTGTTATTTATGATTGATTGAAATTTGTTTTGTGTTATATTTTTAATTTTTGTTGATTTCAAATTTTGATATTGTTTATAGAATAAGTATCGTGCCCTCTGCTCTTCTTTGGTGTGTATTTCAGGGTATCATATAATAAGAACTAGTAAAATATGTTTGTAATACCTTTGTAAACTTTATACGGTGCAACAAATTGAATTGAAACTTCCATTAAATTTTCGTTTTATTACATAATCTCTGTTTTCTTAAACGCTGTTATAGGATAAATACAAAAACTAGTGGTCCTAAATGGGTGTCAAAAGCGCTAAGAAAGTTTAAAAAGATGTATTTTCAAGGCTCAAAAAAATATAACACATATTTTATTAAGAATAACAAGAATGTATGTAAAGCGTCCTGGGCAGTCATAAAGGACCAGGACATACAAAAACCACCCATTTTGGATATAAATGAGTTAAAGATAAAAAACACGAGACTGACAGAGTCATTAGAAATGGCTTTAGCTTCTAACCGATATTTTACAAATTTGACTAATGATAAGAATATTGAATTTGACAAACATAAATATGACAATCTATCAATGCTACACATGACATAAACTCATTTTACATAAAACCGTTCTTAACCTATGACATTATTATAATAACACAATCTCTAAACAATACTAATTAGCTTGTGGCCATGGTGAAGTCTCAACAAAAAATTTAAAACAATGCAAGAACGAATTGGCACCTGTTTTGACATATTTAATAAATCTATCCTTTCAAAGTGGCATGTTTCCTGATCTATTAAAGCTATCAATAGTGAAACCGATCTATAAGAAGGGCGACAAATCTGAGCTATCCAACTACGCAAAGCACAGCACAGTATTGTTTCTGGACGTGTCTCAAGCTTTCGATTTCGTAGCACATGATAGATTGCTAATAAAATTAGAGAGGTATGGTATTAGGGGCATAGCACTGAATTGGTTTAGGTCATAGCTACATGACAGACAGCAATGTGTGGAGTTAAACTACCTAGATAAAAAATATGTTGACACATACTGTTCGCATTATGATTTGAATAGGTTTGGTGTTCCTCAAGGAAGTATATTAGGCCCTTTATTATTTTTGCTATATATTAATGACCTGCCATTAATAACTAAGCACGAATGTATCATGTTTGCATTGCGATGACATTGCGATAGTCATAAATCCAATTAATAACGACGTCAATCACTATGAAACTGAAATTAACGACACACTAAAATCCGTGGTTTTAGTGTGTCATGGTCCTGTAAAAATAGCTGAAGAATGAAATAAATAAATAAATCATTTGTCTATACTACTCGTGGAGCAATTTCACGAAAATAATGGAATATCATGTTGAAACATCGTGACATTCAATAAAAACTTAAAATTTTAACTTTCATTTATGAAAGCGACATCTCTCGCTGGTAACTGTAAAGGTACCTTGGCTGAGTATAGAAATAGATTTCTCACAGATGGCGCAATAGCAAAAAACTCGTAAGGTCCGTAGGTTCGTTCCGTGGCTTAGTTGGCATTGCGTCTAGCACGGTATGCTGGAAGACGCTGGTTGGAATCCAGCTGGCTCGAAGGAATTGTTTCTTAGTGTTTGATCTTTTATTAATAATTAATAGTGTTCGGAAACAAGCTCATCACCCCTTAAAGCAACAAAATGTATCAACATCTATACAAATTTAATGTCATCTCTCGAGATGCAACTGAACCCGGGACTGGATGCAACTCTTTCGTTATTTTTGACAAGCAACCATTGAGATCACACCATACTCGTATTTGGGCTCATTCGGGTTCAGTTGCAACTACCGACCCCAGGTTCAGATGTTACAAACCCGGTTCCAGACGCGTGCCAGCGCTTCTACAAGCATCTAATTTGAAGACGCCTAAGCCCTCTTTTTAAGAAACCTTTGTCCAGCTGTTTAGCTTGATGGAGATAGGATATGGCTTCGCTCCTAATATTATTTATAAGTGACATTTCTATAGTGAATTTGAATGAAGATCTCTGATAACAACTCCAGTGTCCCGTGGTTTTATAGGCCAATATCCATTGTATGCCAACGCTACTTCACCCTGAAGACGTTATTTAGACATCTATTTTAATAATTTGATACGTCTACAAATGGCGTATTTTGAATGTTAATATCGCTTTTGTTAATTTTTTTTTGTTTAAATTTATGGTGTAGTTTTTTGGCTTCCTTTGTGGGCATATTATAGAAAGTGTTTTTGTAGTAATGTGGGCCACACGTAATGAAACACTTTTCTTATTAACTACTAAACGTAGTTAGTAGCAGTAGAGCTCCTTGTGACATAGTCCAATGAAGTACTGTCCCGCCTTACATATTTCTGCCGCCAAGCAGTAACACGAGCATTACTGTGTTTCGGTTTTGAAGGGTAAGGGTGCTGGTGAAATTACAGGCGCATGGAACTTGTCAATTTATGTCTCAGGGTGATTGGCGCAATGGCAGTGTCGTATTCCTCAGATAATTGCGATTTAAAACTCTAAGTGGCGCTGCAATTTTTAAGGCCAGGCGTGTCACTTAACACTAGGCGTATGATCTGCTCGTCCCGTCATTGGGCATCTTAAAAAAGTCATGAGCTTTCGTGGCGGTGACTCGTGAGTCATCCGTTAATAATACACCCTTTTCTTCTTATTCAAGAGCTAGGCTCTTGTCAATCGGAATTATCGTTAACTTCGTTAAACCAGAACGCAGGTAAGGTGGCAATATTCTTTCACAAGGAGCTCGTCCAAGGAAGTACTCCCGCCTTATCCATTTCTGCCGCCAAACAATAATGTGAACATTTCCTTTCCTGCGTTCCGGTTTCGAAGGGTGAGGGTGCTGGTGAAATTACAGGCACATGGGACTTTTCAACTTATGTCTCAGAGAGACAGGCGCAGTGGCAATTCTTTTCCGATCTTTATGATTAAAGCTCTGAGTGGCACTGCAATTGTTAGGGACAGGCGTTTCGCTTACCACCAGGCGACTTGTTCACGACTTGTCGTCCCGGCACTTAGTATTATAAAAAAATATATAATATATGAAACATTGACTTACAAATAAATGGACGACGGGTCTAATACAAAAACCACGAAAAAAATGTCCCAAGTCAACCTATTTAAACGTAGTGACATGTAAAGGAATATGAAAAAGCTAAAACGTTGAATTTAAATTGTAATGTCATCGCAATACTGTCTAATTTTGCTTGCTTCGCTGTCAGTCGAACAAACGAAGACTAAAGCGTGAATGATTCTCTGTATACGATTTTAACGCCCTATAAGTTCGGACACTTTTTAGCGCGGACCCGACGTCCATATAATAGTAAGTCAATGCCTAAAACAATTTGATTTTGACGTACATTTGTTTTTTGATACCAACTTGTCCTTTACAGAACAATAATAATTATTCATTTGTTCGCTTCAAATAGGGTACGGTACATTATACATGTTGATGATAAAAATTAATAAAGCTAAGTGCTTCCTAACCTATTCGGCCTTCTTAAATAAAAGCATGCAAATATAATAATCAGATAATACACTGATAGTTTAAGACTAAGTAAACTAGTAAATACATTAATTAGACTATAAATTGATAAAGTTAATTGATTTAATACAAGATGTCATAATCAAGATCATAAGAACCCATGGACACGGCTGGCTGAGATGGTAAAAAAAAATCATTTCCTATGTTCATCAATAGCTAAAACCTAAAAACTCGATGTAACAATAGACCATTCAATTCTTAGTAGAATTAAGTTGTTAAAGCACAAAATAGGGAACAATAAAAATCACTTATTACTTTATGAATCATCGTAAAACAACAATCCTCTCCAATTAGGAACCCAAAACGCATTTTACGGCAAATTGTGGCGAGGTAACAAGACAAAGCTCTTTTGTGGTCATCGACAGGCTATTAAATGGCCATATTTTCGGCTACGGCCATAAATCTTTGGGCCATTATTTTGAAAATAATTAGCAGAGTCGTGTGTCAAGGGATGATTTTGTTTGGGAAAAGGTTTTTGAGTGGGCGTTGTACAGAGACGAATTTGGGGGACTTAATTATAAATGTATTTACAGATTTTTTTTATAATATAAAGTGACGGGACGATCAAGTCGTGCGCCTGGTGGTAAGCGGCACGCCTACCCATAACAGTTGCAGTGTCACTCAGAGCTTTAAATCGCAGAGATCTTAGGGGCACAGCAACTGCGCCCGTCTCTCTGAGACATAAGTTGAAAAGTCCCATATTCCTGTATTCCTGTATACCTTCCAAATCGGAACGCAGTAATGCTAACATTACTACTTGTCGGCAGAAATGGATAACGTTGCAGTATTTCCCTGGACGAACTCTTTTACAAGGAGCTGTTCTGCTACTGAACATTATAAGATTAGGATACCGTATCCAATTGGTATCCAATACATAAAAAGCGTAAATCTGAAAGACCTTGCAAAAGTTGAAGTGATAATATAGTTGGTATAGCAGGGAAAGTATGGAGTGGAGCTGTTAGAGACAAAAACAGCTGGAAAGAGCTGGAAGAGGCTTTTACCACAAAATGAGAACTTTTCTGGAGAGGCTTAAAGATTCTACAAAATTCGTTTGTCGATAATTTTTGTATGCTTCAATTACAGAGTTAAAAAATTTTATATATATATACTGTAGTGTATGGACATAACAACCATAGATAATGGACAATATAAGTTACGCTGCGACCCGCCGTTCCCGCCATTACGACACTAGACAGTGATGTGAGCGGACATATCGCACGCGTGCGCGCAGTAAGCGCATGTTGTTCTAATAAACTATCCCTGTATTAAGACGCCATATATAAATAATTTATTTCATGTAATATTCAAGTTTTATTGAATGTCGCAATATTTTACTACAATGAATTATGAAATTACTCCACTGGTTTGGTATAAGTAATTATTAATACAAAGATTGAATACTCAGAAAAAAATCCTTTGATCCAGCTGGATTCGAACCAACGTCTTCCGGCAAACCGCGTCAGACGCTATTCCAACTAAGCCACGGAACGAACTAGCAGCCTTACAACTTTTCAATGTACTTGTTGCAGATTTTTTTTTGTTTTTAATGACTTTTTGCCGTAGTGCATCTTCATCATCATTTGTTTCAAGTAGCTCGCATTATTTTTATCACTATCGTGATAAAAGTACTTTGACGTGTGATTACATGTCGCTTCATTGTACCAAGGACACGAATTCATTATAGTATATGAAAGAAAGAAAACTGTTTATTAGACAAGCATAGACACGCATATAAACAAAACAACAGAGGAACAATTATAACAACAATTCAAAATTAATCTGTTAGGCCCTCGGAGAAGCGAGAGTCTAAAATAAATAACGATATAATAATACAAATAACAAAAGAATAAAAAATAAATTAATTAAAACAATTGATACTGATTACTTCAGTTTTAATTATTTTTTTTTTAAACAATTCATAATACAGTCCTAATTCACCGTCATGCGTGTGACTTGCTCAGCTTTAGCCACAAAAGGCTTTTTTTTAAACCGTTTCGTGGCGCTAATTTTCAGCAAGCCCGGGTGAGTGAACCACTGACAACAATACAGAACTTAACAATAAGTAAATAAACAGATAAGAAAATCGACATAATAGGTAGTGTACACACAACTACATACACATGTGAAATATTTATAATATGTAAATAACAGTATATCAGTAAATTAAACACAAAAACCCTAATATTTTTAGACAAATTTGATAATATATAAATTGTATAGGTAGGAGTATAGATAGAGAGTATAGATAGGAGTAATTTTGTGAATAAGTACCTAGAACATGTAAACCAACCAGGGTTTTATGCTCTCAATTAATTCCTCTTATTGATGATTTCATGTCGAAGAATTCCAAAATCCTCTTCAAGAACGTATTTAATTACATTGTGTATCGTTCAGAGCGTAGTACATAATTGCGTAATTCTTTCAATAATAGAGGCGATCCGTGCCAAACGGTGTGAGGTGTGACAACAACATATACTAATCGGTAAAATAACAATTTAAAAATGATTCTCCAAATGCAGCACTGCCCAAAACCAGGTCGGCCGTTTGTCTCAGCGGGGTGTCGAACCCCAGTGCTCTCGCATCGCCTGCCGTCCACCGTGCCATCACTTTTTGTGCCCTTGTCCAATTATTACTCCGACTTAATAGCTTGCAGATGCACAAATAGTTACTTTCACTTGAAAAGTGGCAGATGAGCAGGATTTGCTTTAAACAACGTCTGTCTGCATCTTGCAAGATTTAAATTACTTTAATTTATGTGCAATACA
>NW_020653900.1:13696196-13733977 GCF_003589595.1 Hyposmocoma kahamanoa
AGCCCGTATTAATTATAAAGCAAACTGATTAATTTACAAATGGACTTTCAACGGAAAGCTAATAATTGAAATCGGGCGCACAATAAAGCAGGCGAGAAAACGGCGCGAAAACAAAATGGTGCTGTCCGATAACTAATTAAAAGCTATAAATAATTGCGGAACGCCCCCCGACGGGGTTCTTACCATTTGGCATCCATTCATTTGAGAACTGATTTATCTTTTCATACAGTGCACTTGATGTGCGTGAAGAAACACCTTTCAGACTCATTGGCGTGTGTCAATTCATGTCTGCAGGAGAGTTGATCACCGATGGAGCGGACTTGTTCTAGAGTGAAACGCAGTACAGGACGCCCTGCGGCAAGGTGGATGGACGACCTGAGACAGGTGGCCGGAAGCGGCTGGATGCGGCGGGACAAGACCGGGAGAGTTGGCGTGCTCTAGAGGAGGTTTTTGTCCAGCATTGGATGCATTTAAGCAGATGATGATGACACATTGGCGGCACGGTATGACAAGGGATTCTACGACATCAGGCGCACTCTGACTTTTTTTTTACCGCTCACCGTCTGTTGACACTTTGACTCAACACACAACACACAATGCTCAATATACACTTACGTAGGTGAGAAGTAAAGGACCATATGGAAGTAAGTCCATATTTTGGAATTTAGATGTTTTTACAAACATTGCTTTAGAATACAAATATATCATGCAATGGTAAAAGATATGAAGCCGTTTGTTTTTTATTTAATATTTTTTATTGGGCTTTAAGATGTTAAATACCTAATTAAGAGCCTACCATGGGACTTGTCAACTCATATCTCAGGGTGACGGGCGCAGTGGCAGTGCCCCTCAGTTCTTTGCGATTTAAAGCTCTGAGTGGCACTGCAACTGGACAGGCATGTTTACCATCAGGCGCACGACTTGTTCGTCGCGACACTTGATATTTTTAAAAAACCAAACTACACTATAATAGAAAAAAACGTTCAATAAAAAGAAAAAACACTTCATTTTTTACCTAATAATATACGCACAATATAAGAACAACCCTTGCTATCTTCACCAGAGTACGCTCGCCAGGGGAGGCTAATTTACTTAGTCGAGTACGTAGAACGTGGCTAATAGAAATGAAAACAGATTTGACGAGTTATTACTTAGAGCCTTAATTTTATGACGCGTATCTTTTGAACAGACACACTGTAATTCATATTTGTAATAAATACTCATAATTTGTAAGTCTCTAGCTCGACCTCTATGGCCCAGCGGTTAGGACTGTGAGCTCTAAATACGGAGGTCGCTGTTTCGAACCAACTTATCTCCCAGTGGGCTATCATAGCTCAGTAATATTATTAATGTAATTGGAATTGTTCTCATAGATTTATTAGTAGTTTTGAAATAATTGTAACTTTATCATTGAAAAAAAACATCACGGTGATTTGTTCATTATTGTATCAAGTGAAAAGTCGACTTTTATTTCCGGAAAATATTTTTTTAATTTGTAATATCCGAAATGAACCCGGAACAGTATCGTCGGCATTATGAAACACTTCGACACTTTCAAATAAAAAAAGACTATTCAAAATCGATCCACAATTGACGGAGAAATTGGTGAGTACACTGACATGTCTATAAAATTTGAGATTTTCCCTCGATTTTCATGGGATCCCCTCATCACATTCCGACTTGGTGACAATGGGGTCACCATGAGAGAGCACCCTTTCAAACAAGAAAGAATTTTCAAAATCGGTCCACAATTGACAGAGAATCGGAAAACATATATAAAAGATATATCCTTCTCCTTTTTTTTAAAGTCGGTTAAAAAATATGTCATCAACTTTATTATTGTCTATATGTGTGTGTGCGATATTTATTTATTTTATTATTTTAATTTTTATGTTAGTAAATATAGAGTTTTAAATTAAAATGAATTGTCTTTAAATTTTTTATTTTTATAATTCCAAGTGACGGGACGAACAAGTCGTGGGCCTGGTGGTAAGCGACACGTCTGTCCATAACAGTTGCAGTGCCACTCAGAGCTTTAAATCATAAAATTCTGAGAAGTACCGCACTGCACCCGTCATAAGTGACAAGTCAAATGTGCCTGTGTGCCTGTCTGAAAGGTCTACACATTCGTTCCGTAACTCAGTTGGGGGAGCGTCAAGCACGACATGCTGAAGGCACTGGTTAGAATCCAGCCGGACCGAAGGAATTTTTCTGTATACTTGCACTAAAATTAAGTACGTCTTAAACTAATGCTTGCAGTGCAAAATACATCTTGATGCATTGTGTTAAGCATTAGTCAAAATCAAATCAAAAAACAAAAAAATCGAAATATAGAGTTTCAATTTCTGAACAAATTTAGTTTTTTGTTTACGGTTCTGATAAGTCTGAAATTAAATAAATTCCACTTTGAAGTTTCGGAGGTTATGTTTTACATAACTGAATAAAATATATTCGGCGTGTTATATAAGTATCAAAATAAATTACAGAAACCTTAAACAGTTATTAGAAGCTGAATGGTGCCTTGGTTTTGTGACATGACAAAAGTTCAGAGAAAATTATTGTCTTTAATGGTGTGGTCATAAGGCATGAAGCGTAGCCATAAAAAGGAAAACTGTGTTAATACATAGGTACTGGTGAGTCTGGCACAAATTATTTTTTTGTGACACGTGCCGTCTCTCCCTGATATTGGGAACTTTTTGTCAGTTTTACCACTTTCTCGCGTATGTAGAGAAGGAATATTTTATTTTTTTGTAACAAAGTAGTTAATCTTTTGTTGCAAATCGATGGAAGCACGTTTGATATTACGTGAACTAACTTACTGTAGACTTATGTATATACGTAAGTACTTAAGAGATCTTTTTTTGGCGGCTAGATGTCGCTCTACGTTGAGAAACTGACAGTTGTAGATATCAGTTCGCTTACATACAAAATAGTCATTTGAGATTCTTATAAATATGATTTTATTTCCAGACTTCGACAGGTCTTTAATATAATTTGAAATACTTAAGGTTTTTTTTTGTTGAACGTTACGATATTCTACCATCATGATAGCATTTTTTTGTGAAGGTATTCCACTAGTTCGTTACAATTATTAATAACAAAGATTGAACACTTCTAGAAAGCCATTGATATACTGCACAACGCACTGCACACTTATCACCCAAGTTTCATTCTCAATTTAGAATAATCAAGACTCGTTGAAGCGTGAAAACACCTCATGTTAACTTATTGTGCAAAAACGAACGCTAGCAACATTAACTTAACGCGATATTAAGTTTCACAAGTGATAAGTTCAGTGGCCAATAACTATATAATTAATTTTCCAGTACGTCAGTTTGTATTGCAAGAAGTGCGCATAAAGGTGACGGAATAATTTTATTTTAAACACTTACAGTCTCGAATGAATGAAATATTAAAAGGACAATGGCGAAATTGACAATTCTTTAGCGTCTTCATATATCATAATTACAAGTTGAAATAAAATAAATTCATTAAATAAAAGAAATCAAAACAAAAACCGACAGAAAAAATTTTTAGCTGGAAAGATAAAAAAAAATATTCCGCACTATTTTGATTATTTTTTATAGCCTATTACATTTCCACAATCAACACGAATCTAACGACACCTCATGTCAAAATCCATGTGAAAAAGAAATGGACATATACATACACCTGAATAACCCTCCCAGAGTCGAGTAAAAACATGACCCTCCCGCAGTCGGGTAACAAAAAATAATTGAATATCATGATAGTAAAACATCGTGATATTAATTTCAATTTAAAAAATTGCACTTATAGCGACATCTCTCGATTCCCGGGCCGGGAGAAATATTTAATGGCCTACATTTATTTCTCTCATGAGTTTGGGTGTAATTTGTGATTGTCTATGTGCGTGTCCATGGCACCCGCGATACAGGGTCTCTCTAGTGCGGGGCATAGAGTATGAGCGTTATCTTTGTATTAATAATTATAACAAACTAGCGGAGTAATTTCACAAAAAATAATTGAATATCATGGTGGTCAAACATCGCAACATTCAAATAAACTTAAAAAAATATATTAAACAATTTATTTATAAAACGAATGCCTTTATGAAATCAAGCCCGTGTAATGCATTACTTATTTTATTTATTAACAGCATTTATTAACAGAAGTCGTCATGTTCCTGGTCGGTTGTGGAATGGTAATCCGTATACTCTGATAACAGTCATTTGTACCCTTTGTCATCCTGATTAGATTTGTTTGTTTTTGCTTGATATGTATATTATTATAACTTATAACCAGTAAATAAATATATTATTATATAATAAATAGTTAGATTGAAGTTAGATTAATGATGTTTGTTTTGTTGTAGTCCTTTTGCTCAAAATTATGTTCCAACAATGTCCGACAGAGAACACAGGGGGAGACAGCACTATGCTGCTTGCAATTTGTTAGTACCTAATATCGTGTGATGTTTTATGTAATATGTGTGGTAATTTTAATTTAATTTTATTAATGTTATTTAAATGGTTTTAATTAAATTTTTATATTTTAGAAGGACGGGTAGTGTTTATTAGAAATGTCATAATAAATAGATGGTACAATAAGTTATTATGAATCCGAACCCGTGTATAAATCCGAGATATTAAAATCCGAAAAATTCGTTTTATTTCCAATAAATAACGTATTTATTATTTATAGGCTTGAACACCGGTTTTCAAGGTGTCGCCATCTCTGAGGCTCCGGGTTCGATCCCCGGCTGGGTCAGTGTAGAAAATAACTTTGGTGGTAGGTACCGTCGTTGTTTCAGATTTTCATGATGTAGTCTAATATTTATTTATTTTATATAGTAAGTGTACTTTTGTACTTAGAGTAGCTTACTGTACTACTTGCTTAAGAAATGATTGGTTGCTCACACAAACTTGTATCCCCTATTTCATTCCCTTTAAGACTCATTTTTGTGACAAAAAGGAAGCCTATGTCCTTCTCCTAGGTCCCATCTACCTCTTATACCAAAAATTCATCACAATTGGTACAGTTATTTACATTACGACTCCATTTTTATGACGATAGATTCAAGTGCATGTAATCTAGCGATTAATTGTATCGATTCATTTGAATTTTTAAATGCGAGCGATTTTAAAGCAAATCAATTCGACCTTAAGGTGAATTGAATCGTCTAGAACGTAGTCATAATTTAAACAAAATAGGTTCTTTCTGAACCCCCGCTGATTAGCAAAGGCTAATCCTATTTTATATCGATCTGCAAAAAAAATAATTTGGCAACACTTAAGTACAATAAGTTTACGATATTTGGCGATTGTTGCTGTTTTTGTGTCATCTGAACGCCTTTTCTTACTGGCTAATATTACTAAATGAAAATCATTACTGATGGAAGCTGAAAAGGCGATTTTTATGAGATCGATTCAGAAGCATACGATCCAAAACATTTATTCAAAGCAAAAAATCGTACATCCCTATTTGGATTTTTTTAATAACATCAAGTGACGGAAGTAAGCTACACGCCTGTCCATAACAGTAATAGTGCCACTCAGAGCTTTAAAAGAGCAAAATCTGAGGGGCACTACCACTGCGCCCGTGACCCTGAGACGTAAGTTGACAAGTCTCATATGCCTGTAATTTCACTAGCACCCTTATCCTTCAAAACCAGAACACAGTAATGCTGACATTACTGCTTGGCGGCAGAAATAGGTAAGGTGGCAGTACTTCCCTGTTACTAAAATTGATTGTTTATAGTTTTGGTTTTTTCAACAACTCTAGTCTTTCCATATTCATTGATACCATCGCTAGTGAAGCAAATCGCCCGAATGTTAACAATAATATTTATCTAACCGACTGTGTGTTTGTCCTAGGACAGGAAGCTTTAAAACGAGCAAACATTGCGTTGAAGCCTTGAACGGGAACCGACGGTAGAGTGAAGTTGCGGGATATTTGTTAGTGCTTCTCGGACGGGTGCAATATAATTATATTGTTTCTTAATTTTTACTTTACTGAATGTCACGTTGTTTTACTGTTCAATTATGTTTTATGAAATTACTAAACTAGTTTCTTATAATATAAAAAATTCATTAAATCCGGCTGGATTAGAACCCAATCGATGCAATCGCCTTATAGCCTCGCTACACTTGCGATTTATAAGGCGATTGCATCGATTCAAACGCGTGATTGCATCGATGCAATCGCCTGTAAATCCTAAGTGTAGCGATGCAATCGCGCGTTTGTATCGATGCAGTCGTGCGCTTGCATCGCTTTTGCATCGCTAGAAACTTTTAGTCGCTGCGCCAATTAACATAATGAATTCTTCTACGTGTTTGTTGCAGATCTTTTGTTTTTAGTTTTTTCAATATATTGTTTCGTTTATGATATATGTTAGTGGTATGCAAAACGCCTATATTAAATCGCAAAGATCTGAAAGACCTGCAATTGCGCCCGGCACCCTGAGACATACCTAAGTTAGCAAGTCCCACGTGCCTGTACTTTCATCAGCACTTCAAAATTGGGACATAGTAATGCTCCTTTACTGCTTGGCGGCAGAAATACGTAAGATGGCAGTACTTCGCTGGACGAACTCTGTCACTAGAAGCTCTACTTGCTGCTTTTTAAGCAACTATTTTCACTATTAAACCGGATAGACAAAATTCCGTCTTTCGTTTTCGCAATCAGCCAGTAATGTAGCGTGATTATACTAGAAAAGGTTAATGTTACTTTTTGATAAGTGTGTATATATGTAGTGGTTTTTGTAGTTTATTAGTCCAGAAATCAGAAACATTTATTGTCCATACGCTTGGCCACAATCTCAGCTGATGTTAAGCGACGATCTGACCGACAATGGGACGCGTTTGCCTAAAAATGCCTATTCACTCTAGCCTTGAATAACCCCAAATTGTACTTTTCAGGAAACAGATGCCGTAGAGTATTCTATTCTTTGCCGCACGCATTATAAAGGGGGAAGTAAAGCGTTTAATACAAATAGAATAGATAGCACAGACTTAACATTATCCTGGACCTCAATTATCTCAAATTAAAAAAGGTCACGATGAATTTGAATTTGAATTTCTTGAAAACTTCGGCTTCTTCACGACATGTAGTAGAATTGGATTTATTATGATGTGGTTTTTAATTTCATTCACATCGGTTTGAGAATGGCAGAGCTATCCCGTTCGTAAATTGCGCAATTTGAATGAATGCTAAGATAGCTTCGTTCACTTCTCTCCGACATTCGTTTCGGTATTGGTATTTGCCTTCGGTAATAAAAGTTGTATTTTATTATTATCATTATCAACCCATTTATACGTCCCAATGCAGGGCACGGCTCTCAGGCCATGGTCCATCATGCTGACTAAATGCGGATTGGAGAATTTACACGTTTTCCGAAGGTTGTGAACCTTCTTCGACGTACAGGTTCCTCACGTAGTTTTCCTTCACCGAAAATTTTAAATTAATTTTCGTGCATAATTTTTTAGGCAATCAGTGGTGCGAGGCCGGATTCAAACTCACAGCTTTTGTATCAGAGGCTGTAGATCAAACCATTAGCCTACCACGGCTTCTTGTTATTATTATATAATTAACATTGTACAAAGATAAACTCATAAAAAAAAAAAGGTGAAAACTTTCTTTAAATAGCTCAATTTGTAATATAACTTTAGTAGTATGAGACAGCTGGACAATTTTGTAAACGACCTTAACAACAAACACCCAAAAATTAAGAAAGAATTAGAACAAAACAACTCTCTCAATTTCTTATATTTTACTATAACCAAAGTAGATAACAAACATGATTTTAAAATTTACCGTAAGCCTACGCATACAGATAGAATTATCCCGACTTCTTCTTGTCACCCGTGGCAGCATAAAATGGCTGCTTTTAATTCTTATATACATAATTTTCTTATTATTTAATAATATTATTGTATATTTTTTCTAATCTTGATTTGAATCTTAGAAAAGTTTAATAATTTTTTTTTTTATTGTATTTTAATTAATTTTAATTTGATGGTTCATACTTCTCGCTTTCGATTTTATAATTTTAATATATTGTTCATAATTTCTTCATTTTATTTTAATTATCTTTATTATTATTATTTTAAACTTATTGTATGTTTTAAAACTTCATTGATTTTTGTTATTATTATATCAAATAATTGTTATTTCCACAATTTACTATATTATATAAATAGCACGAACTTATCGACATCAATCGCAGTTACCTTATAAAAATCTCAACAAGAAATCAAGTACAATGCAAGTGAAACTAATGTGTTTACTTTTACAAGCACGAATCACAAAATACCCTTTGGGCTCAGTGGTTAGCGAGAGCGGGTTCGAGTCCCGGCTGAATTTGTAGTGCTGTTAACTCATTTAATTTATAGCTGTTGAAACGTTCCTGTTAAATTGTTGTATTGATGGGCCCGACCGAGACTCTACAATAGGGTTGGCCCTCATAAGAAAAATAAGTAGTCTAATTCGTATTTTAATTTTGACCTAGTAACATTTATATATATTTTTAACCGACCAAAAAAAGGAGGGGATTATACGTGCATGTTTTACGTATGTCTTCAGATTTCTCCGTCAATTGTAGAGCGTTTTTGAAAATTCTTTTTTTTTTAAAGGATACACTCTCGTGGTCGTCTCGTGATGGATCTGATAAGGGGATCTATAGATATCGAAGAAAATCATCAAATATTAAAGACATATACTCTGACATACCGATTTCTCTATGAATTGTGGACCGATCTTGGAAATTCTTTTTTTGTTTGATGAAAGGGTATACAGTCGAGATGGTCCCTGATGCCAATGATGCTGTTCCGGGTTCGTTTCGGCTGTCACAAATTAAAAACAAATCTGTTAACAAAAGTCAACTTATCACTTATCACAATACATGTAATCAACGAATCATCGTCTCCATGAAGACCAGAAAAAAGTTTAAAACGTACAAAGGAGTCTCTAACAGTCCCATTGTCACTAAGAAGTCCGAATCTGATGAGGGGATCCGATGAAAACCGGAAAAAGCCGACAAGCAAACTTTTGAGGTGTTTTTTTTTTCAATGAAAAAGTTACATATATAATATGAAGTGCCGGGAAGAACAAGTCGTGCGCCTGATGATAAGCGACACGCCTGTGCATAGCAGTTCAAGGCTTTAAATCGCAAAGATCGGGCAACCCAGCGCGCTCGTCACCCTGAGACGTAAGTTAGCAAGTCCTATGTGTCTATAGTTTTTACCAGCACCCTTCAAAACCGGAACGCATGCTAACTCTGGACAAGAAGCTTCTATCTTCTGTTACTATACTTAATATGTTATAGCGTTTAATGTAATACATATTGCAGTACTAATTACATTGGTACTCCTAAATAGCAAAATAAGGCATTTTTCTACGATTATCGAGGCTTTGCGCGATATAATTGACACCGCCGTAACATGCAAAGCGAAAATGACAGATAGAGCTCAAGTATATGGAACGCGCGTACTGTTGGCATGCGTGGCACGCCAACTAAACACTTCTATTGTATTTATTATTCTGTGGTATTTCTCCATGTGCTTGCCGTAGATAAATTATATATACAAGTATAGATAATTTCATAGGTTTTTTTCACCTGTGACAAAACTGTGAAATTATCAATATTTAGTAAATCTGTTCGAAATTTCAGCTTCCTTGTTTTTGGTAAAATATTAATCTGCTACTGGCAACCCTACAAGATAGCCCCGCCTATTATACCCGGCGCTCATGCTCGGAGGCGAAGTGGGAGCCAATTTGAGCAGAACACTCGCTCGCTCTCATACAAACAACATCCAACCTCATACAACTCCATATACGCTCATTACGTAGCGTATAAACAAGGGATACTGTTGTATGTGATTTTCGAACGATTAAATGACATTAATTATCTTATTCGGGTTATGACGTCTAGATATATCTCAAAATCAACCTAGGTAATTAATCTGGAAGATGGTTTGATGAACAACTTTTTTTATGTCACCAAGTGACGGGACGACAAAGTTGTGCGCTTTTGTTGCAGTACCACTCAGTGCTTTAAATCGCAAAGATTTGAGTGGCATTGCCAGTCATCGAGTATATAACCAGAAATAGAGACAAGTAACACATTAGCGATACAGCTCTTATAAATATCAACTCTCGTTTGCACTGATATATAGACAGGCCAACTACTGACCTGTGTGTCATTGACTTTATGGTGTGTATTATTTATTTATCTCTAACAATGCCGTGCTGTTCTATTCGGTGGTGTGTGAAAAACAGCAAAACATCTAATTACAAAACAAACGGAATCACATTTCATCGGTAATTAAATATGTAATTTTGCAATTTTCGTCCATTATAGCAAAGCTCAAGTTAACTGGTCGATTTGAAGTGAAACAATTGACGATACCCGTATGTACGTTTAATATGAAGGAAGAAAATTAAAAATTGAAATAAATTCTGTAATATTGAATCAATTGCGACAATACCTTGCAGGAAACGTAACCCCTAGTTACAAGGTGAAGTCTTCCACGTATTAGATTTAAAAACCAGGCTAATTGTTCTATTATGACAAAGGTCCTAGTGTACCTAGCATTTTTATCCCTCCATTCTTTCGTTGCTATTTTCATTCGACTTTATTTGACACGAAATACGAAATAGTATTCAATAACATAATATTCAAGTATCTTTAAAAATCATTAAAACAATGTGTATGAGTCGAGTTCTTAGGTTTTCGCGATTGTTACACATTGGAAATGAAACTATTTTTTAATTTTATTTTTATCGCGGATTTAAATCGCGTATATTTGTTTTATCAAACAAACCGACGTTTCGGGCCCTTTACAGGACCCATGGTCACGGTTGACTCACGATCATGACCATGGGACCTGTAAAGGGCCCGAAACGTCGGTTTGTTTGGAAAAACAAATATACGCGACTTAAATCTGGAAAAAATAATTTCATTTCCAATGTGTATCAATTTCATTTTTGAGAAGTGGAAAAGGAACTTATATTAAGAGCTCAAGAGATTCAATGGGTGGAAATTAATTAATCCTCCGTATCCGTATTTTTTTTCCAAATTAGTTTATGGAAAGGCTACTGGGGCCTGACAGTGAGGTATTCTCGTCGTGCAATAATAATTCGTTCTCTACGTCAGGGTGCAAAAGCATGTTTTAAAAGATCTACTACTGCTATAGCACATAATTTTTCTTACCTAACCAATAAAATACCTCAAATACAAATCATGCGCAACCCGTGAATTTGTTAACGATCTCTCGAAAAAATGCGCCCGGAGCAAAACCATTAGATCATTATTTTATGGCCTCCAAATTTGGGCCCTTAAAGGCTATCATTTGGGCCAATATGGACCCAATTATGGGCCTTCTCAGAACATCCAGATATGATTTGTGATACGTGCCTCACTTGGTAATTTTACTACTAATTTGGTTTTCATGTCAATTTATTAATAGAGATGCGAAAATCAAAATAATTTGTCTATGTTTTATTGAAATTATTTTTATTTTTACACAACAATGGATGGGTTTGTTTTTTGAACAATTTTCAATTACTATGCAACGCCGTGACGAAACATTTTCAGGTTTTTCTTTCATAGTGCATTCAACTTACTTAATTCTGACTCTAGTTGTAATAATAACATAGCTTTTCATGACTTTCGTGGTTATACACTAAAAAGATTAAGGTTGATCTTAACTTATTTTAAACTGAAGTTACTAGAAAGTTTAACCAAACGAATTTACTATTGAAAAATTAAACACATCGTATAATATTTATAATAGAAAGGACAGCTTCACCACATTTCCACAAAGAATGAATTATGCAAGTGCCGTTAGCAAGATGCCGTTGTTGGGTCGGAGGAAGCAGAATATCTTTTTATCTTCTTATTAGTGTTTATTTTAATGACAATTATGATAAGCAGTTATGTACAGAAAAATCTATAATACGTTTATGTGGTTCCGTTTAAATAAAAAATATATATGCTTTGATTTTTCATAGCGGTTATAGGACAACCTGGCAAGCGGTAGTAAACAGTTTCCGAGAATTGACATGTCTTTTTTCTCTCTTTACTACTTTTTCTTTTTCCACACAGCTTACAACACTTACTATAACTACACTTCAAACTTAAATCGAACCATTTTTATTTTTATTACTGCTATTGAAAACACTAAGTACAGGATTCCACACACTGGACAGTTTAACAGCTCTGAATTATCCAGAAAAAAATAAAAGGCCATACCGTGGTAAGGAACCAGTAATTAGGGTAATCGTTTAATCTCAATTGGAGTAATAATCTCATATTAACCGATAAAATCACATCGATACATATCCCAACACTATTTATTAGCTCTGATTTAGTCGGTAGGCGTGTCGACTCGGTGGCTCGTTATAATAACCTTTATGAATACAGATATCGTCTGGATTAGTGGTTAATATTCTTAAAACACCACCTATTGTTGACTAAAACATACACGAAATATTGTTTTTTGGTTCCGATATAATACTTATCATCTTATGTAGCCTGATTTCTCTCACTACCGTATATAGGCTTTCCGTAGTTGGTGACATGCATCATGATCTTGCACTAGTTTCATCCATTTACGGGTTGCGACTTTGATTTTCTCGCTCTCGTTACAGAACGTCTGCTCATGTCATCGTTTCCCTAACCATTTCATGGCCTTCATTGTTTGTCGCTTTACTTTAAAACCTATTACTATTGGGTTCTAAGGTTTTCGCAATTGTTACACGTCGGAAATTATCATCTAAATCGCGTATATTGTTTCTACCGGCTTATGCTGAGCCATCCCTGACAATAAAATCCGTAAAGGGCCACACGTTGGTTTCTTTGAATTCATTCCTACGTATACTAAGTAAAGCAATTCTACCTATCTCAATAGCAATATACTGCTGCTAGGTTGCTTCTCCATCATTTAAAACATTTATTGTAAATATTGTGTATGTAGGAATATATTATGTGTTTGTATGTGATTATGTTATATATACATATGAGTATGTCTATAGAGTGTTGTTTAACAATTTTATATCTAGCACCTCCGCTTTTATTCGTGCTTATTCTCTCTCCATCCCTAAGGTTGTCCGGGAGAAATCCTGTAAGGGATAAGACCGCCAATTGTTACCCTGCTAATGTGTGATCCATTTTTGTCCTGTAATCTTTCTCTGTATCTGGCGCTAACAATAAAAAATTTTCTATCCAAAAAAATTTTGTATCGGGTCTTTTCTCTTTGTATTCTGAATGGAGAAACAAACAATCGCAAGTGAATTACGTTTTAATACAATATAAAATAACACGGGAACGTTGACAGCACACTGGGCTTTAAACTTCGGAATTTGATCGTTCTTCTCATTGGCCTAGAGGCTAATTTGAACCTTAATTGTAAAGATGAACATAATCATAATTATCCAAAGATAACCTTTTTTCTAAGTGGTAGTGTTGCCATCATGCATATTTCTGCCGCCAAACACATTACTTTCCTCCCGGTTATGAAGGGTAAGGAAGGATGCTGGTAAAACTATAGGCACAAGGGACTTGTCAACTTTGTGTCCCAGGGTGACTTAAAATTTAAGGCACTGCATCTTTTATAGATAGACAGATACTGCGAGACAGGAAGCAGTTTGACTCTTATCAAGAAGAGCTTAATGGAATCAATTACATTTCTTGATCGAATCAATTCCATTATGTTTTAAGTCGGCCAAGCACAATGATTACAGCAACTAATTATTTGATTAATTGATTCAATCAAGGAGTGTGATTAATTCAATTAAGCTCCATTTATTAACTCAGATTATTTTCAGGATTTGTTGTCAGATTTTTTGTTACTATTTACTTAAGACAATATGATTTTTCTTGTTATTAGTGATAACTGGGGCTTAATGAATTATCACATATCATTTAACATTCTATGAAGATTACTTTAAGTGCTTCATGGTACGAAAAGTCAATGTAAGTTAAAGTAATGTTGTGTTAAAAGGTTGTGATAGGTCCCCAGATAGGTATGCCTTGTCGAAATTTTCAATTATATCACAAAAACTCCTGGAGATGTGTCAAGCGCAAATTGCTTTTCAGTATTGATGAATTCTTCACGATTATGCGTCAAAAGGTAAACTCCTTAATATGCAGATTGCACTGAAGCACCTTTGGAGTCCTGTAAGATGATTGCGACAGGTGTGATTAAATAAAAAAATATTGGATGGTCCAAGAAGATCATATACCCAAATTCAGAATTAACGTTTTCGGAATGGTTGTATTATGCCTCAATTTTTCAAATAATTAATTGGTAGATAGGACCAACTTGGGAAATGACATTTGTTAGTATGAAACGAGAATCGAAAACGAGATCAAACTTCCATGTGCGACGCTAGGCTAAACTGTCTCTGTGGCCGAACGGTTACAATGCCGGTTCGATTTCCCAGGCTGGAAAAAATATTTGTATGGCCTATATTTTATTCTCTCGTGACTTTGGGTGTAATTTGTGGTTGTCTATGTGTACGTCAATGTCACCCGCGATACAGGGTTTCCCTAGTGCGGGGCTATGTTGAGTGTGTGTGTTATTATTATTATTATTATAGGCCGTCTTAGACGAAAGAGTCCAAGGACGTACTACCACTTTACCTGTTTGTGCCGCCAAGCTTTAATGTGAGCGTAAGGGTGCTAATTGCAGGCGCATGGGACTTGTCAACTTATGTCTTAGAGTGCGTACAGGTCTGCCAAATATGCCCCAAATGCGCCTGTTTGCGAAATGCTCGCGAGTTGCTCACGTGCATTACGTTCAAATTCAAATTCAAATTCAAAATAATCTTTATTTCATAGGTAAGATTATTACACTTGAAATCGTCACAATGGTTAAACTCTACCGCTCATTCGTAAGGCAGATTCCCCTGAGAAGAATGAGCAAGAAACTCTAGGGGTTGCTCTTTGTAAATAACATTTACAATATTTTTTTTTTATTTGAAACATCAGAGATCGAGACTACCTCCATGAGCTAAACGGGTTACTACCACGGATTTTTGTCATCCAAGTACGCAGAAGTTGTATAATAACCCTTAGTATAAAGTTTTTGTTTCACTATAGTTTTAAACCTCGTGAAAGGCAAATTTTGTATATCAACCGGAATCTTGTTATAGAAGCATATAAATTGCCCCTTAAATGATTTTTTGACTTTGTGAAGACGACTATCAAGAAAAGCTAGTTTATTTCTATTCCTCGTATTAATGTTATGTCTGTCACTATTTTTCATTACGTTGCGCGACCTATTCGCGTGTATGAACATGTATTTGTGCGCGTGCAGTATGCGTGCAGCGCGCAAGCAGCACACATGCAGCACGTTCGTAGCGTAGTGGCCCGGAGATTTTTGTGATTTAAAACTCTAAGTGGCATTGCAACTGTTATCGACAGGCGTGTAGCTTACCATCAAACAGCTATTTCGTCCCATCACTTGATGTAATAAAAAAACGAAAATGGGACCTGCAAAGATCCTTAAACGTTCTTTGAAAAAATAAAATATGTGTAACTTAGATCCGAAAATCTAGTTTCATTTCCAATATAAACAGTGTATTGTATATATTATCACGTCTGATATATTTACGTTGTATTGATATTTGCAGGCCCCGTAGCAAGGTGTGGGTCAAACAGTCATTAGGCTAAGAACTTGTAGCGCCGTGCAGACATCGTTTCGAACAGCACGAAGGCATTCGGAATCTACAGTGGTACCATCGGCATCATAGGTTTCAACTTATCATTTATTATCTGATACGACTTGTTCAGTCAATATCACGAACGAATTTCAATATTTACCTTGCCTTAAATGCAAGAAATAACGTTTTTTATTTTTTATTTAGGAGGCTAACGTGCAGGTGCCCAGCAGTAATGTGAGCAATACTGCGTTCCGGTTCCGGTTTAGAGGAGCAAGCGCGTTTGCGCAAAACATCCGATTCGTATTTGTTACGAAACCTAGACTGTATAAATCTATAGAAAACGGACCCACTTCGGATGTCGGTCGTGCTCTAAGTCCGATAATATAGTAAACTAAGTCCTTATGTAAAAACTTTCTCTTCTGATATCCACGACACAGGCCTAGTGTGTTTATCTATGTATCACAATATTACGTTTTGGACAATTGAATAAATTAAAGCGTCACATCGTCGCTAAACATCAGGCGAGATTGTGGCCAAGCGTATGTCTATTATATATTTAAAAAAAAATGTTTTTGTGTTTTTTTTTTACTAATCTACCATAAATCCTCAATTGAACAAGTTATTCCATACGTGAACACTGTTGGTGGAAAAACATTTGGATTTTAAAATGCAAATGAAATGTATACAGAGCTGCGATGGTTCTGCCGATAGTACTGAGGGCGTGTCACTGCGCAGCCGAAGCGAGGATAACTCACGAACGCCGTTTTGCAAATATTTGAACGCGATGAGATGTGTTATGGTTTTTGTCTTTTATCTATCGAATTTGTTAATATAGGTAGAGTAATATGGATAGTTTAAAGATAGTCTCTAAGCAAAAAAATTAAATTATAAAGGGTGCTGGTGAAATTACAGGCACTTGGGACTTGTCAACTTATGTCTCAGGGTGACGGGCGCAGTGGTAGATCTTTGTGATTTAAATCACTGCGTGGTACTGCAACCGTTATGGACAGACGTGTCACTTACCACTAGGTAAGCGACTTGTTCGCCCCGTCCCGGAGACTAATCTCCTAAAAAAAGATTGTCTCGATCTATGGTTGAAATAAATATTGTTAATGATAAATATATACAAATCGAATTCGACTTCGACCGGATCGAAGGAATTTTTTCTGAGTGTTCGATCTTTGTATTAATAATTATAACAAACTAGTGGAGTAATTTCACAAAAATAATTGAATATCAATTCAATAAAAATTTAATTAATACAGTGAATAGCGACATCTCTCGCCAGGACTGGCAGCTGTAAAGGTACTAACTGGGTGATAAATCTTTTATAGATTTCTCATAGATGGCGCTAAGACTAAAAAGTCGTTGATAAACCAAATACAAAGACACGACGCAAACACATAGAAAAATTCGTGAGGTCCGTTGGTTCGTTCCGTGGCTTAGTTAGTATAGCGTCTGGCACGGTATGCAAGAAGACATCGGTTCGAATCCGACCGGATCGAAGGAATTTTTTCTGAGTGTTCGATCTTTGTATTAATAATTATATACAAATGTTTATTTACAACTAGAGTTTCTTACTTATACTTCTCCAGGAAATTTGCATTACGAATGTCCACCGATATGATAAGAAGAAGAATAAGAAGACAGCTCACTTGTTTTGAGTAATGATATTTTGAGATAGCAGTAGATCTCCTTGTGAATGAGTTCATCTAGAGAAGTACTGCCTTACCTAATTCTGCCGCCAAGCTGAGCATTAGTAGTTTCGGTTTTGAAGGTTTGAAATTAAAGGCATATGGGACTTCTCAACTTATGTCTCGGAGAGACGGGCGCAGTTGCAGTGCCTCCCAGATTTTTGCGTTTTAAAACTCAGAGCAGCACTGCAACTGTTATGGACAGGCGTGTAGCTTACTACCAGGCGCACAACTTGTTCATACCATCGTCACTTAATGTCATAAAAAATTGCACATAAATATTTTTAATGTACAATTATATTTTTTTACGTCATTTATGATTTTGGAACATGTGAGGAAAATGACAAATTTGGAATAGACGCGACTAGAATTTAAGTTACAAATTAATGACGCAACAAATCAATTTGTCTTAAGCCGGGTACTCAGTGGCGAGTTGTAACCGTTGCATGATATGTAACCAAAAATCATAGTGTGTACGTGGTTCGCGAGCTTGCCGCGAGCGGTACACGTTCGGTTCGCAGTCAACCGTCTAATTGAAGACTGTTTCAAGCGTTACTGTATCTGTACGTTACAGTTCACTAATGTGTACCCGGCTTTATGTGCTTAAAGCGCATACCACACCGCGAACAAAGCTAGCTAACTTAGCTCACGTAGTTGTTTGTTGTTTTTAGTAGCAGTAGAGTTAGCTCCCTATGAAAGAGCTCATCCAGGATGGTACTGCCACCTTACCCATTTCTGCCGCCAAGCAGTAATATCTGCATTACTGCGTTCCTGTTTTGATGGGTAAGGGTGCTGGTGAAATTGCAGGCACATGGGACTTGTCAACTTATGTCTCAAGGTGACGGACACAGTGGTAGTGCCCCTCACATCATTGCAATTTAAAACTCGGAGTTTCACTGTAACTGTTGTGGAGAGGCGTGTAGCTTACCATCACGCGCACGTCACTTGATGTTATAATAAAAAAAATACGTAACAAGTAGTGGCTATGGATATGTGCGGAGGTGAAGGGCGGTAGGAGGGCGACATATTTTACTTATTATATATATAATCGGTATGTGTTAATTTAAATGAATTATGCTGGTTTTTGACTTACACACTTTAGTCCGCCGATCCTAAATACATACATAACTATGGCATAAAACAAATAACTACAATTATCAACCGTGTATTAAACTAATTAGTACTCTTGGAAATCCTGTAAAGTCCCCAATCTGTATATGAATCATGGCGTATTCCTTTATAACTACTATAAGAAAGTTATATCATATGCAAACCAAGCTAAAGGTGGCGAAATTGAATCTAATGTGGATCAAATAAAATCAATCGTGTATCGAGTGGTATCGACAAAGTGCGCGGGCGCAAAATGAACGCGCCCGTAATTGGAACCGAACAAATTTCCATTGATATTCCACTACGACGTCGGACACTCTTATAGGAGCAGGCGTAATAACAAGACAATTCACATAAGAACAAAAACAAAAAACAATAGGCCAAAGACTGCTTATTTAGAAAGAGATAGAGATATATTTATTTGTAGCATACACGGTAAATACAGTTTACATGTTTAAGATTAGACTTATGGTTCAGCGTGTTGCGCCAGTAACTGGCATACAAATGTTGATAGCATATATTATATATTGTTCGCATTTATTACACATAGTCATATTACACACATCATATTAGATATCCGAACCGCCGCCGCGCAAGTAACAGTGTTAATATTCGTCTCGTGAACTTTATTTATAAAATCTAGTAAAAAGTGATTATAGTGTTAAGTGTAATACATAGTTTTTTAGCTAGTAATTTGTGCTACAAATTGGTGTTTATTCCACAGCTTAACTCCTTATAATTTGTGAGTAATAAGCGAAAAACTTATTAAAATAACCGTTGTGAACTTGACCTTGACAATCTGACGTCGCTGTGTGAATGTTTGAATACACGCATGCGTAGGTACTGCGTTCGATGCATTGGACGCTTTACAACGCTGCTTTGCTTTACATTACTACTACGAAAAATTTCTACTTACATAAAAAGAAGAAATATTATATACAAAATTAAACTATAAAGTATCCAGTACTATTAGCATACACGACCATTTATGTTCATTATAAAATAAACACCGCTGTTTCTATCTGAAAATAAAGCGAAAACCATAACGTGTAAAAGTGCTAAGGAACATATTACCATGGAAGGGCAAAAATCTTGCGCTGCATGTAACCAAATTATAAATCACAGGAGGTATTTAACTTGTGCTTTATGTTCGGACAATTATGACATAGAATGTGTGAATGTATCGGAAAGTAGATTTTACAATACGATGACAGTAGAACACAAAAGAAAATGGGCATGCCCTCAATGCAAATCAAAACAACCAAAGCAAGACAACACCAACACGCCTGTACGCTCACATTTACCTATTATTGCTGAGATTGATCGCTTAAACAAGCCTATCAAAAATGTGAGCCCAATAACAGACGTAGACAATACAAATGTGACACAGAGAAAAAAAACAATAATGATGTATGCAGAGGATACATCTTTGTGCATGGATAACACCCTTCCAGAAGGAGACACCATAAGTATAAATGAGGAAACCAGTACAATACTACTTAGGGAACTGCGGGCGCTAAGAAAACAGATTACTGCACAATCACAAAAACAAGAGACACGGTACTATGAACTGTCAGAAACTATAAAAAATTTGCAAACAAGTATAAATAACATTAACGACAGATACATTGTATTGGAAACACAAATTATAAGTGCGACAGCGGAAATTAAGCAAAATAAAGACAATATACAAGAATTACAAAAAGAAAACAAACAATTACGACAAGAATTGCTACAAACCAAAGAAATTATTTCTACAGTATTACATAAACCTGACACTAATAATGCAACTAATTCCTCGAACGTGAAAAATGTTACCCTACAAACAAACAGTCAAGAAGAAATGCGGGATAAACCTATTATGAATTGGGGACCAAATGGAAAACCCGAAATACAGCAAGCCCAAGCCAGCACAATTGAACATGATGGAAGAAATAGTAAGATGCTGGTGCTATACGGTCTTGATGAAATAAGGTTCGAAAACGAAGCGGAACTACATGACAGAATTATAGATGTTTTCCAAAGCATAATACAAGTAGATCTTACTGGTTATATTGAGGAATTCGAACGCATTGGGCAAAGAGGGACGCGCAGACCACTAAAAATCGAGCTCCTAAGCAAAAGAATGACAAAGTATTTGCTATCACATGTGCAACTGTTTAGGAACACTGGCCTATGGATATCAGAGCTGCTTGATCAAAAAGGCCTCCAAGACCGGAAAGAACGCAGAGAAACACGTAGAAAAACAAGACAGTATGTATTTAATAATAATAAGAAAATATTACCTGACCAACACCTTTTCTATCCAAGAACACAGAATATAGAATATATGAATGATTCCAGAAATAAAAACCATTCCTTTCGTCAGCAATAAATGTACAATATTATACCAAAACATAAGAAGTATAAAAAACAAATTCCATTTAATAGAAACACTTACTGAAGAAGAGGACCTAACAGTAATTTGCCTAACTGAAACCTGGATTACAGAAGTTAAAAAAGATTTATTGAAACTAGATGAATACAATGTTGCGAGTACGTTTTGTAGATCTAATTATGAGGGCGGAGGAGTGTGTATACTGCTAAAGGAAAATATAGAGTATATAGAGTGCGCAGATATAAACAAACTATCTATAGAATATATAATCGAAATGTGTGCAATAGAAATAACGAAATTAAATATAGTAGTCATAGTGATATATTGGCCAAATAGAAGTAGAGAGGTAAATATGTTTCAATTGCAACTGGAACAACTATTAAAACTAGTCACAATTAAACATTGTAAGAAAAAAGTAATAATAGGAGGTGACCTTAACATAAACTTCTTGAATAGATCAATTCAAACTAAAAGTATGTCTGAGCTTTTCAAAAGATTTAATTTTATACAAAAAGTAAAAGAACCAACACGAATTACAAGCACTAGTTCGACATGTCTAGATATTGTTTTTACAAACTTTAATGTTGAAGACTCAACAATCAGTGTTCAGGAGTTCGGGCTATCGGATCATAAGGGTATTGTATTTGCTATACCAACATCAAAGACGAAACAAAGTCAAACCTTTTATACACAGAAAAGAATATTTAACAGTAAAAATATAGCATTATACAAGTTTCAACTGCAGTGTGTTGATTGGACAAAAATTGTAACAGAGGTTAAAAATGTAAACCAGAATTACAATGCATTTCATGGGCAATTGCTTCTAATTCTGGAGCACTGTATTCCCAAAAAAATGTTAAGACCAAGAAAGAAACAAACTAAATCTTGGTTGAGTAAAGGTTTAAGAATTTCTAGTAAAAATAAACGTCTATTAAGATTGTTAATTTTGCAGAAAGATAGTAGTGTTCTGAATAAATACTATAAAAATTATGAAAAAGTTTTAAAAAAGGCAATAAAGGTGTCAAAACAGCAAAATTATATTAAAAGAATGAAAACATCAAAAAATGTCAGCAAAACCATGTGGCAAATTATTAAAGAAAGAACAAACAAAATAAATAAAAAAAGTACACAAAATATAAAATTAAAAATTAACGACAAAACCATAGAAAATCCCAAAGAAATTGCTAACACTCTCAATGACTTCTTTGTTTCCGTTGGAGTAACTGAAAAGGAAAATAGTCCTAAAGGTAGACAGGTAGTTTCCCCCACAAGTAATTCAATGTATTTAAGCCCTGTGAACGAAAACGAAATAAAAAGTATCATTAAAAATTTGAAGAATAAGACGAGCTTTGGCTTTGATGAATTACCCCCGACTCTAATTAAACAATGTAAAGACGAACTAGCGGCACCTTTAACGAATTTAATAAACCAATCTTTTTCCGAAGCAACATTCCCTGACTTATTAAAAATCACAAGTATAAAACCTGTACCAAAATCTAGAACTGCAAATGACCCTAATAATTTTCGCCCAATAGCTGTATTATCTACATTCTCCAAAATTTTTGAAACTGCAATGGCAAAGCGTTTAAATTCGTTTTGTGAAAAACTTAATATATATAATGACAGTCAAAATGGTTTTCGTAAAAAAAGATCGACAACATTTGCGCTATATAAGTATAATAAAGAAATTCTAAATATAATTAATAACAGAAAGTACGCTGTTGCATTGTTGTTAGATATGAGCAAGGCATACGACAGAGTATCTCATACAATCCTTCTAGAAAAATTACATGGAATAGGAGTACGAGGAATAGCCCACAAATGGTTTGTATCTTACTTGGAGAATCGGGTACAGTTTGTAGATATTGAACACTATGATTACTACAAAAAACATGTAACTACCTATAGATCACAAAATCTTGTTTTAAAAAATTCAATACCTCAAGGCAGTGTATTGGGGTGTATATTATTTTTGTTATATATTAACGATTTGCCAAGGCATCTCGGTACTAAGAGCATACTTTATGCAGATGATATCACTATACTGTTTGAGTGTAACGATAATAATGAATTAAAACAACAATTAAATAGTACCTTAAAACAAATAATAGATTGGTTAACAGATCATAATTTAAAATTAAACTTTATGAAAACTAAACTAATCCAAGTAAAACCACGTCAAAAACTGCCAATGAATATCGAATTCACATATGAAAATCATATAATAGCGACTGTTGATTCGTGTAATTTGTTAGGTGTAGAAATAGATTCAGGGCTTACTTGGAGACACCATATAGATAAGTTAACTGGAAAATTTTCTCGATTCGCGTATGCACTATACGAATTAAAAAAATGTACAAATTTAAAAACAGCTTTGACAGCATACTATGCTTATGCGCATGCTTGGCTGACTTATGGTGTCATACTATGGGGTAATAGCACACATGTTAATGACTTATTTATTCTTCAAAAGAAATGCTTAAGAATATTGGTAAATGTAGAGGATACAGTTAGTTGTAGACCACATTTTGCTAAATTGAAAATTTTAACTTTAACATCGATATATATATTAGAAATTTGTAAATTTTTAAGAAAACACAGGCCTTTATTTGACCAAGATCAGGATAATCCTTATAGAGATAATTTGAGGAAAAGAAATCGGCTAGGTAGTTCATTTACAAATTTACATATTGTAAGCTCAGGTACGCATCATATGGCCATAAAAATTTATAATAAAATACCTCTCTACATAAAAAATATCGAAAAAGACCAAATGTTCGCAAATAAATTAAAGGATTTTTTACTGACGCATACTGTCTATAATTTGCAGGAATTTTTTCAATTACTAAAATAAATTTAGTTAAGTAAGTGTACCTAGTTAAATAAGTGTAGTTAAGTAAGTAATTGCAGTGCCCTCACAGGGTATATGTTAGACCAAGTAATAATTTAAATATATATTTCATAATTGTAATAAATTGTAATAATTAATGAAAATGCATTTGTGTAAAATGAATAATTAATTAAGTTATAACCATTGTAGTGCCCTTACAGGGTTTATGTGCTGGAAAACTATTTATGTAACACCCCCGTTTAACCACATAAAGCAATGAATAAATGAATTATGAATTATGAATTATGAATTATGAATTACTTATATAATTAAAATCATATCGTATTAAAATTAAATTTTGTTCATTAAATAATTGTCAAAGAAATAAATATGTAGAGGGTCTCAGGCTTCAAAACTTAAATGTCAAAAACTCATTTACATTATAAAAATAATTTGTCACAAGCAATTCAAGTAGTATTTTCTTGAATCTAGACGTGGGTAACATTTTTATATCGTACCATGATGACGAATAAGTTATTCTATACTTGCATAACGGTTTGGAATTACTTAAAGAGCTGTTCGATTTTTCATTTTATCATTAAGAAATACAATGTCAGTTTACAGTCACAATCAAAATGCTTACACGCTGTTTTATTATATTCTTACTGATTTGATGCTTTCGATTTGCTTTACACATTCCTAATGCTGTTGTAAAAGATTATAGCATGTTAAGACCACTTAATATAGCTACATAAAGTGTTACCTACGTCTAGATTTAAGAAAATACTATTTGAATTGCTTGTGACAAATTATTTTTATAATGTAAATGAGGTTTTGTCATTGACTTACAATTATATGGACGTCGGGTCCGCGCTAAAAAGTGTCCGCACTTGTAAGGCGCTAAAATCGTATACAGAGCGCCAAACTCCGCTTTAGTCTTCATTTGTTCTACTGACAGCGCGATACTGCGATGACATTACAATTTAAATTTCGAATAGGTTGACTTGGGACATTTTTTTCGTGGTTTTTGTATTAGACCCGTCGTCCATTTATTTGTAAGTCAATGGGTTTTGACATTTAAATTTTGAAGCCTGCGACCCTCTACATATTTATTCTTTGACAATTATTTAATGAACAAAATTTAATTTTATAATGTAACACGATATGATTTTAATTATATAAGTAATATGACTATGTGTAATAAATGCGAACAATATATAATATTTGCTATCAACATTTGTATGCCAGTTACATACACGGCACAACAGCGCACGAGAGGCGCAAATGGCAAATTGCATCGTCGGCTTATGTGGAAATACATATTTGTTCGCCACAAATGTTATATTTAATTTCATCTTATTTATGCAATTTTGCATGTAACCAAAATGATCTTGCTACTCGATTTATTATAGTGTGAGGATATACCATGACAACCATGACAATCGATTAATTAGAATAGTTAAAATTTTCATTTCATTTGGAGATACTGATATGAAACTTTATTCTACGTGGTAGATAAAACAAGAAAACAGCTCGCTTCTATAAGCGAGATTATATTTCTTTCGTCCAAGACACTCGTGCTGGGAAAAAAGTACAAAATTATCGATGAAATGTGTGCGGGGTCGATATTCGCCTCTCCGAACGACTCGACCACGTTCCTTGAGCAGCCGTGTCATGTCTTAAATATATAAGCATAGAGTTTGTTTTTCAATGTTATAAGTGGAAAAGTAAAGTTTGCGAAAATATAATGGGCCACTTACGAACGCCGCAAATTGTTGAGAATTGCACCGAGTTAAACAAGGTGTCAATTTGGTGAAGTTATGAAAGTCTTCGGTTCTCCGAACTATTTGTTTTAAACTTTTGTTGCTTTGCACTTTATACCAGTCGAAGGGGGCGTTTGTTTTATGAAATGTTTTATTGAAACCGAGTCCTTATACAGAGTGTTAAACTCAATACGAGTAATCGAAATGTTATATTATTTGTTTTTGTTTTGTATTCGAACGCGTTTTTCTGCGTACAATTTTTTAGGAATTTTTACTTGAATTTCACAAAAGTAATTTGCTGTAAATTATAATATAGTATATTAAGTTAAATTCGATTGAACTTTGTTTTCTCTCAACAGGTTTTTTTAATAATACGTTGATGTACATATGTTACTTAAAAGATGTTAGCCAGCCTGATAATTTTTTTTCCGTTGATTACAAATACAAAATCAAGGCAATATTTTTATTACGTTACGTCTTATTCAATATAGTTGTTGTTAATTGTTATTTGGCTAGTACCTATTTTGAGTACTTATTATACTTTACTGTCAGATAGTTAAAAGTAATATTATAACTAAAATTCCTTAACTTTTAATCATTCCAAAAGAACGTTTACTTACCTCATAAAAAAACAAAAACTTAAAAGGCGTACGAAAATCGATATCTAATTAACATTCACCAACAGCGTCCCATCACTATCGGAGATTTATATCGCATCATTACATATAAAATATTTCTCTGAAGGTATAATTACGTGTTATTAATATTATAAACAATATGACTGGATATTGATACAGGCATGTTAAGTTAAGATTTTTTTTGTTTACTTAATGATGTAGTTTAGTGGTGACGCCCTGTAGTTGGATTAATTAGATTTTGTCTGAAACTTGTAGATATTACCAGTCGACGAAGATTTTTTAGAATTTTGTGACAAAGTCAAAGTTAAATAATTATTTATTCCATAGGTAAAATTTTTACACTTGAAAATTTCATTTTTTAAGCTACTGCTCGTTCACTGTGCTGACTTCCCTGAGAAGAGCGAACAAGTAACACTAGGGACTGCTCTTTTGAAATAAAGTTATATGCCATGGAATACACTTTAAATCATAATTGTGTGGAATCTGGAGCCATGTTGTCTTTCCATACATTTTTATTTAACACGTAGTCTTTGCTTGTGTAATATGACTGCCATATTAATATTCCTTTTATTGACAATACATCTTTAATGAAAATGAAAGAATGAATCTTTATTGCACAAAAATACGTCAGAAGAAAATTAAACATATAGGAAAGGTGAGCAAAGGTGGACTTATATCTAAAAGAGATCTCTTCCAACCAACACAAGGCAGTGAGAACATAAGGTCATAAGCGGGCAGCACTGTGTAAGTAAAAAGGAAGAAGAAAAATAATAAATAATTTTTTAGCATGCCAAAATTTGTTTTCTATTTACATATAAACAGAAAATAAATAAAAAAGATACCACTTACATAAACACATAAAATATTTAACGTAAATATATATTTACGAATACATAAAATACACGTAAGATGATTACATAGAGAGTTCAGCAAGAAAGTGCGCTATCAACCTTTTCTTGAAGGAAACGATCGACGGACTAAATTGGATGTGAGAAGGGAGTCTGTTCCACAACTGCGCAGCTCGAGAAGAAAAGGAGTTAATTAAAAAAAAATTGTATTGCAGCTGGGACGAACGAGCATCTTAGTGATGCAAGGACGTCTTTGAGCGGATGGGAGGGGGCAGTAACTAAAACCGGGAACGAAGGTGGTAGGGGGAGTTATGGTCATTAAGTATATGAGAAAGGGTGGACAGGATATGCTCATCATGGCGGAGGCGAACTGGCAGCCATTTTAACCGAGCGCGAAATTCGGAGACGTGATCATATTTACGCAATCCGAGAATAAATCAGATAGTCAGGTTTTGTAGGCGCTCTAAAGTTCTTCAGAAGCTCTCCGGTTACATCAAAGTAACAAACGTCGGCGTAGTCGAGTATGGGAAGAAGAAGGGTTTGTGCATGCATAATTTTGGTATGAAAAGGGAAACAGTATTGGAATCGTTTGAAAGAATGAAATGAGTAGACGAATGCAGTCTACTGACCTCATTGACATGAGAAGTCCAAGATAAGGTGCTATCATTACTAATTCCAAATTTTTTACTTTGTCAGTATATGCAATGATAGTTCTATCATATACCAACACAGGTACCGACGACCAATCCAACTTGCACCTTAATCTGCTACTACCTACAATAATGGCTTGAGACTTAACGGTATTAACCAGGAGACCAGATGACTTAGCCCATGACAGGATGGCACATCGACATTGAGAGCCGCTAGAGTCTGTGATACCTCGCCCACCTCAAAGTTACGATAGAGTTGTTGATCATCAGCATACAGATGGAAGGGAGAAAAAAATTACACGGGCAATATTATTAATAAAAATGGAAAAGAGTAAGGGAGAAAATACGCCGCCTTGAAGCACACCAGCAGTTAAGTTAGACCAAAATGACGAGCCATCATTGGTGTTCGCACACTGCTGGTGACTGAATAGATTAGAAGAGAACCATTTTAAAACAGGAGAGGGGATATTAACAGCCTGAAGGGTACCAAGGAGGATGTCAAACTCAACAGAGTTAAAAGCACCGCTGAAATCCAACAAAGCAATGGCAGTGATTTTCGTTTCACTCATAGCATGACGTAAGTCTTCTGTAATGTTTACCAATGCTCAACATTATTATGAGAAGAACGGAAGCCAGACTGAAACGTAAAAACATAAAAGAAGATAAGGTGAAAATATTCATATGAAATATTCATTTATAGGTTTACAAGGTGTACTAACACGTAAAGGTATTTCAAGCTTACTGCCAGACCTTTTACACCTGCAGCCTATAGGTCAACTACACACAGAAACATCTCAGTTACCTAAGAGTAGTGTACAACAATGTATTCAGGATACTGTTCCAGCTACCGCCATTGATGAACATGTTTGCCGCCATCATGAGAGAGAGAGCGTATCCTTGATGCCTAGAGTGCATAACAGCGGCAATGGGATCATACTTCTATTGAAATCGACTATATAATAATAATAATAACGAGCACACACTCATAGCCCTGCACTAGGGAAACCCTGTATTGCAGGTGCCATGGATACACACATAGACAACCACAAATTACACCCAAACTGACGAGAAAAATAAATGTAGGCCATACAAATATTTCTCTCGCATGAAATCCCAGCATGGTAACTGTTCGGCCATGGAGGCAGTTATATAGAAATCTAACACATACTCTTCAATTTTGTAACAAGACTTTTAAATTAAAATACTATTATTATAAATTTTAAATTAGGAAATCATAATTTTAATATTTCGACTCATCCGTAGAACAAAGCTCTATTTGCAAGACTACTAACAAGTAGTCTGAGAACACTCAGGACATAGTACATTTCGTTCATTCCTTCTTCGCAGTAGATGTCAGACTTTATATTTCCGAAACGAAATAAGGTATATTCTCAAAACACCTTGACATGGGCGTTAGTTTGAATAACGAAATTATTCTCGTAATGCACTTATTCTCTTTTCCCTATATGACCACATCCGACTCTGTTCTTTGGATGAGTCGATTTGCTCCGGAATGTTATTGTAAAAACGTATAGAGTTCTCCATAAAATAATCATTTACCTTAGTGAGTTTGGACTTGGTTCTAAGGTTAATATTATGGATACCTTTTTTCCTAAAGATGTTATGTATATTATTTGAATAAATGTAAGACAACAAGAGTTCATAAATCATCTTCATCTACCAAAGCCTTAGACCAAAGATCGGTACGCCGTTGTGAAGTCTTATGGGTATTTATATTAATAACCTCTTAATGAGAGAAATAGTTACAGTCTTAATAGTTCGTAGTTAACTGTTTACTTGTCAGACAACACCCAGACGCTACAAAAGGATTTAACCTGTGTTAAAGGATAGTAATGTTGCTGCAAATTATAATATTAGTAACAGTAAAGGTCCTTGTGAAAAAGTTCGTCCAGAGACGTACTACCACCTATTTCTGCCGCCAAGTATTAATGGTAGATTAGCTGTGTTCCGGTTTAGAAGGGTAAGGTTGCTGGTGAAATCACAGGCACATGGGACTTGTCAAGTTATGTCTCAGGGAGACGGACGCAGTGGTAGTGCCCCTCAGATCGATTTAAAGCTCTGAGTGGCACTGCAACTGTTATAGACAGGCGTGTAGCTTACCATCAAGTGCACGACTTGTTCGTCCCGTCACTTGATATTATAATAAAAAAAACATAATTATCTCGACATAACACGAATAATGACTCAATCCGAAATAATCAACTTTTTACTAGTTACACAAAATTTTATTGTGAACTTTTTATTGATTACAATAATTAGAGCGTCAAATACGCCTCTTTTTCTCAAAAGCATCAAATTCGAATTTGATGTTTTTGAGGTAATCCACTATTCTAGAAAGCCGTCGATATGGTGTAGGATTGTACAAGAAGGCACGCTATCGTCCCAAAACCTTAAGAACTGAACATTTGGGGCACAGGAATACTCTCTATTAGTTCTTACATTTTTTTGTGTTTAATGCAAGTCAACCGGACTGAATGCTATCTTACTTTAGTAATTTACTTACCAAGTACCTAATATAATATCTAAATAATTTTTTTATAAAAAAAACCAACCTCAATAATTCGTAGAATTACGTCTATTCGCCAAGTGTCATTGAAATCGGTTAGCGGAAAGTGAAACCGGATTCATACCTTACTTTGCAAGTCTTAGGGTCGTATTCCAGAACTCTACTCAATACTCAAGTCAGGACTTGAGTATTGCAGTGAGCACAAATCATACTCAAGTCCTTGCCATTAGGGTCGTATTTCCAGTGTTTCAAATCATAGTTAAGTCTGCTCAAATCTTGACTTGACCGTTGAGTAGATTTCTGGAATACGACCCTTAAACTCTCAACTCTTTCAACTCTCTCTTGTTTGTTACTAATATAGTATAAAGTTGCTTACTAACAAACTATGGACCTATGGTGTCTGAAAATAAAAGTTTTTTTTTATTTGTTTTTTTTTATTTAAAGGTGGAATTTTTTCCTCAAATTATTTAAATGGGACCAATACTGAGATACCCTTTTTCAAACAAAAAGTCATCAAAATCGGTTTACAAATTCCGGACAAATCGTAATATACACACAAAAAATACAGTCATATTTAGAACCTCCTCCTTTTTTTAAAGTCGGTTAAAAATATAATCGAAATTATTTATATTTGAAGCGCAGGGATTTTCTTAAAATTTCCAGATACTCATGATGAGTCATCTCAGCCGGAAGTCGTCCACTGCTGAACATAGGCCTCCCCCAAAGATTACCAGACCAGCCGATCGGACGCGGCGTGCGGATGCACGTTACCCGCTATTTCCAAATACTAACGAAAGTTTATTAGGAATGCAATTTTTTCTACTACCGATGGAATATCGTACCCTTGGTGTAATAAGCGAATATCTGCAAAACGACAATTTTTCAGGTGTAAAGATTTTACGAAACAAATTAGTCGGTAACTTTTTATGCTTAAATAGGAGAAGTATACAACTTTAATTTGTATTAATAATTATTATAACAAACTAGTGGAGTAATTTCACAAAAACAATTGAATATCATGGTGGTCAAATATCGTGACATTCAATAAACTCAAAAAGTGCAATTATTAAAGCGACATTTATATTCAGCTGGCTTAGTGAAAAAATCTTTCATAGGTTTCTCACAGATGGCGCTACGGCAAAAAAATCGTTAAAAACCAACAAGATCTGCAACAAGCACGTAGAAAAATTGGTTCCTTGCCGTCCTTTGGCAGAGCGTCTCTAGCCTGATCTGTGTATTAATAATTTTTTTATCATTTATGTTCGTGTTATTTTTACGACTATGTGATGAAAACACTTTTGATATAGATCACATGTGGCTTCATTATACTAAGGATATGATATAACCATTGCTTGTAGGCTTTGCATAGTTTGTGGCCATCTGCCATGATCTTTAGCTAGTCACACTCATATGACTCGTGATTTCGACTATTAATCTCGCTGTATGTCCACGTTTCTTGATCACCATTCGGTTGTTTGTTTACTTCGTATGTTATAACCAATATTGACACGATTATGTTTAATAAATAAATGAAATTCTATATAGCGGACAGTACATGCCGAAATGATCCGAAAAAGCGTCAAAGATGAAGATATACAGCTAAGGTCCAATAAATAAACCTCATGTCTTAAAAAAAATTAATAAAAAACAAAAAGTTGTCAGCCACTCACTATACTGCCCCATTAACTTTTTCAACATTACCCCCTGGAGGGTTTCATAGCAGACACATTACCGACTCAGTACAGAACCACCGAAATCACCCACAATTACCCCTTATGTCGGTAATTTGCAAATACTGGTAACACCGCGTGTGATTACTTTTCAAAAACAATTTATTTTTACCAGCAATTCTTTCAAAATTATGCTTTAACTTCTATAAAGTAAGGTCTTCCACCCCTGAAGGGGTAAAGTTTGTCTAAAACAATTTCAAAATACAAAAACCAAACGATTCTCACTCTTAAAGTTGATATTAACAGGGTTGTGTGTTGATAAAAGATGTGATATCGACAAACATTAATGCTAGTGAGCTGCCATTATTGAATTTACTTTATATAATAACGGTTAATCACTGGAAAGTATCGACGTTGCTGCCTTGTTACCGAGAGTGGTAGTGTCGTCGTGCGTTGAGAGATTTGTCGATAGAGCATAACTCTGAAATCAAAAATTTTATTTACAAAATAAGGAAACAGGAAAGCCCTTTGCCACTAATTTCTATTTCATAAGATTTAAGCAATATGGCCTCATTTCTTGGTATATTAATTTTATGTTAAAGTATTGTAGTAGTAGAGACAATATTGCAGACATATCCTTAACATTGCAGTTATTGTGTTATCATGGAGCACACAAAATTAAATTTCTTGAGCCTATGATTACAATATCTTCACCTACCTGTCAATATACGTTACAGCTATGTACCCAAAAATAGAGAGAGCAGTCAAATTGACTCAGGTCAGTTTTATGCAGAGGAACAACCCTACTACCATTACATTTTGTATCACTCTGACCTTCTGGAAAATTTACCAAAATGAACAAAGACACTGAGGGCTCAAGTTGACGTTTAAATTATTAGAGAATGGTTAAGTAATTCATAACAAGTGATATAATCAGCTAAACAATAGAATACGAACTAATCAGTCTGCACCCGTGAATCAGCCCGCCAGCAAGCCGGTAAGTAATAGTAACTTTCCGAAAATGAACTATAATGTTTTTGAAAATAAGCTTAAGCTTTTAAAAGCGTGGTTTTTGTTTAGTAACGGTATTGATGTCAAAAAATACAGTTTTATGTACACTAAAATAGATTTTAATAGAACGATGAATTATTTTTATTGCATACAAAGAACTAGGTACAATAAATAAATATAAATATTAGACAACATCACAAACGTTTCTCTGATCCCAAAGTAAATAGCTAAAGCACTTGTGTTATGGAAATCTTAAAACTACGCCGGTATCGCAAATACAATAATAGAAAAGCTAATTTCTACACTGACCCGGCTGGGGATTGAACCTGGGAACTCAGAGATAGCGACACCATGAAAACCTACTGCACTAATAGTAATTACATAAAATATTTGTTTATTACCATAGTAAATTATATCGACACAGTCCCATCACTATTCCCTCCGGCGGCGGGGCTCGGGGCGTGGCTCTCATTTTCTCCAATAATTTATACCCACATCTTTAAATAATCGACTCCGGCGCAGCACTTTTGGCCAAGCGATGGTATTTTAATTATAAGCCTCTAACTGACGCTATAAACCACTGTTAATTGTTGTGTGTTATTACGATTAATTGTTACATTGGGATAACATGGGTTATTTATTAACGAATTTTGCATTTTCAAGGACTAATATTTATAAATTATGCTTAATTATTGCCCTGTCAGTCGGTTTTATACTTTAAAAAATTAAATAAAGTCTTTTTTTACATTTAAAGTTTAATTATTTAATAGTTATAAAATATCATTTTATCTTAATAACAATTACATGGTATACTGTTGAATAAAAGAATAGAATCAAAAACTCATTAGAACATTTTATGTCTCAGGATGCTGGCATTAAACCAGCTTTTTAATCGACTTCAAATAAAGGAGGAGGTTCTCAATTTGACTGTATTATTTTGACCGACTTCAAAACAGAAGTTTTTTTGTGTCTATGTAACTCCGGCATTTGGGAACCGATCATGATGATTATTTGTTTGTTGAATAGAGGCTTAAATTTAAAGAAAATATTCCACCTCGTGTAGTGATGGTGGCAAACAAGGGGATGAGTCCGATTTCGCGCACTTTCCAGTTACCGATTTCGATAAAACTTGGCAAACAGATGTAATTCTAAAAACACGAACTTTCCAGGAACGTTCCGTCCTTAGAAGAGATCCGTGGCCAGTAGGGAGACGGATAAAAAGGGCTAACGATGGTCTACGTAATCTTTAAGAAGTAGTTCGTAAAACATTGTGAGAAGAAGAACAATGTTTCTTTTAATGATAATATTATCGAGTTAAGTAATAAATAAATAAGACTCATACTCACAGCCCCGCACTAGAGAAACCCTTTATCGCGGGTGCCATGGACACACACATAGGTGGACAACCACAAATTACACCCAAACTCAAGAGAAAAATAAATGTAAGCCGTACAAATTTTTCTCCCGGCCCGGGAATCAAACCCAGGCCCTCTGCGTGGCAATCCAGCATGGTAACCGTTCAACCACGGACGCAGTTAAAAGTGATTTTCTGTTAGTTAAAATGAACCCTATAATTACACAACTACAACGACTATTCAACAACCACAGTTTTCATTGTAGGTCATTTTCGTAAGTAAACGCCCATCAACTTGATTTCATCAACATCTCAAAGTACAATAAATAAACGAACCATTATTATCATATTTAACTTAAATACCAACTTAATCTTAAAATTGCTTAAACTTCCGTAGCTCTTAATGTCTTTATAATAGCTATACTTAAACTATAAGCAATTTAACTGTTATTTGTTACATTATAAACAATTTATATGTCGTTTTGAATAGTCAAACAGCTATTTTTTTTAGTTAAAGCGGTTTAAGATAACTTAATGATGAAATTATGTATATTTATCTTATTTTAGAAGTGGAATATTATAATTTTAATTTTCCAAATACGCATTTGAATGTGAAATCTCCTTTTTAAGCACTACTTTGGACAATGAATTATTAACTACTTTATGATATTTACAATTTTACGTGATATTACAAACTTGAAACATTACTAAGAGTAATGATCGTGTTATATATTAAATATGTCATACATTATATTAAATATATAATCACAAACGGAATCATACCTGCGACCGTTTTAGATGAAAGGGTACGTGAGACATTTTTTCATGTGAAAAATGAAAAATGTGTTTTGTATACCGCCGTGATCAGTAAAAACTAGACCGGTCTGCTACTGTATTTGGTATGGAGCCCCTTGGCCTATGGAGAGATGTTGGCTTTGTTTGTGTGTTCTACCATCTTATAATGGCTCTGAGAAACTTTTGGAAATGGTGCCATCGATGATGGCATTGTAAGACCTGGTTCTTTCCTTCCTCGAACCTACAAGATGTGGAATCGTCTTCCCCCTGAACTAATTCCTTTGCGCTATTACATGGGGTTCTTCAAAAAGCGTGTTTACAGGGCTCTCAAAGGCTGGCACGCATTGGGAGCTCATCTGACGTTGCAAATTTTAATGTCCATCGGCGACGATGACCACCTGAAAGAAAGAAAGAAAGAAAGAAAGAAAGAAAGAAAAACGTTTATTCGCACATTTAAGTCACTTTACATCCCTAAATTATAAACATAACATTAAATTGATAGCTATTTATTAAATAATCTATAAATAAGAATGCAAAGTGACACAAAAGAGGAAAAGGAGACGACTCAGCAAAAAGTCTATCTCTGGCGAGAGAGACGCTGATTTTCAGTCGTTCCTGTTGCATCATCGACTGGATGTTGAGAGAGCGGTACATATTATTATGTTGTGTGTATCCTCTGTTGTGACATATATATTCTTAATTATTTTCAATACGAAAACCTTAAAACCTTAGTATTATATAACAATTAATATTTTAAATCTGTCAACAAGTATTTACTACTAAAGAAAGACGGGCCTACAACAGCGTAATCATGTAAATAGAAATATACAACTTTAAGCATTACATTGCCTGCCTCCACCTGCCTCCCCATCAACCATCAAGTCGCTCGTTTGCTCGTTTATCTCCTTCTTTACATAAAAAGAAACTATTTTTATTTCTCATCAATGGATAAGGAATGAAGTTAGCGCATGAGAGAAGTAGATATTTTTTTAAATTTCATGTCTTAAAACATTATTTTTTCAATGTTTAGTTTTTGTCACAAGCGCCATTTCAACTATAACGGCGGTGGAAATGCTGTCGTAATTAAAACTTTTGGAATTGAGAAAACACGATTCGAAAATTAAAAAAGAATAGTAAATGAAACCAATATTACGTAATTTCGTTTGTAAATGGATAATTACATTAATCGCAATAAAATCCATTCAGTATTTTTTTTTTTGTGTTTTCTCAATTCCACAACTTTGGGACTAGAGTATTTTGTTTCACGTACGATTATGTTAAATATTCAAAAGTAAGATGCTTTGTCGTAAATAAGTATATATGCTTTAGATAATTCAATGCAATAAAATAAGTAATTAATTAAGAAATATGTATAATAATTATGAACTAACATTCTTACACTAACGTCATAGTACATTTATGAATATGTAATTTATGTTAGAAAAAGACTATTTTTTTATAAAAATAGTGACAGACATAACATTAATACGAGACATAAAAATAAACTAGCTGTTTTTTACAGTCGTCCTTCATAAAGTCTCAAATTCATTTAAGGGATTATGTATGTATACGCTTCTACAATGAGATTCCGATTGATGTGCAAAATTTGTCATTTACGAGGTTTAAAACTATAGTGAAAGAAAAACTTTATACTAAAGGTTATTATTATACAGCTTCTGCGTAATTGGATGACAAAAATCCGTGGAAGTGTCCCGTTTAGCGCTTGCAGCTAGTCTCGATCTAAGATGTTTAAATTAAACATTGTAATGATAAATGTAGTTAAAAGTATATTTACAAAGAGCAACCCCTAGAGTTTCTTGCACGTTCTTCTCAGGGGAATCTGCCTTACGAATGACCAGTAGAGTTTAATCACTATGTTGATTTCAAGTGTAACGTGCCTGCCTATAAAGTAAACATTACTTGACTTTGAATTATACACTACCTAATTACAAAATTATATTTAGATATCCCACGGTTTTCTCATTATTCAATTACGGACACATAATTCGAGTCACCAGGCATTTTCTGTATTAAGCTAAAACAATATTTGATTAAAGATAAAGATAAAGATAAAGATCGATTTATTTGTGGAAGTAGGTACAATAAGTTCATCAGATCAGTTCAATACATTAACAGTGCTACTACAACCAGTTTCGTCGAAACATACAAATATAATTAGTGGTAGTCGCATAATGTACAAAATATTATAATTAAAAACTGTCAAAAACTAGTAAACATGCAAAGAAAAAATATAATAAAAATTAGTAAAAATTAACAATGTCAAAAATCAAGCGAAAAATCATGTTAGTGTCAAACTTACATAATTTACATTTCTAAGCCTCCATAAAATATGTGCATGTCAAAAATGAATGAAAGTCAATAAGAATTTGATTGATCAAAAAGTATTATGCAATTTTGAAACTAGTATACTAAACTTACATCAGAGGTACAAACGTATATAAGCGGACATCAGAGGGCGCGGCTGACCACCGCAGCGCTGGTTGGACGACATCCGAAGACACGGAGGTCGGGACTGGATTAGTCGGGCACAAGATCACCAAGAGTGAAAGAAGAGGGAAGAGGCCTATGTTGATGATAATACAGGATGAACAAGGCGTGCGCCTTGCGTTAAGCGATACGCCTGTCCATAACAGGTGCAGTGCGACTCAGAGCTTCAAATCGCAAAGATAAGTTGTTAAACTTAACCGCTCACGCGATACATGCAGCCGTAGACGCATACCACACCTAGAGGTGCCGGTGATGATTTTATACCGATTTATCGGATATCGAAGTTATAGCAGGTAAAAGAACTAATACTAATTGCTATTTCGGTAACTACTCTAGCAAACCATAAAGTTTTTAATGCCTG
>NW_020653900.1:13738977-13754111 GCF_003589595.1 Hyposmocoma kahamanoa
TGTCTGCTGAGTCTCTCGGTCCTAACATTCCATCAAAATGCGGTAAACGTCTTCAATGACGCCGCAATTGCTACAATATGGAGTTGGTGTAATACCCAATATGATAAATTCGTGGATGAAAAATTTTAGTATAAGGAATTTAACATTTCTGGGATCTGAGTTTTCTGTTTAATTTATTGAAAATTTGTCTTGTTTTGAAAATGAGCACAATGCTGGGAACTTTTTTTTTTGAGCTTGTGTCAATATGGAATTATTATAGAAGTTTAAATTATAACGACTACATTATTATTCCATTTACAGTGTATGCATTGTCTCACACAAGAAAATCTGACCGATTTTTTCACTTTTGAATGGTTATAAATATTTTCATTGAATTAAATGATATTCATCTATTTTTTTTGGTGAAAATATTCTACTAGTTTGTTATTGTTATAGATACAAAGGTCGAACAAACATAAAGAAAAATTCTTTCGATGCTGCTAGACCCGAACCGGCTCTATGTTTGGTACAGGGTCAAGACCATCACATTTAAATTCAACTTTATCATACTTGCAATAAGGTCGATCCAAAGTCTAAAGTAAAAAACTTTATGTATTCTTTCAAGAATGTATTATTTTATTATGAAGGTGAAATAAATAAAAAGAAGCCGTAGTGGTACAAAATATTATGCTTCATTTTGCATAGAAATGAACTGTGACGATCAGGCTTATGTCATTGAGACGACCTTTTATTTTAAAGCTCGTCTCAATGACAAAAATACAGAATTTTATTTTACGATACTGTATTTACCCTTAACATTTGGTGTCGAAATCCTTGGCCTGTGTAGTCCCGGTACTCTTTATCTGGACAAATTTTATCCAAAAAATTTATAGACTGGCTGGGAAACCTAATGACCGGCAGCTACCTTGTCCAACGTAGTAGCATAACTACACAAAGGGAGAACGCTGCATCTTCGGCATCTTGCCGCGAGGATCCAATGTTATTCATATAATTTATCCTACTACGATTTAGTTACTAGTATTCAAGTTTTTATTGTCGATCGACGGCTTTGCAGTAGCAACCGATAATTGTGCAATGCGCAACGGGAAATGAGCGTGCGTACAGCACCGGTACCTATCTGGAAAAAAGGGAGGGTACTGTACGTGCACTCGGGCCCGCCCACCCGAGGCACTAGCCTCTTGAGAACCGAAAGAAGTCAGTGACAACCATCTGTGGCAACCCTGTACACTGGCTGATCTGGGGTCAGAAACGGAAATTATAAGGTTCCTGTGCGCGCACAGGTTATAGTGCTTTTCCCACATAACCAAGAGATTGACCGGGAGGGTCACTATAATCAAAACTTATGTAGATACGGTATAGGAGTTACTTACAGGTATATTTTATCATTTAACATGAGAATACGTAGGTAAAACCCTTCGCGGCGGCTTGGCAGGACTATTGGGACAATTAAAGCCTTATACTATGTCGTTAGTGGGATTCGTACTGACAAACTCTCAATTGAGAAACATCCGTTCTCCCACCAAGCTACTACCGCTCTTTGAGATATAAATGCCATTGAAAAGGCTTAAGTAAAAACGTAAATTTTTAATTTCAACACAATGTCAAGTCTATACAATTGTAAATCCACAGAAACAATCACGCCACTAAACAGTTTGTCAGTGAGAAAAAGAGACAAGCACAACATATTTTCAATTGATATGAAAAGGATAAACTCAGAATTATTACGTCACAGCGGGGTACCTTCCTTCCTTACCATAAAACACACTTATTTTGTAATAAAAACGACTTCATGCCACTTTTACCTCTTCATTGCTTGCTCTATACTATAAACAAAGTTCTACTTGGTAAGTAAAGCAGTAATGGATTAAATATTAATAATTCTAGAGGTGGAAAAGTGCAAAGTGGGTAAGGCAGCTCGTTAGACCCGCGATCTTTTGGTTTATTTTCATAACCACCCATATCTATCACTGTTAACGATGTTTATTCAAGCAGTTATGTACGAACACCATAATTGAAAGCGTTTTCAGGATTTGTAAAAACTTCTTTTATTGTTATACAATACAGTAGTATTGCACCACTGGGTTTTGTCATGTTTTAAGTATTTGTATTATTGAGGTTTAACTAAAGTAATTTAAAAAGAAATGAAAACGGAACAAGATTTATTTTAGTACGTCTTGCGTCCTAAGTAGTTGTTATTCTATTTTATTTCTTTTTTTTTATTTTTTAATAGATAATAGATACACTGGGACAATTTTGGGCAATAAAATATGTTATACAGTGTTAGGAGATCGGATTACTGAGCTAAAATGTCAGAAAATTAACCTATTGAAGAAAAAATACAGTCTAAGATCTGGTAGTATGGCCAATTAGACGTCTTAACTTGTCCTTAAGAAGAACAATTTGACTATTATTTTTAGTTCGTCATTGACATTGAAAAACCTCCCATTTGCTAAATGTATCTTTAATATGAAAATACTGACTTATTAGGTTTGATTTATTGGAGTTGTTTGTAATTGTAGTGGACATTTATTTATTAATATTTACTGTACGTAAGAAAAACGCTTCATTTTGTTAGGTACTTTTTTTTTCGAACGTTAATTACGCAATAAGTACACGTAACAAACCTACTTTATGTAATAGACGGCCTTAAGCCAGATTGTTCACTTTTAGTTCTCTAGGAATCCGCTAGATGGCATTGACCCATTTGGCGTTATTTCTGAATCGCGGTGTTAAGATTTTCCCTCGAATGGTGACTACTCGAACACAAATTTTTTAATGTGAAGAGAAATCTGAGAATACAGAGAGCTCAGTAAGGCAACCAGGAGTTGAGTCCCTTCTTGGGAACTGCTACCCGGATCTTCTGATATTTCGTACGCTCATATAGGGTTAAAGATTATTGCCCATCATATAGGGTGAAAAACCTCATCTCGCGGAACGGTTTCGAGGAGTCGAGTCCCTTCTAGAGATGGGTCGTCGACGCGTTTTCCGTTAACGAAACGCAACTAAAATTCGTCGACTAGTCGATCATTCAACTTAAGTTGGTTTTCGTTCGTGATACGAGTTTAACTGAATCAACTAAAGTAACTTTTGAGAATATGAACTATTGTTTTAGAAATTAATTTATTTCCAATGTTTAACATGAGCGCGGCTATCGACGCTTTTAACATACTGCAATAGAGTTTAATTCCGATAGATTCAAGGGCATTGCGCCATAACGGGCGCAACGCCTCTCTCTCGCTCTAGCGAATTAACTACACCGTCATCCTTTTTCTATATTGAATGCACTATTGCAATAATAAATAGCATAACAGACCTATCTTACTTCGTCGCACATATTCAAATATCAACTTACACTTACTGAATTTAAAGTTCAAAATAATTTCTCTATGTAAGTCTATGTATAATTCGACTGAGTTCGCGCGTCGTCTCGTGACGCAGAGCGTTGATTAACGCGTGGACTCTCCGTTTAGCCGTCTACGAATTCTACTAGTTAACCGAAGAACGGTAGACCCGTAGAAACGTCGATTGATGGACGTGAACGGTTGATTCGACTAGTTCGTCCATTCAACGCCCATCTCTAGTCCCTTCTGGTAACAACTGCCCGGGCCTTCCGTATATAGGGTGAAATTGTATTGGCGACATACAAGGTGAAAATAAAAATCTTCTGAACCATTTGGAGTTTCACTTTTTTCACTAGTTGGTAACCTCATCCAACGGAAGAAAGAACCTCCCTCCTTTACATACATAAACAAAATTATTGTATTTTATACACAACAGATTTCTGCATTTCACAAGTCCTTCTTAGACCCAAGGACCGAAATAAATAATCATCAACTAAAATACTTGTCCATACTACAGAACTATCCTAGATAATCCATAATTTCTTCTACAGCCTTGTTACCCTACTATAATAAGGCATAAGCTTAGTACTTATTTGCTCTTTTATAAACTAAGCGTTCACTTAATGACGTTGTTACCTCGCTCCGGTAGCGTTTTTTAACTGTCAAACTCACTATACGAAATTACCGCAAGTGAGTAATGAAACTTGAACTATAGGTTAACCGCTATCCTCCCGATGGGTTCAATTTAACAGATGAATACATGTGTTTATGTATAACTGGTTTATATCAGTCAGTTATGTAATAAATAATCTGATCAAAACCGTTGTTTCTTTTGGGTTCAATGAGCTTTCTTTAATATTAATAATGAGTAATAAATATGTTTATTTCTCATTACAACTAAATTAAAACATTATGAAGCTTAGTAGGTACATTACAGTAGTATATTGTGAAGGTGGTGCTTGATTTATGTATTTAACATGTGTTAAGTCACTAGGCCCCATCTCTTGAATAATGAGAATAAACAATACTAAGTAATAGTTAGTAGGTGAATAAACTTATTAAAATAAAATATTGAAATGCTAGAAAAAAAGTTTTTCGCATGTTAGGTATACAGTAAGATGTGGGTGTGAAAAATGCAGGGATTTTTTGGTAAAACCAATGCTTTATTTAAAGTCCTGAGAGACACCAAACTCCATGACACTCCTTTCTCCCGCCTCTTTTTTTCACCAACCGATCTACTGGTTTTTAAAGTGACCAACGATAAAACTTTTACTAATATAAATACAAATGTAGGTCATATAACCGCACCACAAAAAACGCATCGCTATAATTTAAAATATATATATATTTACACGGTATTACCGTCGGTAAACTAATGCAGTGAGAAATTAAAGTAGTAAACAGAGCAGGTCTACATACATTATACTAAAACATGAGATTCCCTAGCAACCATTATCTCATAATACCGTAAATATTCACAGCACACAGACGCCCATCGCCACGCAAGGAGATCGCAATCCAGTGCTGATGCCTATACCTCATAAACCATTGTCAGGGCAGGGAATAGCGTTGAGGTCCTACGCGATATTGTAAATGTCGCGGGCACTGACAATAATTCGCTTCAAAGGGGTGTAAAAGTCATTTTTGAGATGCCTGGGACAAATAATCTGACAATGACAAGTTGTTCGTCATATCAGTCTGGAGGTTGAAGGCAAAAGCCCCTAAAAAAATACTTACCACCTAGTTTCATTGACGAGAGAATTGGGATCTTAAGAGCACTTAATCAGGAGAACACAGTCTTCCACACAAGCAAGTAAGTTTTTGTCATTGAGGTACTATGATATATACACTATCGAATCTATAGTCAGTTTCATGTCTTATACACTACAGTACCAGTAGCATGTTCTTTTTACTCTGTAACCTATCAAACTGACTATTTCGGAATGCCTGTGAGTGATGAACAGTTGATCCTGAGGTTAATATTGATCCTCCAACTGACAGCTTAGTTTAAGAGTTACTAGTTAGGGTAAATTAATATTATTGTAGAGTTCATATTTATCTTATAAATATAGAATCCGATACTTTTTAACGAAAGTCTTAAAACTTTAAATGAATTTTAAATCCTGTCTCCAAAAATATTTAATAGAACTTTCCATTTGAAATACATATCAAATTTGTTACATTTTGGTAGTGTTGGGTCTGTTGCCCGTAACATTTTCCACGTTGCCACTATTTGATAGCGACCTGTACTCATTAATCTACAAATGTTTCTAACTTGTTGTTTTATATTTTAGTTTATTTTTTTAAACATGATGTTTCCGGTATCTTTTAATCTTTGTACAATCTTTAACATCAAGTTCATTGCCATCATCAAGATACCAATCACAAATGACATCTTATCCATCTAGTCAGACAACATAAAATTAGCCAATAATCCTGTCACCAGCTAATTTTACGCTTTTAGTATGATAATATCTATAATTAATATGAAAAAAAAAAACATAACTTGATCATCACCTTAATCGCCACATTACCGTTAATTATGATTATTTAGGACACCTATATAAATGAGAGTCCGAATTAATGAGCGAACAAAATAAAACCATAACTCTTTTTTATGATCAAATTAAAAAATATTGAATGAATATTTTTTTGTAATTTTAAATTTGAGGGATTTGTTGTTTCAGTTTTTAGCCATGTATGAAACATTAAATATAGTAATAACATAACTTAATATTATGTTAAATTAAACAAAACCAAGATCGATTTTGTAAACGTAAAGATAAATTCCGCAAATACCTGACTGAGACATATGACCATTGCAAAATCTTAATTTCAATTTCATTATCTCGAAATTCCAGCGACACAACTGAACCCTAACCGCATGCCTACTTAATAACATTCGTTCAGATTTGTGATAACTTCTCTTTATAATAAAACCACTAACAACTTTACATTTACCGTCCCAACACTCGAAAACGCCTTTCACGTCTTCGACGAAAAGATTTACCGGAATAAAAAAATACATTTGTAAGTTGATATAAATGGTTGGACACGGCGAGAAATCGCGATTATCGTTTGAATGACTTTATTTATTAAAATTAAATCTGCAACTTAAGGCTACGTGCTAAGGTAAAATTAAATCTTAATAATATTAAATTTTTTTGGAGAATTTAGAATCGAGCAAGGCTTATTATGAGGTGACTCATACTTATAATTTTTTATATATAATTAAATAACACTATATGGATTTATTCTTTATGTTTTCTTCATTGCATTTAAAAATATGAGCGCAATGCATATTTTTTGTTAAATCGAGAAATTATTGAAAAAGATACTTTCGATAAAGAGTGCCTCAAGGTCTGGTATTCGGCCCTTTCTTTATTTTGTAAGTAAAAAATGCCCATTATAGGAAGCTTGAGTGGTAAACATATAGAATTAATGGCCATAAAATATTTATTATTCCGATCTTTCCCATAAAGAGCAAAGGCATATTTTCCAAATTAAACAAACACTATTTGTTACAACCAAAATAAAATTTGAAATTCCGAAATATCCACATAGAGATATACAAACAAAATTACCGTGTAACATGACACCGCGGTTTAATATACACATCTTAAGTCCAACATCAAAAAAGGTAGCTTTACTTGACGCCTCTCCCCCCTTCACTCCCCACAATCCCCTCTCAGCAGGGGACCATTGTACGGGGCAGATAAATGAACCTCCACTCAGAATGTTTAATATTATAATTTGATATTTTAAAACGGATAAAGATATTAAAAGTCACGCTTTCGAGTGTTTATTTAGCGCTCTTTTGAGCGATGTTGAATTATTGAGTTGTTTGGTTTTTTTATTCTTTCTGATTAGTTTTTTAAGGTCAACGCGCTTAAAGTTGGGAATTAGATGATTAAGCTATAAGAATAGCTTGATCTAGTTTTTATTGAGCATTAAGTTTATACGAATTAGAAACAATTTGGTAAAAAGATTTAGGAGAAACATCTGATTTTGATAGATATGCATGTGCCATCTGTAAATATCGATTTCAGCTTTGAACTTTGAGCTTCGCTTTACATTAAGTATATACTAAAATCTGTATGTTATTACTTGGTTAGTCTTGCACAATATAATTAATGTCAAGCGCTCTACTTGTAACAACCAAACGAGAGTCGAGTAACAAAATCTCGATTTAACCAAAAATCGATGTTGAACCAATTTCACAAATAACCCGATCGTTCCTGTTTGAGATATAAAACTCAATGTTCAAGTTTAATTAACAAAATCGCATTGACACGCTATAGCTACCGTGGAACGTAATTTAAACGTTCACGTTACCCAATTGAAGGCAATGATTGATGATTCATTGGACATCGTTGTGATGGGGCTCTTGTATCAATAACGGCCCAGCCATTATGAGTGTGATAGAAAGGTGTGTGCTTATATTATTTTTTATTAACAATTTTGTTTAATTATTTAATAAGGACACGGCCCATAAGTCCAAAGTGCATTTTTCACATGAAATTCAACAAAACAATACGAACAACATGAAACAAATTAAGTGTATATGTGAAAATTTATAACTCCTATTTAAACATAAAAAATTACCAACTACTTTCGTTCATAGTTTAAACCTGAAAAGTTGTCTTTTCGCAGATGTAAGCTTATTACACCAAGAAAGAAAGATAGAAAGAACGGAAGAAATGAAGTAAGATAGAAACATTTATGCGACTATTCACAAATAATTGTTACAAACAACTAGGTACTCTTATAAAACAAAGATGATAATAGACTAAAAACCAAAGTACGCAATATTAGGCGCTCAATAAAAGGACAGACAGCTCAGCTTTGTGCCGTGTAGAGCCTCAGCGCAGGTTTTCACCAAAGTCAAAGTCAAAGCCATATAACAATTTATTCCATAGGCACATTTTTACACTTAAAAACGTAAATTTTAACCGACTTCAAAAAAGGAGGAGGTTCTCAATTCGACTGTATGTTCTTTTTTTTGTATGTATGTATGTTACGCGATAACTCCGGTATTTGGGAACCGATTTTCATGATTCTTTTTTTTGTTGGAAAGGGGGTACTTCCATAGTGGTCCCATTTCATTTTGAAGAAAATGATCCACCTCGAAGGGTGGCTGTTCACGCATGAAGATTCATTTTTATAAACAGCGCCTAACTATTTAATTTAGGAGCAATTACTTTAATGGATGATTTTGCTATTTCTGAAATTCAAGGCGTTTTTCTCTCAATATACTTTGAGTAGTGTCGTAGTGAGAACCTATTTTTATTATCTCCAGTGTCAAGTCCTGTATAGTGACGAACTATATTTCAATAAAACTTAGCAAATACTTTTGAGGTCGGTTTTTTTAGTACTCTGTACCTACTGAGATTATTTAAGCTACTGCTCGCTCACAACGCTGACCTCCCTGAGAAGAACGAGCAAGAAACTCTAGGGATTGCCCTTTTCAAATAAACTGAAATGCTTGTACTCTTTGAATCATAATTGTGTGGAATCAAGACTCATGCTGTCTTTCCATACTTCCTTATCTAAAACATACCTTACAATTTTGTAATATGACTTTTGAAATGATGATCTTAATATATTACCCAGAATCTTATTGTAAAAACGTATACAGTTCCCCATAAAAGAAGCGTTTACCTTACATAGTTACACGAAATCGCGGTACCATGAGTTTGGACTTAGTACGTTAATATTAGAATAGAATATTATGGATATCTTCTTTCTTAATGAAATTGTGTACATTCTTACGGGCATACAAAATATTTGAGTAAATGTACTGTGATGTCACAGTCATGGTACCAGTCTCCTTAAACTTTTCTCTGAGAGAGAAACCCGAGAACCTAAACGGTACACAGAACGAATCGCTCGTTGAGAACACATGAGAATCCCCTTGGACATTACCTATACTATGGAAGTAAGCTGCTGGAGTCTAAAGTAGGTAGATGGTTTCAAATATAAATGTTAGGTATTTAAAACCAACAGCAAAATAAAATTAAGTTACAAGACGAGTTACGAGACTTACAAGAGTTATAATACTTATGGTTTCCAAAATTCAAGTCATACATTGCCAAATTGCTCATTAATTTGGAGATAAATTGTACATACATGCCTAGTTGGTTGTCAAATTTGCGCATTATAATCATGAAGGATACGAATGAGCAGTAATCATGAACCTGTAGTAGCAATAGAGCTCCATGTGAAAGAGTTCGTCCAGGGAAGTACTGTTTCTGTTGCCAAGAAGTACTGCGTTCCGCTTTTGAAGGGTTCTGGTGAAAGCACAGGCACGTGGGACTTGTCCACTTTATGTCTCAGTGTGATCGGCGCAGTATGGCAGAGCCCCTTAGATTTTTGTCATTTACATTTTTTTAATAGCATGGATGGCTATCCAGCAACGATGCGCCTGCATCGTTTATCACCAGGGGCTCAACTTCTTCGTTCTGTTACGTGTAATCGTAAAAACCGGCGACAGCATTTTTATTATGTAGGTGTATGTGCCATTTGCAGTTTTCACTTCCATAATTGTTTTTCTACCCAAGTTAAAAGAATATACAAACTAAAACGCGTAAATAAATGATTTATAAAGCACGCCAGTAAACCACATACCCAGCTTTTTTCGCAGTAAAAATAAATTATCCCATCTTATCATACGTATAGCGAGATAATGATCATTAAACAGCTCATCTCGTTTAATGATTTAATGATTAACGACACAGATCGCGCTCGTAATGATGGCTAATGATACAGGTTTGTTTTTGTATGAAACCATCACTTTGTTACGCGCTAGTTATAAATAGGGTTCTGTAGAACGAATATTTTACAGGATATAATTACTCTGTGTTTTTATTTACTATCTGAAGCTCTGTTTATGCTATTCTAGCATGGGCCGCTCAAGAGGACTGCTAATTGCGATACAAGAAACCGTAGTCGGGGGTAGTTTCTATTGGCACACCAGATGTCGGTTGTAACTAATTTGTTTTACATAGACTAGGTACAATTTATCAAAGCTGCTATAATTTGTAATGATAGGATACAAATCAACTAGATGGCGCTTATTGTATACATTTTTGTGTATAATGTCGGCTATTTTTTATTATTAACCAACTTCAAAAAAGGGAAGGAGGTTATACGTTCGGCTGTACGTATGTTTTTTATTTATGTTTTCAGATATCTTCGTCAATTGTGGACCGATTTTGAAAATTCTTTTTTTGTTTGAAAGGGTGCTCTTACGTGGTAGTCCCGTTATCACCAATTCAGAATCTGATGAGGGGATCTCATGAAAATCGAAGGAAATTCTCAAATTTTACGGGCATGTCGTTCACCAATTTCTCCATCAATTGCGGACCGATTTTGAAAATACTTCTTTTGTTTGAAAGGGTATACTCCTTGATGCTGTTTTGATGTTCATTTCAGTTATCACAAATTACTAAAGGTTTTCCGCAAATAAAAGTCGACTCTTCACTTGACACAATACGTGTAATCAACAAATTACTTTCACCATGACAGAAAATGGAATCCCTCTCTGGAGTAAGAAATTACTCTCAGTCTTGACCGTAAGGCATTAGTGCCTTTGCCTTTTCCAATGGAAAAAAACAGTACCAAAAAAAAAAGAAAATATAAAATGCACAAAGGAGTCTCCCATTGTCACCAAGAAATCAGAATCTGATGGGAGGATCCCATGGAAATCGAAAAAAGCCGGTAAGCAAACTTTTGAGATTGTTTTTTTTTTTCAAAGAAAAACTTATATAATGATGATATAATAACGCACACACATTTGGGAAACTCTGTATCGCGGGTGCCATGGATCCTTACATAGGCAACCACAAATTACACCCAAACTCACAAGAGGAATAAATGACCTTACTGATATTTCTCCTTCTTATTCTATAATTCCCCTTTTCTCTTCGATTTTTCCCTCTAAAATGGTCTTAAAGAAGTTGTCGTGTCGCATTAATTGTAAAGTCATTTTCCCGCGTCCATTCTCTAAGATTCTTTATGTTGTAGTTTAATTATTAATTCACTTCTATTTGCACCACGAACGAGTAAACACATTATCTAAGACTGTTCCTGTTTCACTATACTTCGACAACCAGATGACGTTCCAATAACCTTACTGCACGACCAACCTAATATGAGAACCAATTAACATAGTAACGCAGAAAAAGTAACGCGCGTGTACATTTTAAATGTCCATACCTCCACTTAATACTACTCCAACTTAATAATTTGATCTGTTAAGTTTTTATTTTCTTTTTGTTTCATAATTTTTTTCACAAAATTCATAATTTTGGTCCATTTTTTATTTTTTTTTTATTTTTAATTTTTTTTCACAAAATTCGGAAAGCATAATATTAGTAAATATGAGGGGAATAAAATAATACCACAGCATATAAAGCAACCAATAAATGTATTTCGTAGTTTAATTAACACTGTGGCAGTGACATTTGTAATTTAACATATTTTACACGGCAATAATTTATTACAGAGCCATCACTATACATAGAAGTATTTATCCATTACCTGAGCAAAGCTCTGAATAGGTTGTTGTCTCGATCGGAGTCGGTTAAGGAATGCTTGCCGTCTGGCTGCACTGGTGTATTCATAGTCGTGAACAAACAAGTGGCGTGGTGGTCGAACGAATGTCAAACAACTCTGTTTTTTTGTAACATTATGAATTAAAAGTTGATCTCCCACACATAAATATGACAGGAAATGACCAAAAAACAACATGGACGTAGTGTTCGATATTTAGAAATAATAAAAATATTATACGAAACCTCAAACCTACGTAAGTAACTAACCCTTACCAAGACATCGGCATCAATTCATTAGCCCAATAGATGACTCGACAAATTCTATAACAAACTTACGTTTACCAATACCAAAATAACCAAATAACGTTCCTTCTATAACGTTAACGTATAACGTTGCTGTAATTATAACGTTGTTGAGTGTAACGCAATGTGTATAGATTGTGACAGTTATGATTTATAGTGTAACAATCGTCAGGTAGCTTGAAGGTGGATGGAATGGAATGTGGTGCAAAGAAGAATAGGAAAGAACAACGAGAATCGGAAATGAGAAAATAACGGTCAGGTAACTTAATTTCATTACTATTCGATCAAGTCTGTAATATTTTAGAACGAAGTCAAAATGAAATAATCATTTATAAAATTTTTACACTTAAAAACGTCATTTTATTAAGCTACTGCTCGCTCACTACGCTGACCTCTCTGAGAAGAACGAAACTCCATGGATTGCTCTTTTCAAATAAACTTAAATGCCATGGAATACACTTTGAATCATAATTGTATGGAATTTAGACTCTTGTTGTCTTTCCATACTTCTTTATCTAAAACATACTCTTCAATTTTGTAATATGACTTTTCAATTAAAATACTTTTAATGTAAGTTTTAAGCTTAGGAAACGATAATTAATCTTATAGAAACAACGTATACAGTTCCCCATAAAAGAATCGTTTACCTTAGTTAATCGAAATCGTGGCACCATTTGGACTTAGTTCTAAGGTTAATATTATGACTGCGATGCCACAGTCCTGATACCAGTATGCTTAAAGTAAACCCGAGAACCTAAAGGATACATAGAAAACATCGCTCGTTTTTGCAACAAAAATGGTTTGTAGGTATATCTGCCGCTTTACCCCACATGAGAATCCCGTAGAACATTATACTATGGAAGTAAGCTGCTGGAACTGAAGAGAAATCCGAGAACCAAAACGGAACTTTATTCACATTATTATAATTCCTTTCTCGTACTCTTGCCGTATTTAATATTACGTGTTTTTTTTACTCCTGCTCCTCTCTTCTTTCTTCTCTAAGCGCATTTGCGCATTGCATCCGATTCGTATTTGTTCCGAATCCTAGACTATATAAAACTTGGAGCCACTTCGGAGCACTAGTCCGTTTCAACTCCGGGAAAATATGAATATCGCTTGTACACCTAGAGATAAAATAATCCCTGTAACATTTCGGACCGTCTTTTCTCGGATTTGGAACTGGGGATCTACTCTCGATGTCCGTCCGACATCCGTCCAAAACAATTACTGCCAAGACGCGTGATGCGAATGAAGCTTCATACTGGATACTTGTCGTTTAATTTTGTCGAAAATTACTTATTTGACAGTAATTGTTTCGGACGGATGTCGGTCGGAGATCGATTAGTACACGTGCACTAATTATTTAATAAACATAAAAAGCATCGCGAGGAAACTTGCACACATCCGCAAAGCAATTTGTGTGAAGTTCCCAGTGAACATTGGGCCCGCATGGGAACTACAGCCTAAGCCTTTTCATTGTGAGAGGAGGGTTGTGCCCAGCACTAGGATTCTTATTATAAATAAAATAAATAAATATTAGACAACATTACATTCGTTGCTCCGATCCCAAAGTAAGTAGGTAAAGCACTTGTTTTATTGAAATCGGAAACAACGACAAACACCCAGAGACAATATACAAAAGTAAGTTTCTATACTGACCCGGCCGGGGATCGAACCCGGGACCTCAGAGATGGCGACACCATGGATACCTGTGTGCAAGCCACTCGACCACCGAGGCCGTATTAAATTCGTATAGCATTTGTTGCGCCCTCATTTGAACATTATTTTTAAACTTAGGTATCCTGTAGCCCGGAGGTTGACTGTAAAAGATTGCTATCTAGTAATAAGGCCGCCTGTTATACCTGACTTTGTTTTTTGATTAGTTATGTATTTGTTCTTGTGATTGCAATAAAGTACATTTTTATTATATTGTATTATATTTGTATAAGCCGAGATCGGTATAAGCAGAATATACCTACCTAAACTTCAGGTAATACACATAGAGTAGATAATACTTCCCTCTGGAGTCGCGGAATTTTTAAATGTAGTTACATTTTATGAACTCTACCTTAGTAAAGCAATTTCTAGTTAAATATATAACAGAATACCACAGGATGTTCCGAAATTTAAGAGGGAGATATCCACTCTATGTGTCATCAATAATCGGAACTCAAACTTAGGAATTCCTTGTACCATGAGCACCAGAACAACGGGATTCCGTGGCACTACTCGTAACACAGATCAGATCTGAAGAAAAGTACATTTCCCTAAATGGTTCTACCGGAAATTGAATCTGAGGCCCCCTGGTCCAGCGCCCATAGTGCCAATCGTTAAGCCACTGAGGCCGTCGGATTAATTCTTTGAATTTTACAAATCATAAAATAATATATTAAGTTAATATAGAAGGAAATAAAAAGTTCTTCAAATTACAGTTATATTAGCAGCAGTAGAGCTCTTTGCGAAAGAATTGATCCATTCTACCGCCAAGCAGCAATGTGGGCATTACTGCGTTCCGGTTGCGAAATTACAGGTACATAGGATTTATTAACTTATGGCTCAATGGTAGTACCTCTTCACACTCTCATAGATTCTTCTGCTTCCTTGGTACATTACTTTACTACAAATTAAATTCAACATTGCATTTTCACGCCTTGAATAAGATGGGATGTAAAAAGACCGTCAAACGCTGGCTTAAAAATAAAAACTATGATGAAACAGAAGGTTTACTAGAAGTTATTTCATAATTATATTGTAAAAGCTAATTGTTTTATTCTTAATTAAATATAGCTATTTTGTTTTTAAGCTCTAATATAATGAATCTGTGCACAAACAAGATGCTTAAGATACAGGTAATAATGTACTTAGTTTAGGCATCGCAACTATACTGGTAGGCTTCTAATAATTAATTGTATAGCTTTATGATTAGTATAATAAT
>NW_020653900.1:13754121-13775363 GCF_003589595.1 Hyposmocoma kahamanoa
CCAGGAGGCCAACGTGCAACCTATCCCCAAGAAAGGAGATCGGTCTGATCCGACAAACTATCGCCCAATAGCTGTCACTTCAGTGCTCTGCAAAGTGTTGGAGCGGATTCTAAATATCCAGATAATCCGGCACCTGGAACGTCACTCCATTCTTAATGATCGACAGTACGGGTTTCGGCCGAACCGATCAACAGGTGACGTTCTGGCGTATCTAATGCATCTCTGGGATGAAGCTATCGACAAACAGGGCGAAACCTTAGCGATATATATATCGTCCCGTCATCGCGTTGTATTGTAAACAAATCGGCAAGGAGCACATGGAAAAGTAATAAATATTTGCTGATTCGTTTCGTAGCACAGTTGGGACAGCGGTAGCCCCGGTCTGGCAAACAGTTGCTGGTTTGAATTCAGTCGGATCCAAAGGAATTTTCTTTGTCTCAATAATAAGACCACTTTTTGCATTTTTCGCTCGTGTTCGGTTCAGTAAAAACACACTTAAGACGTCGTTTTGTTGGCACCAATTATCATAAATTAACACTAAGCTTGTTAAAACTTATAAACGAAAACATAATCTCATTATATTTATTTACAATCTTATTACTTTTATCTTTTTTATTATTAATTCCAAAGTCGAATAAACTTGTTTTTTGGCGCCGTTTTTATGACATAGGGCCTCTTAGAAAACTAACATAACTAACAATTTGAACGAAAACAAATTTATTGATTTTTATTGAATAGCATAACGTTTTACTACCATGATGATAGTCATTTCTCGTTTGTTATAATTACAAATGCTTACGACGTAAAGAGTGTCTAATAAAAAGTTAATTTGATGATGTAAACAAAACGTTTACTATAAATTAAAACTGAATTGTACAGTTAACAAAAATTTCGTTGTTTAAATAGTTATAGTTTTATAGAGCCATGAATTCTCTTTAATTGCGCTCGTAAGATTGTAACAACATTTACACAAATCACAATAATATAAAAGTTACAATTGCTTACAACAATAAAAGTCAACAAATCCCAACACAAAAGATTTGTAACAAACAATTAGAAAATTTTGTAAGGTGTGCTCACTAAGACAGAGCGACATAGACGCGCGATATAGTCTCTACGCGAGAATAACAGTATGTCGCGCATTATATCGCTCTAGAGCGCAGTTGCTAAAGCTGTATGCCTAGTTTGGCATTCAGACACAAGTACGAGTCCTGTCAGACCGAAGGAATTTTTCCTATGCATTCGATCTTATAACAAATTATTTACATAAGATACGGAATTCCATATCGAAGTATGTAAATACCCATATTTTATTTAGCATATTAGACGAGAGAGGTATAAAAATAGGTAAATGCAATAAAAAGTAAAGAAATTACATCTAGGACTAAATTAAATGAATAAAAGTTTGTCCCTGTCTCTGGATGCCCAAAATATTTGTGACGCTTCTTCGATACGTTTCATCACAATGTTTTGCTTCATCATTGGATATTTAGATTCATCATCATATTACTACTAAATATTTACAAATTTCAGTAACATAAAAAATAAGTAATAAACAAATAGTTGCAGTGTCACTCAGAACTGCGTCCGTGTCACCCTTAGACATATGTTGGTAAATCCCATGTGCATGTAATATCATCAACACCTTTTACCCTTCAAAACCGGAACGAGTACTGCGTAGTGGAAGAATTAAGTAAGGTGACAGTAATTCTCTGGACGAACTGTTTCACGAGGAGCACCACCGCTGTCAAAAAATCTGGGGTTTTGTAGGATCTGAACCCAGAGTCGCTTTAAACTTGCAACGGAACCCGGATTAGCCCAAATAACAGTATCATGTGATCCCAGGACTCTTACCCCAGATCAGCCCGTCTGCACAGACATCATACGATCCTTGAAAGGCTAGTGCCTTGGGTGAGCTCCCAGTTTACACAACAGTACAACGCTGAAAAGGTTGTAAACCGCCAATAATAACAATAAAACTAATAATAATAACGCACGCGTATGTTGAGTAACCTGGAACCTCTGCCTGGCAGTCCGGCATGGTAACCGTTAGGCCACAGAGGCAATTAATAGGGAGCAATAAAGATTACTCGGTCCACATGAATTTGTTGTATATGGTAAAAGGCGAAAAGAAAAGCTGTAACAAAAAAAATGGTAAAAAACACAGGTACAACATCAAACAAAATACTCCCTACTTAAATGCTACAAAAGATGTGAGACAGTATAACTCACCCCGAAAGGGTCGTATTTTTACAAATATTACTGGATTTTAATGGTATTAAATAGGCACATGATTTCAAATGGAAACTAGTAAAAACAAGCAGGAGTGATTGCTTCAGACATTAGACAGATAGTGACGACGGAACGAAGCAAAGTGACGAGGCAAAGTAATAATAGAACGATTCAAAATTTTAAAATAAATAGCCAGGGTCTAGAGAAAAGGTGATAAAAAGGTGATATGACGATAAAGGAGGTTGCATTGTCACAACACTATAATCCAGTAATAGTAATTCTTGTCAAAGAGTATGTTCTGTACACGAAATCTTGAATCAAAATAAATATGCAATGTTTTTCGTCAAAATTTTAAGTTACGCCCGTTTTAGATAAAGAATTACAAAGATTGTTTTCAGAAAAATACATTAAAACTCATTAAACATTCCAGATAATATCATTTTATAATCTCGTGACACTCTTATGACCACAATTAAAGAGAATTCATGATTTTGTAAGGGTATAATCGACCATTAAGATAACGTAATTTGGGTTTACTGTACAATTTAGTTTTAATTTGTTTTTTGGATGTGCACATATCGGGCGTGACGAGAAAGGATAAGACGAGGAACGAGTACATCAAGGGAAGTTTGAAAGTGGCGCCAGTGATGGAAAAGATGAGGTTACCGTGGTATGGATGTCATGCGAAGGCAAGAATGTCATGTGACGAGAACAGTGTGAAGTATGAATGTAGAGGGATATAAGGAGAAAGGAAGGCCAAATAAAAGACGGATAGATTGCACGAAAGATGACATGGATAAAAAAGGTGTAAGTATGGAAATAACAGGGGAGAGTGGAAGAAAAATACATGTTGTATCGACACCACCTAGCGTGGGATAAGGACGGCAAGATTACTTTTTTGGTAAAATTAACGCCATCGCATAACAGTTGCAGTGCCACTTAGAGCTTTAAATTGCAAAGATCTGAGGGGCACTGCTACTGCGCCCGTCACCCTGAGACACATAGTTAATAAGCACCAGCACCAGTCACACCAGCACCTTTATTCTTCAAAACCGGAATGCAGTACTGTTCACATTAATGCTTGCTAGCAGAATTAGGTACGTTGGCATTACTTCCTTAGACAAAGTTTTTCACAAAGAGCTCTACTACTATTAATTTTTCTTTATTTATAATATTAAAAGCTTTTAAATTTATGTTCAAATTAAGTTTAAATAATTGATAACGAAGAAAAGACTACGAAAAAACGCAATTGAATTTTATTTCTTTTTAACATTTTTTTTTAATGACACCAAGTGACGGGACAATCAAGTCTTGCACCGGATGGTAAGCGACACGTCTATAATAATATAATAATAATATACGTTTATTTTCTCCACAAACATAACTGTTATACATGTACAAAATTAGAAGCTTATAATAACATTTTTTGTTCTACATTATGTTTGTAAGAGACTGGAACCTAAACTCAGCGTAAGCTTGTAATATAGGATGCCAGGTATCTCACCTCGGATAACAAGACTCTAACAAAATGAAACACAAAGTATATAAAATATAAGGTAAGTATTTCTAACTTTATCAACTAAACTATAGCTATGTGTTGAGTGTGTGAATGTGTGTGCGTGCGTGTGTGTGAATGTTCGAATTACCAAATAGTCACGTTGTAAAAAATAGTTGGTTACATTATTGCTGGTGTACATATAGAGTTCTTAGGTTTTCGCGACTGTTACACATAGGAAATGAAACTATTATTTCGGACCTGTAAAGGGCCCGAAACGTCGGTTTGTTTGAAAAAACAAATATACGCGATTTACATCCGGAAAAATAGTTTCATTTCCTATACATTATTGCTGTTAATTAATGACAATAATGTCCCAGACAACTTACCTGGTTTTAAAGCAGGGTATTTTCTGTGCTAGGACTACCAAAGCAACCTCTTCATCCAGTATCCACAGCGCAATCAGTTGACCCTCCAAAGACGTCATGAAGTGAAAGGTTCTAATTGTTATACCATAATTAACACAAATATGGAAGTTTCATTTAAAAAAATCTAGCAATTTATTTCAACCACTTTCTAAAGAGCATTAAATATTTATTAAAACATAACGCGCCGTTTTAAAATTTAACTTTCAAGTTACTACATGTTTTAACGGCAATATACTCATTATTCGTAATTATCTTTAAAACAAGTTGTTAAACTGAATCATGTTTATGTTGTATTTGTAATTTGAGTTATAATTTAATATTTCATACTTCATCGAATAAGTTTTGATACAGTCAATTGGTACAGGTTCTTAAAGAATGTTATTTTAAATTCTAATTTGATTTAAACGTGGGAAAGTTTAAACATAGCGGAGTGAAGAACTTAGTTGTTATAACATTTATTACACGTCCAATCACGCTCACACAGCGCTAACAAGGCGGTTATTTTATGTTACCAAGTAACGGGAAGAAAAAGTCCGTGCGCCTGGCGGTAAGCGACACGCCTGTCCATAACAGTTGCCATGCAGTGATTAAGTACATAAGTTGACAAATCCCATGTGCCTGTAATTTCACTAGCACCCAAAACAGTAATGCTGCTTGGCGGCCAAAATAAGCAAGGTGGCAGAACTTCGTTCGACGCAGTCTTTCACAAGGAGGTCTGCTGATATTATTTTATAACTTTACCGTATATACATCATATCCTTTGAGGAGAGTGCTTAGGCCACAGTAACCCACGTTGGCTTAATAGGGGTTGGTATTTTAGTAGATATTTTCATAGTTTTTAAGGATTGTGATTCTTCGACATGCAGGCTTCATCACAATGTTTTCCTTACTTACTGCCTTTTACTTATCTACTGCAATCCCTTTGACGGTTTTATAGGTAGGTGGCTACAGTCATCGCACAGCATAAAGAACTTTCTGTTTGGGAAAACAAAATTAAAGATATATTACCTTTAAAGAAATAATATTAAACAAAAGAAATTATAAGTACGATTATTAGCAATAATAATATTTGATATTTTTATTACATTAACGGATACTTCTACTAACAACAACAACCAAATATATACTTGGTTATCCATTTGTTACTAGCTCACTTTTAAAGGAACACCTCAAGAAAAAGAATCTAGCGTTGATTGACGGTAGGTTAAAAAAATATTTTTAGTGTTAACCGTTAAGTCAGGAGTTAGCCATTTGACTAATTAGTATTAATAATAATAATAATAATTTATTTAATTTAAGCCTTTTACAAGTAATGGTGTATTATAACTAAAGAAGAGCTAGTTTACCATGTTTGGCTTGTTAGTAATTGACTCAAGGTTATCTGTCCCCTGACTTTCAAGCTAGGCTAACCTGTATTATGAAAGACAGTGGTTCGGTTATTTAACAAGTTTACAAGCACATTGTAAACTTAAGTATTGGAGCAGTATTTGTGAAATATTGTATTGTAAGCTATTTTTGAAGAATTTAGATAAAAAAAACAGGATGGCTACTAAAAGGTAAGGTTATTGATATTTTTATTGCTTGTGTGTGATACTTCGGCATAGTAACGTTATCATGTTCTACGACAATTTTAATAGCTTTTTATATTATAACAATAAACAAAACTGTGATTTTTTTTAGTCAAAGTTGGTGTTCCTTATATCAAATGGTAGTAATATAGGCTACTATTACATTATGTTTGTACAAAGTATTCTTATTTTCAGATTACGTCTAAGGGGGTTAACTTTGAATTAAATTATTGAAAAACTGAAAAATAACGAAATTGGTGACGACGTACCATCTGAAATCACAATTTTGCCTCCAGAGAACGGCCAAACGACAGTGACAATGGTATGTATCTTCCACCTTACCTATTTCTGCCGAACAGTGATGTCAGCATTACTGCGTTTCGATTTTAAAGGGTTCCGGTTTTCGTTTGCTGGTGAAATTACAGGTTTACAGCTTATGTCTGGGTGAGGGGCGCAGTGGCAGTGTTCCATAGACGCCACTGCAATTGTCATGGACAGGCGTGTCACTTACCTGCACATGTTTTTCGTTCTAACGGGACAAATAAGTCGTGGGCCTGATGGTAAGCGACACGCCTGTTCATAACAGTTGCAGTGCCACTCAAAGATTTGAGAGGCACTGCCACTACGCCCATCACCTGACACGTATGTTTGAAAGTCCATTTACCTATAGTTTCACCAAAACCCTTACCCTTCAAGACCAGAACTTCTGTTTTCCTGAACGAACTCTTGCTCAAGGAGGTCTACTGCTACTACAATTAGCTTAGCTTTCGTCGCGCCGTAGCGACAGGTGTATAATGGAGAGCTCCAAAAAAGCGACAATCGGAAATTAGGCATTTGGCTCGAAGAAATTACACAGACTCTCGCGTTGACAATAACGGGCATGATAAGTTATAAGTTTTTTTTTTCCATCTTCTAAGGTTATAGGGATAAACAGACAAGACGCAACATTTTCCACAAAAATGCCAAATGGTTTGTAAAAAGTGTAAAATCACTTTGCATCCGAACGACTGTTTTCAAATGTCTACACACGGGGATAATTTTGTTTTTGTTTTTATATAATGAAAGTTATTCTTTTGTTTTATTTCTAATAAAAAATATAAAGTCAATCGCTTTTCATTCAATCCAATAACAATTTTAGTGTAAGAGTAATCATATTCGTATACTCAATAATAGTACCTCAAATTACTAGTGTTCTTTAAAAAGAACACCATTTTCCGTCTTTTTCAAAATTTCTCGAATTTTTTCATTATTTTTCTCATGACTTTTATACCATAATCGGACAGTATTCAGAAAATAAAACAAATTGGAAAGATTTTTAAGTTTCAGTAACAACTGGATTAATACTTGATACATTGACGATGACATTGTTTCAACTGCGAAGAATCCCTTCTACCCATCGAGTATATAACCAGAAAGAGATATGAAATGCTATTTAACTTGTTTGAAAACTATTCTACCATGTCATGTGACAACTGTGCTCCGATTGGCCTGTGCGAATTCGAAACAATTGACGGGTGTCGTCAATTGTTTCACTTCAAATCGACGCATTAACTTGAGCTTTGCGTATTTAATATTTAATTGCTGATGAAATTTGATTCCGTTTGTCTTGTAATTAGATGTTTTGCTGTTTCCCCCCACACCACCGAATGGAATAGTACGCCATTGTTAGAGATACTTAGAGAATGTTTTTGGAATATACGGAGACGTACACACAGGTCAGTTGTTGGCACTGTCTATATTTCAGTGCAAACGAGAGTTCATATTTATAAGTGACGTATCACTGATGAGCTACCCGGAATGCATGGACCTTGTTTCGTCTCCATTTCTGGTTATATACTCGATGGTTCTACCTATCTTCTCATTCGTATCTACATCTCTATGCACTTTTGACAACTGGGTAGGTACAAGACGATTAGCTTAATGGTTTGACCTACCGTTTCTCAAGGGGAGTGGTGGGTTCGAATCCGGGCTAGCACTTATTTGAAACTTTAATGTATTTTATTGTTCCTTTTTATTCATTTAACTACAAAATGAAACATCTCTTTTTAAACACCGACTGTGCCTCATCGATCCTCTTCATCTGCTGTTATCTATATTTGACATCAATCTGTCGTTTCTGAGAATGATCCTTCGATATTCGTATCGAACTGCACCTTTTGTAATGTCTTTATTTTCACCCAAGGGACATGTAGAGTCTGTAGAGATAAACACGTGAAGATAAAACTCTATAGCAACTCAAATGACCAGTATGGAGCAAAGGTGTAACCCAGGGTGATGGTTTGGAGCCGTTACGTTTACTTCCATAGTATAATGTCCTACGGGATTCTCATGTGGAATATACCGGCAGATATTCAAACCATATTTGTATTGCAAAACGAGCGATTCATTCTGTGTACCGTTTAAGTTTTTGGGTTTCTCTCAGAGAAAAGTTTTAGGAGACTGGTATCATGACTATGGCATCACAGTACATTTACTCAAATATTTTATATGCTCGTAAAAATATACCTACATAATTTCAATAACAAAAAGACATCCATGACATTAGCCTTAGAGCTAAGTTCAAACTCAAGGTACCACGATTTCGCTTTACCAAGGTAAACGACACTTTTATGGCGAACTACATACGTTTTTACCATCAATAAGATTTCGGAGCATATATTAAGATTATCATTTCCTAAGTTTAAAAACTATATTAAAATTATTTTAATTGAAAAGTCATATTACAATGAAGACTACGTGTTAGATAAAGATGTATGGAAAGACGACATGGCTCCAGATTCCAAACAAATTTGATTCAGTCTATTCCATAGCATTTAAGCTTATTTGAAAACAGCAATCCCTAGAGATTCTTGCTCGTTGTTCTCGGCCAAGTCAGCGTACTGAACAAGCAGTAGTTTAAAAGTAGTTTAAATATGACGTTTTCAAGTACAAATTTATTTTACCCATATAATAAATGATTCTTTGACTTTGACTTTGACGTTATTTAACTGTCAAATTCACGTCAGTTACAAAACTGGCGTGAATTTGAAGTGCTTAAAAAACCGAAGTAAATGCTTTTTCGTTATTTCGTCTACTTATAAAAGTTGTTCATCATATTTATCATTATCATCATTACCAGTGTCATCTGAATCTATAACAATTGCTACAATTTCACGTGTACTTCACGTTACACCTTGAATGCCATCATGATTTTGCTTCACTAACACTAACAATTTGAAAAATCTTTAATTACACTTGAAATCGTTGCATTGATTAAACAATATTTACTACTCGCTTGGAAAGCAGACTTCCTACAGGAAATTGAGTCAGTAACTCTAGACGTTGCTCTTTATAAAAAGACATTTGTATACCATTATCATTTACAATAATTAATGTTAAAATAGCATATATACAAATACCATGAAAGAGCCAAACGAAAAATTTTTCTCTCTCTTCAGGTGTTCATTAGATTTTTGTCATCCAAGTACGTAGAAGTTTTGCCATAAGTAACTTTTGTATTCACGTATTTGTTTCACGACAGATTGGAACCTCGTAAATAGCAAATTTTGAATATCAACTGAATGTTTTATAGTAGAAGCGTATATATTGGCCATTATGAATTTGTGGCTTTGTGAAGGGGATTGTCAAGAACAAGCAGTTTATTCTTCTTCTTAGGGTCGTATTCTAGAACTCTACTCAATGCTCAAGTCAGGATTTGAGTGTAGTTTAAAGCACTCGAAATCATACTCAAGTCCCTGCCATTAGGGTAGTATTTCCAGTGCAATCCTGACTTGAGCATTGAGAAGAGTTCTAGAATACGACCCTTAGTCGTTATCTTCATTGCTGAAGGTCGTGTCCCCGAATGATTTTCAAGACGTTATGGACGATTTTCTTCCATCTGGTTCTGTTTTCGGCCTCTCTCAGGGCACTTGTTATAGGGAGGCCAGTGACGAGGTTACTTGGTCACTCCATCGGAATGATCGACTCTTTCTGAACCTGAAAGAAAGAATCTGTTTGTCGAAAGACTGTTTTTCGCATTATTCAATTACTCACTCACTCAATTAGCCAGCAGAATTTCAAAATGCAACCTTTGGTCAAAGCAACGGGTGATACATGCGCTATGGATTTACTCTTATATGACTTTATTGAAAAGTACTAAAAGTCATAGGATTATGGACCTTCATCAGGTCTAAGATACCGGCAGTTCTCGAGCTCACTGGCATCTGTCGCAGTGACGGTGAGAGGTCTGACAGTATGACTGTCGGTCCATGGAAACTAGGAAGACAGCTAGTGTGGGACGCAATCTGTGTGGACACAGTAGCCTCCTCCCATGTCCTTGCAAGCGTGGGCGGCGCAGGCTCTGTGACCAGAGCGGTCAAGAACCGCAAAAGGCTCAAGTACGCCAACCGTGGCCAGTGCTACAACTTTGTGCCTTTTGCGGTTGAAACCCTGGGTCCCTGGGGGCCACAGGCGAAACTTCTAGCGAACGATCATCTCGTAGAAGCCTCCAGGGACCATAAGGCTGGCAGCTATTTCCGCCAAAGAATAAGTTTAGCAATTCAAAGAGGAAATGTTGCTAGCTGTCTGGGCATGAAGGTACGGCACTCGACAAAATTGTCTATTTCTAAATCGAAATTTTTTTAATGTATCTCTGTTATAAGTAGTTTAGACATATGTAAATATAAATTGTCAATAGTCAGAGCGACATAAAAAAGAATAACAGGATTTAAAAAATAACATATTTAGAACATTAAAGAATAATTTAGATTAGCCAATATTATTTTTTACAATATAAATAATCAACGGCAATCGACAGAACTTTCTTATTGAAGTACATTTTAAATAAAATGCTAATTTCATATAAAACCGGAAACCAAAACCCTGAGAACGTTGTCGATAGTTACATTCTAACACGAGTCAATTAAACTGCAACATTAACCGATCCTAATTACCGAGACACATCGGTTAAATATAAATTAATTAAGACATTTAACCGAGATCCAATCGCTGCATTCCATTCAGCTGTTACGTTACGGGTTTACCTTAGGAATAGAGAAGTGCTTATTGAGTTAGTTAAACGAACTGACTCGTTTGATTTAATCATTGGTGAGTTTTTAGGTTTTCGCGATTGCTTTGCATTGGAAATGATTTTTTTTAAATCTGAAGTTGCGTACATATATTTTTAACCGTCTTCAAAAAAGGAGGAGGTTCTCAATTCAACTGCGTTTTTTTATGTATGTTACGCAATAGCTTCCGCATTTGTGAATGGATTATGGTGATTCTTTTTTGTTGCGAAGGAACTAATGGCACTAATGGTCCCATTTAAATTTGAAGAAAATATTCCACCTCTAAGGGTGGCAAACTAGGGGATGAATGACTTTTGAAGTCGGTTTTTTTTTCAACCACGCTTCAAATACCAGTAGTTCTACGTATTAAAGTTCACTACACATTGTAGTTCAAGAAAATCACATAAGTAAATTAGGTACACAAAATAAGGACACTTTATAACTTCGAGAATTTAATTGCTAGGCATGACAATTAAACAGTAAAATTACATCGTATTTTTGAAGATTTATTGTGTTAGGTAATGTTTATAATGTCGTCAATAAAAGTTATTATATATAAATAATTAGTACTTAGAACTTAAAACCAGGTAAATTGTTTAATAAATCATTCGATTCACACTTATTGCTATAAAAAGTATTATTATGTTTAAAATATGCAAAAACACATAACATGTTTTCATGGTATTCAAACAAGAAATAGACGATCCAGCTCACAGAAAGTGGTAAGCGACGACCTTTACGACTGAGGAAGCATCCTTATTATTACAATTGCGTTGCCCAGGACCGTAAGTCTCCTGTGCCTCGATCCTCAGCTTTTCGGATCCATTTCGTGCCAGCGGTTTTCGGCAGATCACCACACCATCTGATCGGAGGGCGTCGTTGACGTCCAATGGCTGTAACTGTGCTAAAATAAGAGAATAACAAAATAGTCTTAATTTCATACTTAACGTTTAGGTAACTTGTAGTTTCCAGATCACGTTGCAGTTTACGCGTTTATTTTTTTACACAATATGTATAATAAAGATAATAATAAATTAAAAAATCAAATATAGATATAACCTGTGTTTTCACAAATAAATGAATTATTATTATTATTATAAGTCCCAATGGTTATTGTTTTATTTTAATTCACATAAAGTCATATACCTCTAAGTATAAAGTATTTAAGTTTTAAAAAGATCTGTATCAAAACATTACAAATTCATTTACCAAACAAAAGCAACTCACAAAAGTCAAAACACATCCCGTCTCTATTCTTATCTCGTAAAATAAATATAAAATGTGAATAAAATAAATTTTCCGAGGCGCTGCGCGCGCATTCTCCGGCCAATTAGTTTATTGGGCGACACATGTCCTTCCCGGAACGCCCTGATAACATCTCTATTGAAATCGTAAGGTAGGGAGGCGACAAAGAACGAATGAGTGAATGAATAATGTAAGGGACAGAACAATTTAGAAATAGTATTATTATAATCGATTAAATTCAAGTATCGTTAGTCAGTTTATAATTTAGAAAATAAACGTTAAAATAGGAAGTATCAGGACATTACACTGTCCGTCTGTATGTCACGGTTGTTACTAATATTGCTATTGAATTTAAATGCATAGTTGTGCGACTCGGTTATTGGCCTCTATCGTAGGTAAAAGAGTTTTTTAAAATTTGGAATTTTTTTTTAATAGGTCTCAAAATTAAGTTGGAGCCGCTTGAAAGCGAGGAGCGAGTGAAAAGCTTCCATTACACGTTTTAAAACATTTGCTGACAAATTTTTGGTCATTGACTTAAATGTTTCAAAAATTATTGTTCCTTCAAAATTCTTTATCGTAAAAACTCTAAAGTATTGTTAATACAATACTTATAATGAATATGCAATGTCACTGTATACCTTAGGGTTAATAATCATCGAAACTAACCAAATTTTTTTCAAAAAAAAATCACAATTGTGATTTATGATGTCCGGTTGTTGTGGGCACCTTTTAGGGAGACCTATGTCCAATAGTGGACATAGGCTTCCCCAAAAGATGCTCTGAAATGATTATATAATTTTACGAAAGTCTTTGATTGGCCCATAAGACACTCAACTAGTGATGGACGAGTTCTATTCATATAAGCAATATATATTATCCATGCCTATAACAATGACCTCATACTGACGATCTCCTACACGTAGATCTTGTCATGAACGCTACGTTTGGCAGATGTGTTCATAATTAGAATAAAGCTATGTATATACAAATATAGTTTAAAACTATTACTACTACTTTCACTCGGACCATTACTGTACTAAAGTTTATCATTCATTCACTCACTAATTAACTTCACTTCTCTAAACAAAACAAAATCCAAAGCGGGCGCTAATGTACGCATCAAAATATATTTCTCCCTTAATAATAATAAGCTGCATTATACGGCCTGCGTCAAAAAACAACGCGTTCGATACCCAATTAATAAAAAAAGTTTTTGCTTCTTTTATAATGTTTTGTTAAACATCTAAATTTGGGCTTTAAAAAACGTCATTAGTAGGGTGACCCTACGGTTCGGAAATGTGGTTCAGAAACCGTTCAAAATATTTCAAAAATAATTTTACTCTTTCGGTATATACTCTTACTTATTCATTTCTACTCGATCTGTGCAGAAAAGGTACCAGCAAAAGATTACATCTTATTTATTGTCTAAAGGCCTCTTTTATAAACAGTTATTCAGTATGAAATATAAAACTAATATTTTTTCGAAACCTACTCCTCATTTCGATTATTTGAACAAATTTCGTTTGACCGAACTTTAACGTTGTTTTCTATAATTAATATTTTAATTGTCCCTGTTTAAGGTAATTTCAATTAAGTTATAAAATAAAACAGATTGATACCAAGTGATACAAACAAATCATGCGCCTGATGGCAAACGACAGGCCTGTCCATAACAGTTGTAGTGCCGCTCAGAGCTTTAAATCGCAGAGATCTGAGGAGCACTGCCAACGCCAAATCCTGAGACGTAAGTTGACAAGTCCCATGTCCTTGTAATTTCACCACACACCTTCAAAACCGAAATTACTGGTTAGCAGCAGAAATAGGTAAGGTGGCAACTCTTTCATAAGGAGGTCTATTGGTACTAGTGAACGTATTAGGAATTCTTTATTGTTTCTCCTTTCCTAGGCAATATCAAAAAGTTTTTTAATCAATTTATTTATTGGTTGGAATAAGGTATAGTAGCTTCTAGCTTCCTGCTGTGAGATGGCATTCTTTCACAAACATCTCGGCTCGTGATTCTTATGTTTCGAAGCACGATGTTATTCCAGTAACTTAAAAACCATACTATTTAACGAAAAACCGATAAACTACAAACTTAGACATTGCTTTCTACATCATATCTACAAAATGTCTTTGTGTTTATTTTGTTAGTATGCAAAATAGGGTCAAAATTTCGATGGTCGGAGCGCGGCCACAAGACTGTCTTCTTAAATTTATTATCGCTAATTACAGATTTCATACACAGCTGACTGACCAGTCAACTTGGCCATGGGACCCGTAAAAATCACGAAAAACTGGTTTGTTTTTCAAAAAATAAACCCAAGAATTTAGTGGTAAGAAATCTTTAGTGATACCAATTAGTGAATTATCACGAAAGTCTTAAAACCTATATTGGCTTCTCGAACTCTTTAAAGCTCGTATTATACCTTGTAGAGTCCCTAGTGTGTTACGGATCTCACCCTTGTTAGTGGCATCTCCACTTATATTTATTTTGACAGGGCTCGTAAATCGACTCGGGTTTGTTCGCGGCAAGATTAATCACCTATTATTTCGGCCGTTTTAATATTAGAAGGTGTTGGACTTTTTTTAGGGTTCGTTTACTTTAAGTAGATATTAGAGTTGTAAAGGATATTGTATTTCGGATATTACATTTTTCGAGGAATGTACATAACACGTTCAGTACCTAAGTAATAATTCTGAATGTAAATTGACGAGTGAAAGAACTTTACTACGAAGCACGTTACAGCGAATGTTCAAATTCTCGAAACGTTCCAAAAACGCAATATACATGTTGCCGTAAAATGCGAATCAATAGTGACTGTGAAATGTAGACTTGTAGTAGTAAAACTATCACGCAGTCCGTTAAGACTACAAATAATTTAAAATTCTCCAATGTTTTTACATAGCCCATATTTTTCCTTAATTTAATTTAGTATATTTTACCAACACATTTTTTTTAATTCATGCCATGTAGCTCAAAAAAAAGCTAAGGATTTATCCGTCCACAGCAATTCGCTCTAACAAGTATCTTAATTTTTATTGAATTGATATTCAATAAAAATTTATTATTTTTTGTGAAGTTACTCCACTAGTTTGTTATAATTATTAATGCAAAGACCGACGTCTTCTAGTTTACCGTGCCAGACGCTATACCAACTAAGCCACGGAACGAACCAGCGGACCTCACGAATTTTTCTATATGCTTGCGTCTTGTCTTTGCATTTGGTTTTTTCAACGACTTTTTAGTCGTAGCGCCATCTATGAGAAATCGATGAAAAATTTATCACCCAGTTAGTACCTTTACATTTACTAGTCCTGGCGAGAGATGTCGCTATTCGCTGTATTTTAAATTTTTATTGAATTGATATTCAATTATTTTTTGTGAAATTACTCCACTAGTTTGTTATAATTATTAATACAAAGATCGAACACTCAGAAAAAATTCCTTCGATCCGGTCGGAAGTATCTTCTTAGTTTGTATTTACATTTCCCTTACACATATAAATCTTGAATGTACGCAGGCAATTCTTTCAGTTATTTACGAATTTGTTTTGGAGTACCATACACACTATTCGTACCAGGGAGTAGACATTTCTTATCATTTCTAAAAAAGGTATTTCAAAGATGAGTAGAAATTAATTCCCATGATCCACCAGAATGCAACAAGCGTATAATTTTTCCGTCATCTACCAATTGGTCCAAGAACTTTTTGTAGAAACATCAACCTTCCGAACCCTAATATCTAATAGCATAGAATATCTATGTTACCATAAAGTAAGGGCCTGTTAGGCAACACTTTTCGTTCCGGTATGTCCATACACGATTAATGTCGAAAGATAACTCCACTTGTCTTAACGATGGATTTATTGAACGCTATATGGTTATGGTGTAAGTTGATAGGCTTAACGAATGCTTTAAAAAAGCATATTACAACTTTATAATAACATTTTATTACACTTTATTCTCACCTTAGTGTTCCCAGCACCGAATTATTTTTGCAGTTGATACATGGTCATTCATTATTAGCAGTAGAGCTCCTTGTGACCACCTTACCTATTTCTGCCGCCAAGCAGTAATGAGAGCATTATGCGTTCGTTCCTGTTTTGAAGGGTAAGGGTGCTGGTGAAATTACAGGCACATGGGACTTGTCAACTTATGTCTCAGGATGACGGATGGCAGTGCCCATAAGATATTCTCTGAATGGCACTACAACTGCTATGGACAGGCGTGTCGCTGACCACCAAGCGCACGACTTGTTCGTAAACAATATGTTTTTTTATAAAAAAATTAAGCATGCATTTGATCTTCATCACACCTGATGGAAAAAGACGACAAGGTCGATGATGGAGCATTCACACCTAAATAATCCTTATTTAATCTCGCCTTGAAAAGGTCCAAGTTACAACGTTCAGAGAACAAGTCTGCAGACAGGGAACTCCATTCCATAGTCGTTCGCCATAAATGTGGAAGAGTAAGCAGTAATGTCAGCATTACTGTGTTCGGGCTTTGAAGAGTAATGGTGCTGGTGAAAGTACAGGCACATGGGCCTTGTTCACTTATATCCCAGGGTGACGGGCGCTGTGGTAGTACCCCTCAGATATTTGCAATTTAAAGCTCTGAGTGGCACTGTAACTGTTATGTAGCTTACCGTCAGGCGCACGACTTGTTCGTCCCTTAGTGCGATTTTCATAGTATAATGTTTTATAGATATTGTGGGGGCGGATTAAGAGAAAAACGCCTGGTTGTAAATTGAGCTTCTTGATCTTGGTTTTGCTTGGATCGCGGTGAGATTTGGAACGCCTTAGGATTCTCGTGCAGTCAGTTTTGGAATGTCGTTCCGCTCCCAACGCTCCGCCTTTTATATCATCGCTGGCCCGCCGTGCCGCTCGCATTCTATTCAAGTGTGCGAGCGGGACGGCACCAATGCAGGAGCGGGACGGGAGAACCCTACAGACTCCAAGCAAAACCCCTCTCTCCCTCTCGTTTATTTACCAAAATCTTACACGAAATTAACAATAATAAATTACAATAATAAATTACAACATTAAATCACAATATTATAAATCATATGGGCGCGAACACGTTTTCGTCCTGAACAGATATAATAGAAATATAATAGCGCGTTTGTGTTTTGCATACGATTCGTATTCTTTCCGAATCCGAGACTATATAAATCTAGAAAACTCGGACCCACTTCAGACGTTGCTTGGCACTAAGTCCAATACGAATCCGAGAGAATACGAACATCGCTTGTAGAGATAAAATAATCCCTGTGACCTTTCGGACCGTCATTTCTGAGATTCGAAACAGATACGAATCGGACGTAGTGCACAAATGCTCTTAGAGTGAGAAAAAGATCAGGGAATTCTCTAGTCAGAGACCAGACATTCACGTTAGCAAATTGAAGCAAAAATTAACTTAAAAAAAAAACTTTACTAGCTAAGCGACCCGAACTGGATCTTGATCTCCGACACCAAAAACACGCCATTTTTTTTGGGCTTGAGCCAGTTCCGACCATTCAACTTCAGGTCTTTGGTGACTCCAACCTTCCAGCGATGGCTCGGACGGCCAGTGAACGATTGGTCCAAATAGGCTCTTTTGGCAGCTCGATCCTCTCTCATTCTTACAACATGCCTTAGCCAGCGAAAACCGACGGAGTTAATAAAAATAAAAACTACTTAACAATGTAATTTATACACAACAAAAAAATGACAATGCTTATTATAATACAACATTTAAAAGCTGTTCAAGTGTGCTAAGTTACAGCACTGTATCACCAGAGATGTGATGTTGTAGCAAGTCGTCTGTCTTTGTACCACAACCGAGCATACGATTAATTTAAAGATCCATCCACCCCATTCTTTAATACGCTTTCGAACTATGCGTCGTAATTAATTGATTCTAATAATGTTTGATTTAATGTGTGACTTTCGTCTGTAGATACATGATGTGATTTATTCGTTAATAAGTGTTGATGATAATGCGTATTAATAATTTATGTAAACAGATATATCGATTTTTTTTATTACAGACATAAAATAAAAAAATAAAGACATAGCTTTATTATTAGAAAAATGTTTCCACTCTGTAAAATAATTTAAATTTAATTTGAATGTGTTACTAATTATTATTGTTGAACGTTAGGACTTCGTTATTTTAGATTTATAATTATTATTTTACTGTATGTTTTACAGTCTTGTCACATTTTATTACTGTACTAATTCATTATTTAATTTGTGTGTAATTTTTATTTACAATTTCATTTTTAGTTTAAGACATTGAAACGCAATTATGAATTGTTAATTAATAAATAAATATAAATACAACAGTCAGTAGTAATCTTAATTTGATAAAATGTCATGTTACACATTCATTTATGATTCTCAATAAAAATGAAGTAGGGGTGTGTTAATAAAGTAAGAAACTCATTATTATCATCAATCCTTATACATCCCACTGCTGGACATGGGTCTTCTCTCTCCGGCGAGAGTTTAGGCCATAATACGCTAGACGTACGTATTTCCTACGTTTTCCAAGGATTATGAATCTTCTGTGACGTGCAGGTCTCATTACGACTTTCTCTTTCACCAAAAAGCTCATGGTAAATTTCGCACATAGGTAAGTTTCAATAAACTCATAGGTGCGAGCCCGGACTCGAACCCACGGCCTCTGCTTAAGGGGCGGTAGGTCTAGCCATGATTATATTAAGATTATTTTAATCTTATTTTCCGGGTTTTTATACCATCGTTCCTACTTTTTAGTAAGAAACAATCTGAAAGAGATTTTTACCAATTTTTTTTTTGACTACAGTTTAGAGAGACTTAACGCATTTGTTATATAGAAGTTTCTGGTAAATATATAAATATATTCACCGGATTATATACCAAAAGCGCGTTTGTCCACTACGTCCGATTCATATCAGTTCCTAATCCGTTATATGACGGTCCGAATTGTCACAGCGATCATATGCGTAAAAACCGTCTGTTCAAATCTAGAAAACTCTGACCCTCTTCGGATGTCGCTTGTGCACTAAGTCCCATTCGAATCCGAGAAAATACGCTTGTACCTACACCTAGAGATAAAATGATGCCTGTGACATTTCGGGCCGTCATTTCAATATAAGAATGATAATCTCACAATAAAACTGGTCGATGGACAACAGAACGAAAGTTATGCATTTTTTTCCATCTATCGTCACAAAACTATGACAGCATCACACATTTAGTAACATCAACACGTTCACCGCCAAATCGGGCCAGACATGCATCAGGCATGCGAACAAATCGCCTAAACCCGATTACGCAGGCGCAAAAACGCGTCGGCGGAGACATCGAAACGCGATACTCATAAATAAATACATAGTGGGGAATGGTGTAAGGTGTAACGTGGCAGCGTGTGGAATGTCCTCGAAACTATTTACTGTATATACACTACCATGCATGCCTTTTTTTGAGATACAGACTACGGCATTTGCTCGTGTGGAAGGAGTCGCTTGAGAACGACGGTCTGAGACTAAATGTGGCGAAGACTGAGTACATGGTCTGTAACGCTACAGATCCCCTACCCGTACGCATAGGCGAAGACGCGGTCGAGCCTACGGGCCAGTTTAAATACTTGGGATCTGTACTTAGCGCGTCCGGAGACATCGACTGCGACGTCAGAGCCCGAATCGCAGCCGCTTGGGCAAAGTGGCGTGAGGTGACTGGTGTAATTTGTGACCCCAAGATAAAGTTAAAATAAGTTAAGCTGAAAGGACAGGTCTATAAATCCATCATTAGGCCTGTCCTTTTATATGGCAGTGAAACGTGGCCCGTACTTGAGCGTCATAAGCAGGAGCTGCGTGTCACGGAAATGAAGATGCTGCGCTGGATGTATGGAGTTTCACGGAAAGACCGTGTCAGAAACTCCCGCATCCGCGGCAGCCTTCATGTCCGTGACATTGCAGATAAACTGCAAGAAAGCCGCCTACGTTGGTACGGCCACATCTTACGGAAACCGGCATGCTACGTGGGAAACAAATGTCTGGCTATGCCACCTCCGCCGGGCCCCGGTAGAAGGGGCAGACCCAAGAAGAGCTGGCTTGACGTCGCCAAGGGTGATATGCGTGCCAATGGTGTCACCACTAAGGATGCCGAAGACCGTGCAAAGTGGAGGAGAAAAAGTAGGAAAGCGGACCCCGGGCTCCGCAGCAACCCTGCTGAGGACGCAACCGGGACAACGCTCAGATGAGAGAGAGAGAGAGAGAAACTACGGCATTTGCTCGTTTCTGGCATGTGTTCGCTTTCTCCACCATTCATGGTCATTTTTTTAACCGACGTCGAAGGTGAATTCGACAGTTTTTTTTTTATGTGTATTAATTACGTTACTTACTCCGTGATTTGTAAACCGATTCTGATGTTCTTTTTAGATGGAAAAAGGGTACCTTTGTATTGTTCCCATTTAAATTTGAAGAAAATATTCCACCTCTAAGGGTGGCAAACGAGGGGATGAATCCGGTTTCGCGCACTTTCCGGTAACCAATTTCAATAAAATGGAGGAACTGCTACCTTAAATGTTGCGCTTTTGGAGGGTAAGAGTATTGGTAAAATTATAGGCACATGAGACTTGCGCATGTGAGGGGCGGGCGTATTGGGAGTGCCCCTCAGATCATTGCGATTTAGAGCTCTAAGGGTCGTATTCCAGAACTCTACTCAATGCTCAAGTCAGGGTTTGAGTGTGATCTAAAGCACTAGAAATCATACTCAAGTCCGTGCCATTAGTCGTAATTCTAGTGCTTGAAATCATACTCAAGTTCTGACCTGAGCATTTTGAGTAGAATTCTGAAATACGACCCTGAGTTACACTTGGTATTATAAAAAAAAAACCATAATTTGTGACTTTTCTGAGAGGCACCGTAATGGTTACATTAGACGTAGGTACGTTTAAAATAATACCCACAATCAACAACAGATCACACAAGTGTGCCAGACTAAGGCCTCAACCTGTGTAAAAAACCTGGTAACGAACTTTGGAAATTACAATTGCTTGAAGGTATTGTACGATGTTGTTTCCAATTTTATTTACAATATGATTTACAATTAATATTTTTAGGTAAAGCCAGCCAGTGCCAATTACTATAGTCCACATTCTCAATTTCAAATATTATCTAAATTATTGCAAAAGTTAACGACTCAAAAAGAAAAAATAAACACAAAAGTAGGTACCTACATTATGAAGCATGGCAAAAAGT
>NW_020653900.1:13810363-13821965 GCF_003589595.1 Hyposmocoma kahamanoa
TTCACACTCTGTCATCAATTAGATAACTATTCCCCTAAAAACTTAAAATGAACCAAAAACGTGAAACTATGCTTTTTTTCCTCCATTTTGACACTATGATAGGACTACTTCTTAATTGTTTAAATGACAGAACGCGACAACGGGACGGAACGCAACCTTTTTGGTTTTTATTGAGTTTAGAAACTGGCTGAAAATAGGAAACCTGATTAATTGAAATAGGAACGCGGGAAGTACAAAAAAAGAATCGACGATTGTTATGTTCCACGTTTAAACTTTTTTCTAATATTCTAATTTTGAATTTGTTTGAGAATAGAAGAGTGATTTGTAAAATTAACGACGGTTTTTTTGGCCAGTTTATGACTTGACGAATTTCAGTGACAAAATTGAAATAGGACTTTTTCGTATTATATTGTTGACTGCAGTTGAATACGCCATTTGCAAGTAATTTTCATAATTTTTTTATTGAAGGCGAGGTATGTAGTAGGTATCGTTACATAAGAAATTTCTTAGTTTCCTAATAATAGGAATTCCTAAAACAGTTCATAACAATGGGATAGGTAAATAAACTTCCATTGTACATTTTCTCAGAATTTTTTGCAGAATCATATTATTACTAAAGTTCCTTTGAATTAGATAAACAAACAGACAAAATGATTTATTAAAAGCACTTACGATTCAGTTATATAGATCCAAACATTTACTGAAAGATGAATGATTATTCAGAGCCTGAAAATCATCACAAGTATGATTATAAAAATGCCATAAAACGAACAACTTTGGCCTAAATTTAAGTGCATTAGTTTATTACTCACTGTTGGACAGCTGGGGAGAAAAGTGAAATGACTAAAACCGTCGAGAACGAATCAGGGGGTCTACTCTCGATCTCCGTCCGACATCCGTCCGAAACAATTACTGCCAAATAAGCAATACTTGAGCAAATGAAAAGACGTGTGAAGCAAATGAAGCTTGTCTTTTAATTTTGTCGAATATTACTTATTTGACAGTAATTGTTTCGGACGGATGTCGGACGGAGATCGAGAGTAGACCCCCAGTTACGTTATAAACGTACGACGAACGCAGAATACCTACTTAGGAGCCGTACATACTTATATTGATTGTTTTAAACTTCCAACTGCATTGGGAATTCTTAGTAATTAATCTACATGTACTGTTAATTAATCACCTTACTTTATTTTGTATCACCCCTTATGAGCATTAAGGGTTGTAACTTACAATATTGACGAAAACGAATATAAGTTTTCTTGTCTAAATGTACGTCCATAGTAATAAAGAGAACACACAATATATTCATTAAATAACGAAAACAACATTTAGAGAAAAATGTCCAGTTCAAAGACATTTATCCAAGGCCTGAATTCTGCTTAAAAAAACCCAATAGTACCAAGACAGAGTAATAATTACTATTAGTTTATACTTGACTACCTCAGTGGTCCAAAGGTTAACACTGTGGACGCTGCATAAGAAGGCTCTGGGTTCGAATCCCATTAGAGACAATTTTGGGAAACGCGCTTTTTAAAACTTTTTTTTAGAAAACTAAGTGACGGCACGGACTAGTCGTGCACGAGGTTATAAGCGACACGCCTGTCCATAATAAAGAGGGATAAAGCTATTGCGCCCGTCACCTTGAGACATAAGTTGACAAGTCCCATGTGCCTGTAATTTTTCTAAATTAATTCTGATGTGGCAGTTCTGGGTAGAGCTTCAAAGTAAATAGCATCACGCAAATTGTCAAATATTTTTTTAACCATCTCAAAAAATTCAAAAAGTAAAAAAATAGGAGCTATTTATAGCCGCGAGTTGTGTTTAAATATAAAAAATGTAACATAATTGTTACGGTTAGGAGATAATGCTTTTAAAAGCCAAGCAGACGTTACGACGGTAATTAGTGAAAAGAGGAAGTATATTAAGATAGCACAGTACATTTTATAACATGATATTTGCTGGATTTGAAAGGAATCGAACACATCATAAACAGATGTATCGTAATACTTTCGTATACGACTGTACATCTATCATCACTTGCGCTAAGTGCGCGAGGAACACGCTCCGATTTAGCAAATAGCTCACAGATACTCGCTATTATTAATAGCTGTCATATTGTACAGCTGTAGGGATGAGTACGGGGTAACTATTACTGATATTAGTTATAAGGACGTGTAATTCTATAGAGGTTACTGGGTCACTGTTTCGACTTTATATAACAGTGTCTTATTTGAATAAAGTGCACCATAGATTTTGTTTTTGCAATAAACATCTCAAGAAAAGAAGGCGTCATATGAACATACAAGAATGAGTGACAAGCATTGACTTACAATTATATGGACGTCGGGTCCGCGCTAAAAAGTGTCCGCACTTGTAAGGCGCTAAAATCATATACAGAGCGCCAAACTCCGCTTTAGTCTTTATTTGTTCTACTGACAGCGCGATACTGCGATGAGATTACAATTTAAATTTCGAATAGGTTGACTTGAGACATTTTTTTCGTGGTTTTTGTATTAGACCCGTCGTCCATTTATTTGTAAGTCAATGGTGACAAGATATAGAACGGTAAACATTACAACTAAAAACCAAGAAGGTTTAATATTACGTCTGTCGTAATTTATATTGTAAGTAATATAGTTCTTCATTACTTTAAAACTTATTTATTTGTGGAAACACGTTGTATAGGAGTTGACAATGACAAAAACAGTAATGATGACTGAACATTAAACGTGCAAACACATGTAGGTACTGACACGCAATAATAATAATGAACCAAAAACTAAACAAGGTGTAACTTTCATTTAATAGATATTATTAACTATGCTATAAATATTGCATGAGAGGCGCGCGAACATTAAATGTCAAAGATTTTTTGGCATTGAGAACTAGGGATTCATCTTTTAAAAACTGGGACTAGTATAGTAAATTTTAATACGTTGTAAATAACTATAGGGTTTTCTTGCGCCTTTATTTCTTATGGTAATTACATACATATTATACATTTTTGGCGCAATAAGATAAATATTTTTATGCGTGAAGATAATTTCGTTGCAATAAATGCAACCATTCAAATGTATATGGCAGTTTCATATTGTAATCTTTATTATCTGTTACCATTGTATTATGTCCATCCCTATTTGTAGAGAAATGGCGCGAACCGATCGGGTGCTGACAACTTTATTGGCCTCCATTTCGGAGTACATTTAGTAAATGCAGATAAATATTTATTGGCCGATAACTGCCGAGGATGATGAGCAGGGTTTATTTTCGTTGTTAAGTCCTGGGTATTGGAATTTAAGGTATCATAATATTAGAACTGAAATAAGTGGGTGTGTATGACTTTTTTTAGGCCTAGATCATTTCACCTGTTGTATGCACAAAGTAAATAATTTAGATTATTAATACCTATAAGTAGGTCCAGTAGTAAGGTAATAAGTAGGTCCAGTAGTAAGGTACTTATTTAAAAAAAAACTATAATCCTCCAATAAAATGATGGTTTAAGTTCAGACTTTCAGTGATAATGCATTGCAATTTGTAACATTAATTCGGTACTAGTACCGACATCTATGAAGTAGGTAGTTATTATACTCATAACGTGTACACTGTCATCTATTTTTGGGATTAGAACTAAATCTCCAATTTTAATGCCCTCTACGTTACAGTATTTGAAGTAGTTGAATGAGTATACCACTTTGTGCTACTTTTATAATGCAATAGATGGCGTTAAAATTTACGTTTCGTTCCATGAAGAAATAAGTACGTTGTTATTATTTTTATAATAAAACAGTCTAAATGAATAAGTAATTTTAAAACACAAAAATATTTTATGCTATCAATAAATATGAATATGTTTAAAAGTTGATATGATTTTCTTTGACATTTATAATTATTGTATATTTAGCGAAATCACTTAAAAATCTGCGTAACAAAAAAATAATTTGCCAGTGCTGCCACCCACAAGAGCACGGAAACCAGAAATAACTTGTCGCAAAGCCACCATTTTCCCTTTGTAACTAAACCGGTGTTCAAAACACGTGCGTACGATCAAGTTACATGGAAAACTATTGATAACGCGATTGTCGACTATATAAAAAGATAACTAAATAGTGCGTCGCGTTGCCTTCGACAGGTGCCGTGGGTTAAAAATACAGAATGAACACCGAAAAGTTGAAGAAACTGCAGTCACAAGTCCGCATCGGCGGTAAGGGCACTCCAAGACGTAAGAAGAAGGTGGTACATGCTACTGCAGCGACAGATGATAAGAAGTTGCAGTCATCGCTGAAAAAGTTGTCAGTGAACACTATTCCTGGCATCGAAGAGGTGAATATGATAAAAGATGACGGTACTGTAATACACTTTAATAATCCTAAAGCGCAGGCCTCCCTTGCGGCAAATACATTTGCCATCACGGGGCATGGAGAGAATAAACAGATCGCAGAAATGCTTCCTGGTATCCTCAGTCAACTGGGACCCGAGGGGTTGAACCAACTAAAGAGGTTAGCATCAAGCGTCGCGGCGCCCAAACCTTTGGACGAGGACGACGAGGTACCTAACCTAGTCGGCAACTTTGATGAAGCTTCCAAGCAGGAGGCCAAAGAAGTAACGGCCGAAAAGGAGAAGGAAAAAGAGAAGGAAAAGGAAAAAGAAAAGGAGAAAAAACCCGAAACAGAAACCAAAGCTGCTGACAAGAAAACCGATTAAAGCCTCCCCTTGGATTTAGTTTTTAATTTTGCTCACCTGAAGTGATATCGAACGCTAGGGTTTCCAAAGGCATTGAAGTGTCTCAAAAAACAGTTTCATTTTGTAATTTTCATAGCTTGTGTTCCTAGATAAATGTATTTTATATTAATCATGTCTCGAGTTTTATTTTCTGGTTGTGTTTGGAACACAATTTTTAGTTTCTTTTTTTTGTGAATTGAGTTTTTGACTTATGACTTTGGAAATCTGCTCTGCCATCCAGGATTTGTATGAGTGCTTCACTTCTTTACCTTGCACTACTTTTATACCAACTAATTTTAGTATTTATGTACTGTACCATACAGCATAATGAATTGCGAATGTCCATTTTAGGCTCGGTTAAGTGTTAAAGCCTTGTTGACATGAGCAATATTACATATTGATATGTATAAGAATCCTAGGAATTATTTTTGACGGCACACTATCAATTAAAGGAATATATTATTATACATATAGTAAGAGGTCTAGCAATACCTCAATATTTTATAAATAATAAGTATTTTCTAAAATTGTTGATCCGGTCTGGTGGAAAGTTTTGCTTTCTCATTTTTTAAAAGAGTTAAAAAATAGGTTTAATGAAACTTAGTCACAGGTAGCTCTTTAGGTATTGGAGCTAACAATGTATAATAAAAACATAAAAATTGCAAAATATAATGAATAAAGTTTTGTTGTATTTACTTTACAATTAAAACTTTGATTTATGGATTTTGAGTTTCATTTTATCAATTGTCCTAATTTTCCTTGTCAATTTGTGGAATAATTTAGTTATATTGTTTAAAATATGTACAGACGGCAGCACATTGACGAATCTTTGTTGCACTGCAATATTCAAACAAATATGATGTGCTGTTGATTGTACTTGAAGTAGTAGGGAATTATGAATTATTTAAATGGTATTATTTTTAATTTAAAGCAATCATTACAATGTTATCATTCTGTGGTTACATTATCAAGAAAACAATTTTATGGTAAATAAAAATGTGAGTACATATTTATTACAGTTGATAAAGAAACTATGAATATGTACACCACTCAAGTACCAATGTATTTTAATATACCATTTCAATGAACATTTATCCTTATGGAGTTAACAATACAACCGTTCTTATGTTAGTGACTTAGAATTACCTAATTATGTAGAACTGGTTAAAGGTATTAATTTGCTGGCTAATCTAAAAAGTCCCTCTTAAGTTATTAATGTATTTTTAAAAGGTACATAATAATTATAACATATGAAACTAAATACTGATGCTGCTATAACTCAAAATTGGTTATTGGGAAGACATGATTTGAAATAAAAAAAATATTACTGAATCTGAACAATAGGATTATTTTTATTCGTTTAGTTAGCCTCATATAAACGAGAATAGAAATTTTTTGGTTCCATTCAGAATTTCTGAAATTTCAAATCATGTTTTCTCAATTTCAACATTTTTAATTTATGACGAATTACGATATATCGCAAACCGTATTTGGTTGAAATCAATTTGGTAAGAAAAAAAAGGGTGAGTCATAGGTTTGCATCGATTAGATAACCAGAAATAGAGACGAAATGTCATTTAATTTGTTTGAAAACTATTCTGCCAAATGACAACTGAGCTCCGATAGGCCAGCCCGAATTGGAAATATACTTAGGGATGGGCAAGCAAATATTATATTATCGAAATCGATAGTATATATCGACGCCTTACTTTCTCAAACACATCTTATAAAGAGTGATTATTCAGGGGATGGCAAGTATGCTTGTCAAGGATGTCAATTTGGATGCATTACTTTAAAAATAGGTAAAAGCCAGTGTGTGAATATGAAGGAAATTTGATATGAAATCATACCGCAAATATAATAATGCATTTCAGTTACTTTGTTTTTTAAAATACTAGTTTATGAAAGTTAGGCGACGATATGACATTATAAATAACCATTACCTGTTTTTTTACCCATTTCGAATTGTGCAGTATTGTTAGAATCCATAGTCATTCCGAATGAGCAAGTACTGAATGTATACTATATGTATATAATATAACTTTTGTCGAATAAAAATTCAACGTAAGAGCGAAACTCCTCAATTCTGACGAATATTTCTTTTTTCAATTTTCCCTGTTCTGTGTTTTATATATTGACGTTGTACGATTTCTTCATTAAGCACACCAATTTTCTTTAAAGTGTCACCGTCTTTAGCTTTTAAAATTTTTTTGCCTCTAATTCTTTTATCATGAATTTTAAAGATCCCATCCTCTTATTATAGTAACGTACTTTCTCTTGTAGTGCCTTAATTGTCTTATTTTTATGCTTAACCATACTTGTCAACTCTAAAACACGTCTGCAAAGACTGTTTTTGGTCCAAGAATTAAACTGTGTAAGAGTTTTAGGATCGGTAGCTTCTCGTTTAGTTGCCCTGGGTAAAGTTGGTAAAAGTTCATTTTGAGATGATGATGGTATCGGACTTGCATTTTCCGGAGCGCGTTCAGAACTTATGTTACTCTGAAGAGGAAAAAAGTTGAGTCTATAAGTAATATAAATTTAAGATAAAGTTAAATTAGACGGATTATGTATATCACTTACTACTACAGGCATATGCAGTGTAGGAATTGCGGTATCAAATAAGCGGCGGCGAATGTTCTTTGTATAAAAACAGTCTTCTGTGAAATGCAGAGAGCAAACGACGCTGTAATTGCTTGGAAACCAGTTTTCCCTTTTCGTGGAAGCAATCCATTTTTCCTTAAGACTCGGATCCTTAGGAAATCTTCAAAAACAATACAAAAATACTAAGTTTCTTCGGTAACCACGTATTTTAAACAACTGAGAGTACACAACACTAACTGTCCATGGGTCTCCCCAAAACCCATAAATATTCTGGACTCCTCGAGGACTTGGCACAATCACCACACTTGCAAAGTGAATAGGTGATCGCAGTATGTTAGTTGAGAAGACATCCATGGAAAGATATGGGGTGGTATTATATTAGGCCAACACCACACGGCCATAAGAAGTTAAATGTATAAATATACTCTCAAACAAAAACAATTTTCCTGAGCAATAAAAACGAGCGACAATCTATCACATAATAGTTAGTGTTTTTTGTGCATAATCTGACATACTTATAAAATCGATACATTATACTCATGGCTCAATACTTATCTACGACAACGTTAGATGTAGATTTTTTTACTTTACCGATTGTTTAAATAAATCATTATACAGTAATAATTATACTTGCAAATATCGATACATAATACGACTTTTTCAGTACAACACTAGTAACGCGTGCCCAACGAATAGAATGAGATGACGTGACGGGAGTTGCATTATGTGGAAGCAAGACGCAATGATTTAAAACAATTGATGGGTGTTGTCAATTGTTTCACTGCAAATGGACCAGTTTAACTTGAGCTATACAGTAATGAACGAAAATTGAAAAATTACATATTTAATATTTAATTACCGATGAAATGTGATTCCGTTTGTTTTGTAATTAGATGTTTTGCTGTTTTTCCCACACCACCGAATAGAACAGCACGGCATTGTTAGAGATATTATCTTTATTACAATAAATACAGAATATTTTTTGGAATATACGGAAACGTACACCCAGGTCCGTAGTTGGCCTGACTTTATTTCGGTGCAAACGAAAGTCGATATTTATAAGAGCTGTATCGCTAATGTGTTACCAGAAGCGGTATTCTGTAATCGTTGAGACTCGCTATTCGATATTCGTTATGCGGTTTTACCGACGGTATCGATTTTGTCGACAAATGCTATTCCGTACACTACTTTCACCGATCATAACGACAATTCGGTTCGATACGTTCGTTAAGATACGATATTTTTATCGACTCTTCGAGGGCACCCTGTTTACGACGTGCTTTCTTCTTACATTTCACTGTTAGATATTTGTGTTTTGATCGCATTAAATGGAAAAAATTCACTTTTTGCCTTAAGGTAAGCCAAAATGTTTCGTAATTGAAAGGGGCTTTTTCTTGGCTGTGTGTTGTAATCACTTGTTTACATAGATTTAGAATATAGGTGCATATACTAAATCTAAGCTTGTTTATGTCGTGATGCCGCGATTGTAGAGGTTAAGGTGAGCGACGTTTTCCTAGTAAATTCTCATCGATCAGATATTTATCTTAAAGGATGGAAAAAAATAAAGGAAATATTTACAGAACTGCAATTGGCTTACTTGTTTGCTTTGGATTACAGAATACCGCTCCAGGAACGGTATTCTACAAATGCTATTCTGTACACTACTTTAACCGACCATAACGACAATTCGGTTCGATACGTTCGTTAAGTTTCGTTAAGATTCGATATTTTTATCGGCTCTTCGAGGACACCTTGTTTACGTCGGTATTCTTAACGACGCGCTTTCCTCTTACATTTCACTGTTAGATATTTCACAGTTTTGATCGCATTAAGTGGAAAAAAATCAATTTTTGCCTTAAGGTAAGCCAAAATGTTTCGTAATTGAAAGTGACTTGTTCTTGGCTGTGTGTTGAAATAACTTGTTTATGTCGTGACGCCGCGATTGTAGAGGTTATGATGAGCGACTTTTCCCTAGTAAATTCTCATCTTGTTGCTGTTTCCGGCTTTTCTCTTTTATTTTCATTTGACTGACAGTTACGACTTACATCAAGTACCTGATCATGTATTTAACATGCACCACTATCAGAGTTAGAAAAGTCATTGTTGTTGGACTATGTGATAAAAGTAGAGCTCCTTATCTATTACCTTACCTATTTGTGCCGCCAAGCAGTAATGTCAGCATTACTGTGTTCCGGTTTTGAAGGGTAAGGGTGCTGGTGAACTTACTGGTACATGGGACTTATCAACTCACGTCTCAGGGTGACGGGCGCAGTGGCAGTGCCCCTCAGATCTTTGCGTTTTAAAGCTCTGAGTGACACTGCTACTGTTATGGACATGCGTGTAGCTTACCATCAGGCGCACGGCTTGATCGTCCCGTCATCAGATATTATAAAAAAAACCTGAGCTCAGATTATGAAGTTGACTGTTATCAGCCTGATCTATGCGTAGCTTGTAGCTTTTGTACCATGTATTGCGAGCCTCCTGGTAGTTTTTTTTTCACAGTCATGTGGAATGTAGGCTTAGATTACCTGCTGGAACTGGATGAAATGGTTGAGGACCACCGGGCACGGTGGGCAGAGAGGGTAGCAGAGAAGCAGAGAATGCGAGCTGACCAGAATCCTTTTGATATGGATAATTATGTATTCATTGATCTATTTCGCCTGACTCCTGACTCAACAATGAATATTGTTGAAGAATTGAGGCCGGACTTAGAGCGGCAAAGGTCTAGTGGTCTGTCAGTGGAACGGCTGGTAACATAAAAAATTTACTTGTTGAAAATTTGTCCATTCATTTATCTGTTGCATTGCTGTTATTACATTTTGTTTTGTTTTTGTGGTGGGGCTGTAGGTTCTTGCAGCTCTTAGATACTACGCAAAAGGCTGCCACCAGAATGCGGTTGGGGAGCAGTGGGGCCTCTAGCTGAGCCAGCCCTCAGTGAGTCGCTGTTTAAAGGCTGTGACAGAAGCCCTCAATAGGCACATGCTACACCGACATGCCAGGTTCCCAATGACCCCAGAGGAGCGTCATGCAGCAAAATCCAAATTTATGAATGCAAGGCAGCCCTTCCCTGGCACCCTAGGAGTCATTGACTACACATATGTTAATATTATAGCAGCTTGAAATCATGAGGAGGCTTTTGTGAACCATCATGGCAACATGCTCTAAATATCCAAGCAGTAAGTTGTTAGCATTTTATATAAACTGTTATCTTGGGAAGATACAACACCCGTAGCTATTATGTTGAACTATACTTTGTTTCAGATATGTGATCCTGACTTAAAAATATTAAAAAAACGCTCGCTATTCTGGTGCTAGGAACGACTATTTCATTTGGAAGAATAGCTCAGTGCACCAGGCATTGAAAAGGAGTTACAGTGAGGGAGAGCGTAACACATGACTTATTGGTGTGTATATTTTGGTTCCCTCATGCTCTTCTGACTTTGCACCTCATATTGCCCAAAGGACTTGTCTAAACGAAGTTTTTTTATCTTCTCTGTGTAGGTGGGTAGTGGGTAGGTGGGTAGGCCTTGGCTTATGACGCTTCTAAAACATGAAGCTGCTGGAACTGCAAGGTTTCGATATAACGAAGCCCTGTGCAAAGCCCACAATGTGATTGAAAGGCTTTTTGGAGTACTCAAGGCAGAGTTCAGGTGTGTCTCATCGGCAAATAAAATCTCGTATGCACCAGAGATGGTAGGCAAGATATTTAATGCGTGTGCTATCTTGCATAATATTAGAATTCAAGATAGGGTGCAAAACATTGGAGTGGACCTAGACGAGGTATAAGCTGAAGTTCAAGCTCAAGCCAATGCCCCAAATGAACTTGATACGGATGACAATGGTGGGCCTCCCAAAGGGCAGTAGGCCAGAGGATTCAGGCCAGGCTAATAGCCCAACATTTTATATGACCATTTTTTACTTAAAAAAATAAAATAGAATGAAAGATAACTGGACTTGTTTTTCAACTACCAGGTGATGTTTCACAAATATTTCACACTTAACAAAATGAGACAATTTGTTCAAAATTAGTTTGTGTGAATCTCTTATTACTGGAAGGTGTTTTCAGTCAGTGACATATATGTCTGAAATAATTAATCATAGACAGTGTTTTATCAATATGTATTGACGTCTCACATATGGAACATGGCATACTATAATAATTAACAAAACATTAGGTACTACAAATCACATTTTTGTTATCACATCATAATCAGTCTTAGGCAGTGATTTATTAATATTAGGGGTTAAAGTATGAAATTGCCGTTTTATTGCAATAGGT
>NW_020653900.1:13822365-13839175 GCF_003589595.1 Hyposmocoma kahamanoa
TAGATTTTCAGTACAAATCGGCAATTTCATACTTTAACCCCTATTATGTATTGACGTCTCATATATTGAACATGGCATACTATAATAACTAACAAAACTTTAGATACTACAAATCACATTATTATTATCACATCATAATCAATCTTAGACAGTGTTTTATCAATATTTATTGATGTCTCATATATTGAACATGGCATACTATAATTAACAAAACATTAGATATTACAAATCACATTATTATTATCACATCATAATCAGTCTTAGACAGTGTTTTATCTATATGTATTGATGTCTCATATATTGAGCATGGCACACTATAATAATTAACAAAACATTAGATACTACGAATCACATTTATTATTATCATATCATAATCAGTCTTAGACAGTGTTTTATCAATATGTATTGATGTCTCATATATTGCACATGGCATACTATAATAATTAACAAAACTTATACAACAAATCACATTATACATATATATCACATCATAACTAGTTTTAGACAGTGTTTCATCAATATTGTATCGGTTCACTTGGGCTCAGTCATATTTTGTAGCAACGTCGTAAGCTCTTTTAATGCAGCAAGCAGAGATAATTCCTGCCTCTCCTGAATCTCCAAACGCCTTCTTTCATTTTCGGCTTGCATTATAGCGGCATTAGCTTGCCGCATAGCAGCATCAGCTTGCCTAAGTGAAGCCTCTGCAAACATTTGCATTGATTCTGCCTGAGAGGCGGCAATGTTCTTAAAGGTCTCCTTCGCTTCCGAGATTTGAGTCGCTAACCGAGGCCTTTTGGGCTGGGGCCTCCTTTAGGATGAGGCGGATATTGGAGCAGTGGAAGGAGCAGAACGTGGTGCTTGGGAACGAGTAGAACGATGTGCTGGAGAGGGAACAGAGGAAAGTGTAGCTGTATTTGGACCAATAAAGCATGTTGTAGCTTCCGTTGCAGAGTAGGGCTCGGAAGATATGTGCAGTACTGCTACCGGCTCATATTCTTGGCTGCTTGGCCCAGGCACAGCCTCCACAGTATGAGTTTGCCACTCTTCCTTTAACGTGCTATCTTCTGGAGCTATCTCGATCGCGCACACTTCCTCAATATTGTCTTCAGAAATCAGCCTGATTTGGGCACAATCACTCTCTGATAGAGTGTCTCTTAATGCCAAATCCTCATAATAACATTTGTCCATAGTGTAGCCTGTTCTTGCAGTGACAGTGGTTAGATGTAATTGGGATGGCCCCCTGTGGCCATTCTTGCTCTACGAATGGCTGCTGCCTTCGTGGAAGCCTTGGATTTAAGATCTCGCCATGTCTACCGACAAGGAAAAGCAGTGAGAATAATTGAAGAAGAGTTATCAAAAATAAAGTTACGATGCTGGAGAGATACTTACAACTAGCCACAATTCTGGGTCTTTATCCCCCCCCCCCCCCCCGACGATCAAGCTTATTCGTAAGCTCGGCCCACATTTCACTTTTCGTTTTTCTCCCATCGTACCCCATTTGTGCCCCTCGGGAAAAATCTGGATGTTACACCATGTACGCAACAAGCTCCTCCAGCTGAGCTTTGTTGGCTTTTACACCCCGCTTTTTTCTGAAAACAACCTCAATTGTACATACACTCAAAACAACTCTTAGATATTTACCTTACAGGATGGAAAAAATAAAGGAAATATTTACAGAACTCCAATTTGCTTACTTGTCGTGTTGTATTATTTCATTCGTCATTTTGCTGCAGTATTCGGAAAAAATAAACAAACAGTACGTTTTCCTCGAATGTATCAAACTTTGCACAAACTAAATAACCTGAGTGTTTGTAAATAACTATTTGAACACTCGATTGTGATTGGTCCAGAAACATAGCCTCCCGTCGGGATGTTCCCATTTCGTCTTTTTTTCGATGATGTAACGCTGACGTCACATCGTTGTCGGTACGCGTCTGTTGCAGTAACGATTTTCGTTATGATTCGGTATGGCTCTGATAGCGAAAGTCGTCGGGTGCCGTATCGACAACTTACCGATTATGCTATTCTATAAATCCACGATAACGATAGTTACACAGTCTCATTCCTGTAGAGATGGCATGGTCATCATAAATGCACCTGCACCCAAAACTGCATAGTTGCATGTCTATAGTATATAAGGTGCTTAGCAGTAAGAATATTGAATTAAAATAAATCAGTCTTATATCGACCATCAAACGAATTGTTCGTTTTCTATTTTATAATTAGTTTTAAAAAAGTCATTTTCCCTCTGTCGCGATTGGACTACGTTCTGTTTGTGTTTATTTTTTCTGAATACTTCTGCAAAATGACGGATAAATTAATACATCACGACAAGTAAGCAAATTGGAGTTCTGTAAATATTTACTTTATTTTTGTCCATCCTCTAAGGTAAATATCTGATGAGATGAGAATATACTAGGGAAACGTTAACGTTAACCTCTACAATCATGGCATCACGACATAAACAAGTGATTACAAGACACAGCCAAGAACAAAACCCTTTCAATTACGAAACATTTTGGCTTACCTTAAGGCAAAAAGTAAATTTTTTGCACTTAATGCGATCAAAACACAAATATCTAACAGTGAAAAGTAAGAAGAAAGCGCGTCGTTAAGAATACCAACGTAAGCAGGGCGGCCTCGAAGAGCCGATAAAAATGTCGAATCTTAACGAAACTTAACGAACGTATCGAACCGAATTGTCGTTATGATCGGTTAAAGTAGTGTACACAATAGCGTTTGTCGACAAAATCGATACCGTCGGTAAAACCGCATAACGAATATCGAATAGCGAGTCTCAACGATTACAGAATACCGCTCCGAATACTTATATGGCTCTTATTTCGTCTCTATTTCTGGTTATATACTCGATGTGGGTTTGCGTATAGGTTAAGTGAGCACGGTGGACGATGACAATAAAAATTAAGACTGCGGAATATTAGCTTCGTATATAAACATGAAAAGTAGATTATAGTAAAGTATAGGTAACTTGCCCTGCTTTGAGGGTATTTCATGAAAATGCGATCTGAAAACGGTAGTCGCTAATATTTAGGTTTATAATATAAATGTGACTGGAAATAATATTGCAATAACACGTGAAGTTGTTTTAACTAGACAACCTGTGTTGGACAGGCCTCATCTACAAATTCAAAATCACTTTATGTGCGATGTAGCAAGCTATGCTTGGGGTTTCTCTGTTAGACCGAATTCCTAATGAGGTCATACGTCAAACTTAGTATTTATTTTATGTTTGTCAGACGTATTTTTACACTCATTTACCGCACATTTCGTCATTTTTAGCTAAAATTCTGGAGCTGTTCGCGGTGCAAGTTGACCTTGAGCACTGAAGGCCCGCCCGCTCGTGTGGGCCCTTTGGGAGCGCTTCAATTTGCCTCACTTAGCGTGTGCGGACTAGGTTTCTATGCGTTATTATTCTAAGACGTCAAAGAACTAAAGTGACATGAAAGTGACCGCCACATAGCTCGCAAAGTCAGTAACCTTAAGGGCTTTTTATATGCTTAAGTGGCAGTGGGCTGGGCTTGTTTGCAGGAGTGTTGATCGCTGATGGAGCAGATTTGTTCTGGAATAGCAACCATGTCAAGGAAAACGTAATGTAGGATGCGGTGGGGCAAGACGACCTGAGGAAAGCGGCTGGATGCGGGCGGCACAAGACCGAGAGAGTTAGCGTGCTCTTGGTGAGGCTTATGTCCAGTTGTGCATACGGTTAAACTGATGATGATGGTGATGAACCTGTGTTGGACTACGTAATATAAGCCGTTCTTTATTTTTTTAATTATGTACCTGTCTAGACTATTTTGTTTCATTATTTAGTTTCAGATTGGTTTCTGAATACAGCAACACTTATTGTCAAATTTTTGAAAAATATTTTCCGGATCAATTTCAGAAAGAAATGATTTATAATTTGGGATTCGCTCTGGGCCTTTTGGAAGGAAAAGAATTTAAAAATTTACCATCTTAATTAATTTATTTTTTATTAATAATTTTGGCTTGGATACAAGTTCTTTGAGCCATGTCTTCGTTTAATTATGTTTCTGTAAGTATGGCCGCCACAAAGAGGATAGGCAATTTGAGGCGGCGTGCTTGGATTGACTCGTGTTTCCTTAAAAATGGGCCGATACGGGTATATTAGTTCGAGATTCGTATAATTTCGCGTTTTAATCTTCGATTAAGGCACAATAGCACTATCCTATTCCACTTTAAACTAGATTTCACAAAATAATTGAAAGTCAAAATAAAAACGACGCTTTTCCCTCCAAAAGGTCCAGAGCGAATCTTGCCATCAATAACATTTTCCATAGAGAAACATGAATGTCACATTGAAGTGATTTTGAAGGAGGCTCGAGGGGATATTTTCTTTCAACCCTGACGTTGGCGAAATCCTTCCCACTTTACGATTTGCTTCCCGAAAATATTCCTCGCCCAATAAATATCAACTATTTCCTAGCCAACGCACACTCTCCACTAGTATTCACTTTATACAAATTTCTAAACCTTAATAACATAAATCTGTAACCAGCCCCGAATAGCCTCTGCTCGACCTCATTCATTTCATAATTTTCTGCCCCAACAATGTGAGTCGGAGAAAAATTCTTATTTCTGATCAGTCTTAATTTTTAAGAAAAATGAATATTCTTCATTCTTCCCGTATTCTCCCATTATCTTTCGTATAATTTTATTTCTTTCTCCATCCTCCATGATAATTTTCCACGCTGACACCGGTCAAAAGTTTGTTACTGAACGAAAACGACGCCTAACTTTGTTTCACTAAACGATTTTATTTTTTATTTCCCGCTAAATAAAACTTCCTACAATGTTTCTAAAAGAAAGAAAATAACATGAGCTCTCAAATTATATTTTTGTAATGTCATTAAAATATATATACATAACCGTCATTGTGAATAAAAACCGCCGAAGTATTTTAATAACCGGCAATCTATCTCACCACACCACCGCTACACATGTCTTTCAACCCTGACATTGGCAAAATCGTCGCGCAAAACGACGGAGCCATAGACACAAAAGTTGAAGTTGAAGTTGACGGACGGAGCCATAGATACAAAAGGGGATATCGTTCGTTTTGCAAATTCTAGATTTTGGCGTAGAATTCTATTACGTCTGGAAGGATGATAGCCAGACCATGGACGGATGATCTGCCAAAGTGCAAGAGCGCGAGTGTGGCTTCAGGTTTCAACAGAGTTGGTAGCGGTACCAACAATGAGGAATCGCTGTGTTTCTACTGCCAAGCCGAAGATAATTCGTAAGCCCATCTTGTTTATAAGGCCCGGTTCAAATGCCAAGCCTTAAAAGCGCGCGACCAGGCTCTACTGTGTAGTAGTAAGCGCGTATAGCAAAACCCCGTTTGTCTTATGAACCGTTCCTTATTCTTATGAATTTACAGTTCCCATAACCTCTGAGTCGTTTGTCAAGACAGTACAAAACGTATCTTGTAACTTTAGCTGAGAACGGCATTGTAAATTATATCTTTGGTTGTGGGAAATACTACATACCTAAACGTAAGACTTTTCAACTGTATTCTAGGAGTCTCTATGGAGTATTTGAGCCCCAGAATGGCGTTGAGGCCGCACAGTTCATTATGCAACGGATGGCTGTTGAGCTGCTGTTTCCACCACCTGCACCTACAAGTTCGGATGAGGAGATCAGGGACAGGCTGAGGTGAGTTGAGCATAACAAAAAACTGGTTTTGGCCCATTAACCAATCGCACATTGCAAAAAGTACTATAAAAAAAAAAAGAGAAACGACTTATTTTTTAACAGATTTTTTGTAATGTTTACATGTCTGGATATTTAAAAATGATTGTCTATTACTTCATACTTAGGTAGCCCCTGCTCATCATGATTATCACATTTTGAATAATTTTCTTAGTTGAATTTAAATTAACTGAATAATTTTATGTTAATAATCACTGACCTACAAATAAATGGATGTCGGCTTCGCACTAAAAATTGTCCACACCTATAGGGTGTTAAAATTGCATTCAGAGTGTCAATCGCGCAACAGTCTTCGTTTGTTTGACTGACAGCGCAGTCAATCATATAGTACCATGTATAATAACTTGTAAAAATTACTACAGTAAAGTGTAAAAATAGGATTTTGTATCATATATTCAGTTAACAAATATATTGTGTTATCATAGTTCTCATTTAAAAATGTTATTCTGCACAGTTTTATAGTATTTAATATATAAATGAGTCATAAATATAAATTACAAAAGCATACAAAATATAATCAAATAGCTAACTGTCCTTTTTCTACACATTGCATGCGCAAAAGATGGAAAGAGACCCGTTACGTCAGTTTCAAGAAGCTTATGTAAATGTCTTGGTAATTTTTAATAAAATTGTTCGAACCACAAGATTGAAATATTTAGAACAAAGAAACTATAGAGTCGATTTTAATCTTATTTTAAAAATTATTTTTTTTATTAAACGTTAGCAATAACTAACAAAAATTGTTGTACTCGTTTTACTGCTTGGGATTACCTATCAGAAGTCAGAAAATACATTTGCCCGAAATAATGTTAGCTTGAATTTAAATAATGTCAAATATATTTTTTAGAAAAATTTCAAAACAAAAGCTAATTCTGTCTTTGTAAAAAACGTCTCAAAATGACTCAAAAGCGTAATGGTTTTATAATAAATCAGTTTTTGGAATTACGTGTATTTGAGTTTACGTTTAGTTGGAATATTGGTACTTTTCTTATAGTAGTTTGTAGTAATATTTGTATGTATCTACCCAACTCATTATTTCTTTAAGTGAATTTGTACAAAATGAATATAATAATATATATAAAAATGAATTAATATTTACGATAAAGGCTCCATTACTCTTGTGTTCAAGAAATTTTCAGCGAAGCTAAATATGGTGCATTTTGTTAAGTTTCCAGTAGAAGCTAAATTGGTATTTTGTGGGCCCTTAAATTAGGCAGTACTGCAATGACGTTACAATTTAAATTAAACATTTTAGTTTTTTATATTACGCTACATGTCGCTACGTTTGTTTAAGTAACTTCAGACTTTTTTTCGTGGTTTTTGAATTAGATCTGACGTCCATTTGTTGGTAGGCCAATGTTAATAATGACGAAATTCTAGTTCAAAGTAGAAAAATCAATTTTTTTTTAAAATGAAAACAAATTTTACAACATTGACATTCAGGTATTACCAAATCAGATTCTAGACATATTATAAGTACAGTATTCTCTAATTTTAGGAATGCGTTCACTTCTGTGGAGAAGGCATACATAGAGAATTATGATGAGATGATAGCAGAAAGAACTAGCTTGCAGTATCAATTACCACCTAATATGACTCCACAGCAGGTAAAATTTAACATAATTATATTATATCAATACATAAAGTATGTGTCAACTCTTGTTTACTTGGTATTTGCTGTATTTTGGGATTATTTGCATGGAATTCTCGTTACAACTTCAACTTCAACTTTTGTGTCTATGGCTCCGTCGTTTTGCGCGACGATTTTGCCAATGTCAGGGTTGAGAGACATGTGTAGCGGTAGTGAGACAGATTGCCGGTTATTAAAATACTTCGGCGGTTTTTATTCACAATGACGGTTATATATATATTTTAATGACATTACAAGAATATAATTTGAGAGCTCATGTTATTTTCTTTCTTTTAGAAACGTTGTAGGAAGTTTTATTTAGCGGGAAATAAAAAATAAAATCGTTTAAAAAAAAAACAAAGTTAGGCGTCGTTTTCGTTCAATAACAAACTTTTGACCGGTGTCAGCGTGGAAAATTATCATGGAGGATGGAGAAAGAAATAAAATTATACGAAAGATAATGGGAGAATACGGGAAGAATAAAGAATATTCATTTTTCTTAAAAATTAAGACTGATCAGAAATGAGAATCTCGTTACAAAAAAATGGTAACCGAATTTGTGGTCTGCTGGCACAACATTACTAAAAACTGATTTGATAACATTGTCAGTACTACCAAACTAAATAACTCGACTATACATAATTATACATTTGTAATTTAACAAGGTGAATACATTATAATATAAAAGTAACGGGGCTTACTCGCGTAGTATTTTAGTCTGAAGCGGTCCGACTAGTTTCGACCATAATCGATGGTCTTCTTCAGGGGTTGACTGCAACGTTCGCGACCGCGTCACATCAAGCAAAAGCGCGCCGATGACGCAGTCCGCAATGGGGAACTCGGGAAGCTGATACGTTGCGTCAGCGCGTCCTGGGACTCTTCATTGCTACTGCTGTCCGTAGGATTGTTGTCGGGAACAGTCCAGCACACAGAGCTCACCACGTCGTTATTACTAACATCTGCAGCTGCATATCGAGCGCCATGAAGACACGGCTTACAGGTCGGTGGCAAGCTCCAGCCACCGTCTCTATTAAAATTTGGTCGCCTGAATACAGATTCAATAGAGATACAGATTGAATAGAGAGTTAAATTACAGATGTATAAATTATGTTTTGTTGAGTTACATAATCGTGCAGACCAAAGTTTCTAAGCTCCATAATAATAAATCCATCTAAGTGCAGGACTGATATTAAGGTTTTACTTAACCCTTTCATAGACAGTAAAGTGCTTTCTTTGTAGTTGCCGCCTACTGCTTCTCCATAGAGAAGTATCAACAATGTACTGACAAAATTGAATTATTTATTTGAGATACATCTGTGGACGTTACACACACATATTTAATATGTGCACACCAAGACAGTACAGTGAATACCGACGTGTTTGTGTGAGGTGATGTAAGACCGTACATGTCAGTGCGCCGCCAGCGACTGCCTTTTGTGGTTGTGCAGTTTGTTTTCGAGCTGGAACTTTCTGACAGTAAAAAATCCCTCAATTTTTTTCTCTAAATGCATAGTTTTTTAGTAATTCAATTGACCAATAATCTGTACTGCAGAAACCCTATTCTATAATAAATAATAATGAAACGTGTTTTCACACTTAAAATCAGGTTAGTTAGGGTATTTTCTACCATCTAGGTGACATGAATGAATTAATTTTCGTTTAAATTTCATGAAGAACTAAACGATACATACAGTATACTATTAGTAATCAAAATCACCTCTCTTACTACTTTTCAAACTGTGATTTCATTATTCAAAAAATAAATAAATAACCTTCATCACTAAATATAATCTAATTAGTAATTGTTTCTTTTGGAATTGTTAGCGCATAATAATTTTTATTTGTCTTATACTGCAAGGGTTATGCTATTTTACGGTGTACTCAATTTAATGTATAGATTTAGACTTTTTTGCTGAAATAAATTTAATAAAATCACTGTACCACTGTCATAGCCGTACTTGCTTATGCACAAGAAACATTTGCACGAACTGAAAGCTGCTATGAATGTCGGCGGGATCAGTCGTCAGTGATAAAGCGTAATAATTATGTTGAATCAATATGGTCACTACGGCATAAAGAAAAGTAGTGACTTTTGGTGTGCGGTATTATTACAGTACTGTCCATGAAGGGGTTAAGACATCTTTGACTTTATTTAGTTCTTGGGTGTAAAATATTGTCAATGAGACCTGCAGAGTCCGAAACATAGATTTGTTCAAAAAAATACACGATTTAAATCTGTATAAATATCACTTAAGGTGCAATCAAGACAACAACTCATTTGAGAGTTGTCAAAATGTTTAGAACAGATGGACATAATTAGGTACAACAACACGGGTTTTATAATACAGAAAATTACCAATAAATTAGTACGCATAGTGTCTGTTGTAAGTATCGAAATATCTGTACAATTAGATAGTAATTATACAGCTAGTATAGTGTGCGTGGAAGCGCATAGCTTTGACACCGATAACAAGCTACTATTTATATTGTGATATAGTTCCTAATTACAATACAGGGTCACAGCTCACCTTTCCAAGCGTATTTTATTTATAAATGTAAACAGAGAATGGGTAGCACCATATCGTTTTGTGTAGTATATTACACTTAACCTGCTACAATTCAATAAATAAAATATAAAAAACAATATTGCAAAACATTGTTTTCAGAAATATTTATGTTCTATGCACTTTAAAGCCTTTTGAGAAGAATTTGGAATATTGTGTTACCGGAATTCATCAATCACCTGTTACATCTTTTTTCTCGAAAATACCCATAACAAAGGTGACGACGCAAAATTCAATTGTTCAATTATTGTTGTATAATAATTGAACAATTGAATGTTTCAGCAATGGTGACACTGGGGGTAGCGGGGTATAAATATACCAACTGTTTTGAATGAGCCCATACTTCGGCCGAGCGTTAAGCAATCAACAACCCCTGAGGATCCCTCGTGGAGAGGCGAAACACGTGTCGGGTATATTTTTGGTGGTGGTTTGTGACTGTAGTTGCGTTTGTGTTATTTATTTTATTTGGAGAGAGAGTGGCAAGCGCAGCTATTTTGAACGATTTAATCTTTAATAGGTTTTCTTTGTAATTCTGCCTATTAATGAATGTCATCATTAAGGCATCACATGCAGGGTCTTGGTCAATTCAAATGGTATCATCACAGATGTTAATAACTATAGTTTATTTATACAAGAGAATTTGAGATGCATTTAAAGATCTGAGTGATATCTCAGCCAATTTTGAACTTAGGAGGAGCCATTTATTAATAAGACACATATTCTTATGTCAGTATTCAGTAGGAACACAATAAAGAAATCAATATAGATTAGACTGATCATTTCTGATTTCAGTTTAGCAATACAGAAAACCCAATAGTGCTACGTCTCCGTGAAATTGACCAACACCTATCTGGAGGAGTTACAGTGGCAATAGCTCTTGTAGTAAACAACAAACTGTTTGTAGCGAATGTCGGTGAAATTAGAGCTTTGCTGTGCAGAACGGATGATAACTCTGTGTTGAGAGTTGTACAGCTGACAGTTGACCATAGTTTGAATAATGAAGACGAATTGTTGAGATTATCACAATTGGGGTTGGATATTAACAAACTTAGAAATGGTAAGTACGGGTTGTGATAAGTTATATTCTTGGTATGATAAAGCCACTCATTATTTAAGTGTTCTTATTACATCAAAGTAATATAAACTACATAAAACAAATTGTGTATATTATGTGACATTCTAGTACTGATTTCGTTTGTGGAATCTTCAAAACGCAGTCCTAAAATGTTATAATTTTGCATATGTGGCCTTATTACACAAAGGGCGTGTAGCAGTTAATGTTTATTATTGAATTTGCTATTTATTTCAACAAAAAAGTGCACATCTATACCTCCAATTAACATTATGCCAACTTAATTTTTGGACCTTTTCTGTTTTTTGTTTCTTTTTCATTTTTTTTCACAAATTCGGGGATAATAATGTTAGTAAATAAATATAATATGGTTGTTTACAAAAATTACAGAAAATGACCAAAAAATTAGTATGCATAGTGTTTGTTGTATGTATCGAAATGTCCGTGAAATATCTGTACAATTAGATAGTAATTATACAGCTAGTATAGTGTGCGTGGAAGCGCGTAGCTTTGGCACCGATAACAAGCTATTTAAATTGTGATATAGTTCCTAATTACAATACAGGGCCACAGCTCACCTTTCCAAGCGTATCTTATTTATAAATGTACCCAGATGATGGGTAGCACCATCGTTTTGTGTAGTTAATTACACTTAACCTGCTACAATTCAATAAATAAAACATAAAAAACAATATTGCAAAACTTTCAGAAATGTTTATGTTCTATGCACTTTAAAGCCTTTTGAGAAGAATTTGGAATATTGTGTTACCGGAATTCATCAATCACCTGTTACATCTTTTTTCTCGTCGTGTAGTTTCAAAATTAATGCTGTTAAAGATCACCGAATATTGTCTGACCTATTGTCCTACTAATTCTGAATTCCAAACAGTTGACGAGTGTCGTCAATTATTTCACTTCAAATCGATCAGTTTAACTAGAATGGAAAAAAAATTAAAATTTACACATAAATACAAAACTAATGTAAAATTACACTTAAGAGTATATGTACTACTTTTGATGAACCATAACTATAAAATAAAAAAAACATCTATTCCCACAGTACAATACTTAGGCAACCAAACGGGCACGCGATGTCTCGGCAACTATCTAGTAAAAGGGCTACACAAGGCTTTTCCCCTGCTTTGTACAGCGACCAGTGAGCCCATAATTTCTACTTGTGAGATCCACGGACCTATTGCTTTGGACCATTATTCCAGGTGAGTTGCACAAAACGGGAAGACACAGGCACTGGTAATGTGCGTAGTTAAAAGAATAATAATTACGCATAAAGTAACAATTAACATCTATATAACGACGAGTTTGCAAAGCATTACTATGTTTTTTGATTTCGCCTTCCCCTTTCCATCATCGAGGTAAAAGAGGAAAGCTGGGGGTTCCTTTATGTTGTGGATATTCCAAGGTATCGCTTCCGCATTTATATGACAAACGGTTATGGAGTGGAATTCCCTGCCTGCAGACTTCGTCGATGTTTTGTAGAAAAAGCGAAAGCGCCATTCGAAAAATTTTCTCAGGGGAGCATGTTTTAGTTTTTTACGATTGTTTTTTATATTTTTATTTGCCAAGCCTTTTTGAAATCACTTATTGTTTCGGACGGGTGTGGACTCCTGGGGGTCTACTCTCGATCTCCGTCCGAAACAATTACTGCCAAATAAGCAATACTTGACCAAATGTAAAGATGCGTGATGCGAATGAAGCTTCATACTGGATACTTGTCTTTTAATTTTGTCGAATATTACTTATTTGACAGTAATTGTTTCGAACGGATGTCGGACGGAGACAGAGAATTGCCCCCCTGATTTGAACTTTATATCTCAATAACTAAAATTCCCTTTCAGATTTCTAGTCTTAGTAAGCGCAAGCGTCTACAAACGCATCCAAGAATCGCGAGGCAGCAGCGAACAAACAAACAAGCAGCTGGCACAAATCATAGTCGAAAACTTCCGCAAGACTGACAACTTCAAAACTGTCAGCCAATCTGTATTACAAGAGATAGAAGAAGAATTTATTACTTACTGTTATAAAAACAATTTAACACCAAAACATAATCATATGAGTTTAATAATTCGCAATTTCAATTTTCCACTACCTAATGTGAAAGAAGAAACGGTAACTCAAAGTAATCCGGTACAGCGGAACGCTTCAGTAAGGTTCAATCCAATCGTGCAATCGAAATCAAATACGTTACTAAACGAAATCGATACCGAACTCTCATCGACTAATGAAGATATCGATCAATCGAATTCAATTGTCGATACAAATAAATCTATCGATTCTACGTCCGATATTTATCCAGCGGATAAGCAATATGATAGAGATAGAAAAATTGAAGGATACGTGGATTTTTCATGCTATTTCGAGAATGTTGCTAAAGCAAGGAAAAATGGCACGTTGCCAAGTTTTATTAAGTAACATGATTCAACACGTGTTCTTTGCCTCTGAACTTGAGTGGGACTCAAATAACGTTGTTTAAAACATTTACTGACATATAGAGTCATAAATTATTAAACATAGATCAAACGTTTAGAAAAAATTCACTTCGATTTCTTTAATATCAAGTGACGGGGTTGCGACTGATGGCATAACAGTTGCAGTGCCACACAGAGCTTTAAATCGTAAAGACCTGAGGTACTCTGCCACTGTGTTCGTCACCACGAGACATAAGTTGGCAAGTCTGTGCCTGTAATTTCACCAGCACCCTTACCCTTCAAAATCGGAATGCAGTTAAGCTAACATTACTGCTTGGCAGCAGAAATAGGTAAGGTGGCAGTACTTCCCCGGACGAACTCTTTCTTTCGATTTGGAATCCGGTTGCATTCGATCCAATGTCAGATGCCATTCCAACTAAGTCACGGAACAAACTCAGGACTTTTTTCATGTGCTTGTTGTAGATATTATTTTTATTTTTAACGACTTTGCCGTAACGCCATCTATGAGAAATCTATGAAAGTTTGCTTCACTCAGCAAAGATCTTTGCATAAATTATAACAAACTAGTGGTAATTTCACAAAAAAATAATTGAATATCATGGTGGTGAAATATCCAGACTGCATTCGAGATACATTTGTTAATCCAAGCTTAAGTTTAAAATTGTGTTTTTGGACTAATTAATCTATTGCATTATCGCTGTGCCTTAATTTTCTGTTTGTTTTAACTTATTAAGTGTGCCTTTATCTAGTTTTAAGAGTAATTTATTTATAAAATATGTTGTTACAAAAATAAATTATATTTATTTAATTAAAGGTTTTTATTTTAGTTCCAATAATTAGGACATCAATTCAAAATAAGGATATTATAGCTAGGTTTGTATATTATAAAGTTTAATATAGTTAAATGCTACAGTTAATTTTAAACAGGTTTGTAGTCCAGTTTGCTCTCAAGTTTCTTATTATCGGCCACTTTGCGTACAGCTTTCATCAGGTCCTCCTGAAATTAAATTATTTCGGTTAGGTAAATTATTAACGTATTTGAAGAAGGTAAACAAATGGAGAAAGTTACCGTAAATGCTCCAATGTGAAACATTTTTCGTTCAACTGTGGACCGGTGGTACGCCAGATGTCGCCACGATACCAAATAGCTATTTTTGTAACTACAGTACGGCATGCTATGATGGCCGTTTTGACAGATTACAATAGCGAGGTCAAATCGCAATTCATTATCGAAAAAAATATAATCAAATGCGAGTCGCGTCTATAAGTTTTTTAGATTTATAACTAGTATTGCAAGGGCAAGCCGATTAAAAGTTTTAATAAAAAGAAAATAAAAATGTTTACTTAATTTAACATCAATTCGAAACTTATTTGCCATGCAGGTTCTGGTGAACCTGGTAGCGGTTCTTTTTTGCACTACTAACTCTTGTTTACATACCAAACCACGTGGCATTTCGTGACAGACTAGAATAGAATGTATGTGGGATATCAGCGTGACGTAGACGCAGTACGGGAAGCAAGGTCGACTGATCTACCAATCGCGCGCTCGATACGACACTCCCCGCCGTCGCTACCCGCACCCCACCACCAAATAGATCTAAAATGCGTTTCTTTCTGCGCATTTAAGGTCATTGTTCAAAATGTTTGCAAGTGCCGTGCAAGTCAATGACCTTTGGATCAAATTTGTTTACCGCAATTAAATAAAAAGTAAGAATTTACTAAATTTTTTTCGATTTATTTTTTGAGTGATTTGGGTTCAGGAAGTCTACTCTCGATCTCCGTCCGAAACAATTACTGCCAAATAAGCAATACTTGACCAGATGAAAAGACGCGTGATGCGAATGAAGCTTCATACTGGATACTTGTCTTTTAATTTTGTCGAATATTACTTATTTGACAGTAATTGTTTCGGACGGAGATCGAGTGTAGCCCCCCTGTTTCGGATATATAATGACCTCTGTAGATAAAATATAGCGGGAATGCAAATCAACACATTGTATAGTATTTCCGTAGTATCAGAATGAGTTTCGATAATGTCAAATCGACACCTCCTACGTAAAGTATCGTATGTCGAAATTGCCAAGTTTACAGGGAACCATTTTAAAGTTCTGAATTCACTGAAACGAGCATAACACGACAAAGCTAATCTAATAGATCATCTAACCGATATGTAGGATTTTACAATACTCTGTGTGAGTAACCGTTTGCCGAATAAAACTGAAAAATGCTAAAGTCACCTGTTATGTTCCTTTCCGTGAATTCAAAACTTTAAAAGACTTCCCTGTAAACTTGGCAATTTCGACATACGATACTTTACGTAGGAGCGGTCGAAATATGACATTTCACACTGAACACAAGGCTCATTACTAGGATACTACCCGTCTCACTTGAGACGGGTAGTATCCTTTTTTACCGTAATACCATTACAGTTACATTGATGGTACAGAGGCAATTTTTTTATGCTGTCGATCCGTTACGTCGATAGTTCTATAGCAAATGTTGTTTTTAGTATACATGAATGTTTTGAACAGATGATACGTATGTTAACAGATGATAGTTGTGGTTGGACGAAGTCCACTTACCTGAATGATGTACTCCCTCTCAGCCCTGATGGCGAACAGGCCAGCTTCGGTGCAGACGTTGCGGAGGTCAGCACCGTTGAAAGTGTCTGACAGCTTCACCACGGCTTCGTAGTCCATCTCGCCGTGCTTCGCGATAGGCGCCGCGTGGATTTTTAGGATTTCAAGCCTGAAGTGCGAGATATCAAAAAATTCATAACTTATAAAATAACTAATTAAATTTTTACTGAATTGATATTCAATTATTTTTTGTGAAATTACTCCAATAGTTTGTTATAATTATTAATACAATGATCGAACACTCAGAAAAAATTCCTTCGATCCGGTCGGATTCGAACCGACGTCTTCTTGCAAACCGTGCCAGACGCTATACCAACTAAGCACGGAACGAACCAACGGACCTCACGAATTTTTCTATGTGCTTGCGTCGTGTCTTTGTATTTGGTTTTTCAACGACTTTTTAGTCGTAGCGCCATCTATGAGAAATCTATGAAAGATTTATCACCCAGTTAGTACCTTTACAGCTACCAGTCCTGGCGAGAGATGTCGCTATTCACTGTATTAATTAAATTTTTACTGAATTGATATTCAATTATTTTTTGTGAAATTACTCCACTAGTTTGTTATAATTATTAATACAAAGATCGAACACTCAGAAAAAATTCCTTCGATCCGGTCGGATTCGAACCGACGTCTTCTTGCAAACCGTGCCAGACGCTATACCAACTAAACATATATAAAATAATAACATAAAAGTTATAATATAA
>NW_020653900.1:13879175-13907743 GCF_003589595.1 Hyposmocoma kahamanoa
TAATATTATGGATATCTTCTTTCTTATTGAAATTATGTATATTTTTACGGGCATATAAAATATTTGAGTAAATGTACTGTGATGCCACAGTCATGATACCAGTCTCCTTAAACTTTTCTCTGAGAGATACCCGAGCGCCTAGACGGTACACAGAACGAATCGCTCGTTTTTGCAATACAAATATGGTTTGAATATCTGCCGTTTTACCCCACATGAGAATCCCGTAGGACATTATACTATGGAAGTAACTAAAGTAAACTAGTCTAGCAGTACTAACATCGGTAAGCTCACGTATTCTGCGGACTGCGTATGCAGCGGAGCTTAATCTGCTGGCCAGGGACGATATATGTGGAAACCACTGAAGTTTACTATCTAAGGTCACTCCCAAGAAGACTGCTTTATTAACAAGGTCTAACTTTTCTATGTTTATTTCTATGCTTGGACTAGTCGATTTTACGTTAGGTAATTCAAATTTAACACATTTTGTCTTCTTGGCAGAATACAGTAGCCACGTGTCTAGTTTTATTAAAAAAAGAAGCAATCATTCGCTTAGAGGCACTTTCCACGCGCGCCACTTTGTTTGGTTTCGACTTATCTCGAAAGACCCATACGCTCGATTGCTGCTTTGTTTTGGGATTATAACCAGAAATCCATGTTTCGTCACCTGTTATTATGTCCGACACCAAATTTCCTCAAATTTGGTGTCGGACAAAGGGGCCTCGCCCCTTCGTTGAATCTGGTAAGCATGGCATTGCACCCAGTGACGCGATCCGTTTTTTGAGCCTCAGCCAAATTGTGTGGGATCCACCGAGAGCACAGCTTTTTCACACCCAAATGTTTGTGTAGTATTGATTGTATTTGATTCATGCCTATGCCCAAAGATGCCACGATGGAAACTTATAGTGCGCCCTTGTATAAATGCGAACCTGTACCCTGAGGCTCATGACTCGGCAGTTTTCGAATGACCTGTAAATATGTCATCGTGTTCCACGGCTAATGTCTGGTCCCCGTACCCGGACTTTTCTTTGAAGATAGCGATGAGTTGAGTGCTAAATTTGCAGTCACTGGCAGAGAACATGAGTTTTTCGGGAATGCTCGTTCCATTTCTACGCGTGGAAATGACTTGACATAGGTTCTGGTATATTTGGATATTATGGTGCTTTAATGATATTACCAACAAGATGCGTGCGCTGTGTACCGAAAACAAAAAGCGATGCCTGACGGGCGTTGCCGTATGATTTCAACGCATCGAGAGCCGCTTAAGCGTTTGTTACACTATCTGATTTCAAGGGCCTTGTCTCAAAGATGGGCGTGGCCCCTAGTTAGGGCTATGATTTATATAACTTACACATATACAAGTCGCCATAGTTATGGACCCTGACTCCCTTGTAACCTAACTTGTATGATTATCAATAACACGGAAAATATTTTCTTTGACCTTGTGTGACCCACGACCATGCTGCACCTTAGCATTGCTCTTACCAACTGAGCCAAAGGCCAAGTTACCGAGCTGTCGAATTCTCCTTTGTCTTTTCGTTACTACAGGTCTTTGTAGTGGCTTTCGACATCTAGTGAGAGATTTTGGAAAAAACGTCACCGAAGTCAAAGAAAACACAAATTTTTTCTGTGTTCGATCTTTTGTATTAACAATCAGAGCAATGGAGTTATCACAAAAAATCACTGTAATATATCCCTAACTTTTATTACACCTCCCTGTGTTAGAGTTCGGTTCCCTTGAAATCGTGTAATAAGTGTCTTACTTACACACGCACCACAGCACTCCTCCCCACGTCGTCTCCTGTTCCCTTGTCCTGTAGTCAGTGTGTCATATAGTACTATTTTTTTTGTAGTACAACATACGACGACGTCGCAACGCATCGTGTGGCATGTTTCAATACAGGAAATTTTCCTGATGGGTCAATGGGTGAATTAAGCCCTCTCCTTAACAAGAATCGAGCCTGGAAATTTCTCATTCGCCTTCTGTAGTTGATAATATTTACAAAGGTACTCCCTGATACCTGAATCGATCCCTGGGAAATTCGTGTACGATAGAATTAAAACGACACGGAGGACTAACCATATCAAGCCCCAAACCAATTTAGGAATGTAACTTTTCTAAATTAGTTGTACCGAGGATTGAACCTATTACCTTCGTGTAAGTGGTTAACTGGTATAAGTGTAGGCATAACTAATTTAATCTAGTAAATTGGGAATTAAACTTTATCGGATCTTCGCATATATTTGTTTTTTATAACAAACCAAGGTTTCGAGCTCATTAGAAGTGTAATAAGCCCCGTGGTCGCTTTTTGAGAGCTGTAAGTGAGGAATAGCAGAATTTACCCCAAAAATTTACAAATGATGATGAATTCTTAGCATCCATAGGCGACTAAGAACGCCCAAGAAGTTTCTTTTAAATAATATTAAGTGACGGGACCATCGAGTGCATAACCAGAAATAGAGACGGAATAAAGGGCCATCCATCTATCCCTGGCAACTTATCAGTCAAATGGTATCGATATCACTTTTAAATATCAACTCTTTGTGCTGAAATCACAAATTAGAAAGCTGAAGCCGTTACTTCACTACGCAGGGGCCTCTGAAGTAATTGGGGGGCCTTCATGCTGTCCAGGGGTTGCTGCCGCAAAAAAACCTGAATTATCTTTATAAACGTTAGTATAAAAAATACGTTGGGTTGGCGTTTAAATTTTTTTATCTTGTTTATGTAAGCTCACCGCTCGAACCAAAAACTTTGGGAACTTATGGTCTAGAGTCAAACCGGTTTGCTTAGATTCAGTCTAGTTAAATTCTTTTTACAATGTTCGTTTAATTCATAATTCATTTATTTGTGAAAATACAGGTTATTTCTAAGTTGACATGTACAAAATAAGTATAGTTTCACAATTAAGCGGTTAAAGCATTGACTTACAATTATATGGACATCGGGTCCGCGCTAAAAAGTGTCCGAACTTATAGGGCGTTAAAATCGTATACAGAGCGTCATTCAAGCTTTCGTCTTCGTTTGTTCGACTGACAGCGAAGCAAGCAAAATTAGACAGTACTGCGATGACATTACAATTTAAATTCAACGTGTTAGCTTTTTCATATTCCTTTACATGTCACTACGTTTAAATACGTTGACTTGGTACATTTTTTTCGTGGTTTTTGTATTAGACCCGTCGTCCATTTATTTGTAAGTCAATGGTTTAAAGTAATACTTTCTCGTTTAAATTTTAATTACAACTCAATCTAATTGAAAATATGTTTTAAAAGAAATGTTATTTTAAAATTGAAAGATACCAATAGTCACAACCATACGATGTGTGTGGAATGAGAGGAAAAGTTTGTTGCTTATTTTGCTGTTTTATAGTTATTTAAAATTTTAAGGTGAAATAGTTAAAGCTTTATATGATTATTTTTAATAATGACTATGCCTTATACCTAAGTGCTGCTTAATAAGTAAAAGATTATTATAACATTTTATAAGAACTTGTAATGCACGTATATTTGATAAGTAATAGGTATGGCAAAATATAATAGTAATAAGATTGCATCAACACATTGCTAATAACTTATTGAAGTCGTTTAAAAAATTTTGGGTTTTTTTAGCATCCCTACATCATTGAAAATTATAACATGTAGGTACTTACTGGGGTTTCTCTGTGCGTCCGGGATAAAAATACCTTAAGTACTAATCCATCAACTATCTATCCAACAAATTAGATTCCAATCCGTTCAATGGTGATTGAGTAACAAACATTTTAACCCTCGGGATTACACAGGAAGAGGTTTGGACAGCTGTTACATATCAAGTTTTGAATCGAATTAGTCAGTCATGCTATTTAGAAATATAAGTATAAGTTGCAAAGTCGCAAAGAGTGGATCAAACTCTATGGTCGGTTGTTACACGGCTATAATAATGCTTCCTAACGCACTGTAAGACCACGAACCAACAAGGTATGGAACAGACTACCTCTTGAAGTGCTTCCCTTGCGTATGGGGTTCTTTCAAAAGCTCGTAAACTTACGCCGATTTGTACGTGCTAGCTCGCGAAACGGAAGAGTGCTTCGGGTCGAAGTGCGTGGCGACGCGTGATAGGGAGATGCCACACGGGCGTTGCGTCGACGCGCGCTATTTCAACGCACTGTGTGGTATGACTATGATTATGTAGTACAACTCAGTTGCGACTATGCAACGCCCGTGTGGCATCTCCCTTGGAGTATGTATCGAGAGCAAGACCACGCGCTTTCGCACTGCGCAGCAGCAGCGGATCTACACGAGCCGGGCGAGCTCGGGCAGCCCTGTCAGGAATGCATCTGTAGCTCATCTAGTATTGTACATGTCTATTAGCGACGTTGACAACCTCTCATCAAGTGGTTGAAATCACAAATGACCAAATGCACGTACTTCTAAACAATTCATGTAACGTTATTATTTTCAACAAAACAAAAAGTTATACTATCAATATGCTACCAATTATGTCATACATGCCTTATAAGTATTATAAGCAGGTGAGGAAGGCGAGTCGCGATATTAAACCTTTCTCATACGCAGGTATACAGTGCCAACTATTCTCACTTTTTTATAACTAGATCTCAATCAACTTCTTTTGCCGTATAGACTCGCGTAATTGAAGCGATGATCACGTTATGTGGACTCTCTCCATTTTTACATAAGTAATAAAATATAGGGTGAGAGTTCTAAAACGTACTATGGTTATGATTTAAGCAAAAATGGCGGACTAAGCTAGTTTTTCGTATTTACAAAACGCATTTTGTCTAAGTTTAAGCAAGATATAACGAAGTAAACTTAAAGTTTAATTTAATTTCTTGTTTAAGAGTCTAGAAAACCTCGAAAGGGCCTGTATTCGCATAAATGTTCGGTGCTTTACAAGCAGTTAATGTTTGAAATGAAAAATTTGAATTCGTGGTGAGGTAGTATCCACCCTTAAACTTAGGCAAAGTTATTTTTAATTAAATAACGCACACACTCATTGCTCCGCAATAGGAAGACATTCGCGGTTGCCATTGATACACACATGGCGTGGGCTAAATTCGGAAGTCTCGTAAGCGCGCACAAAAAACAGAATTATTAGAAATAATTATATGACAATCTATGACTATACTTTTATTTTATGACAATGTGTACAAATTATATTTTAAGCTCTATTTGTCCGGTTTATACGTGCGTATTAGTTTTAAAGTAAGAATGCCAAACAGTGAGGTAAGAGAGCGTTGTGGTATGAAAGATGTAGTGACAAGGAAAGAGAGGGGGTTGCTTCGATTTGTCATGTAGAAAGAATGAATGTTGGTCGATTGATGGCACAAATTTATAGAGCGAAAGTGGATGGAAGCGTGGGGAGAGGTAGACCTCGGCGAACATATCTTTTTTTTTATTGAGGATGTCCTTAAAGTACCAAGAATAAACGGGCATGTATGAAGAGATTGATGGGAGTACAGAAGGCGAAGGAGGTTTGTCAGGAGCGTAGCAAGTGGAGGTCAATATTATCTGCCTACCCCGGTGGGAGACTGGCGTGATGATATGTATGTATGTAATTGTCAAAAAAAAGAGATTTCATCCAAAAAGGGAGTTATGCAGTTTTTAAATTAAGCCGACGATAGACAACTACAAATTACACCCAATCACACGAGAGAAATAAACGTATGCCATACAAATATTTCTTCTGATTCGGGAAACGAACCCGGGACCTCTGCGTGAAAACCCAGCATGGTAACCGTTCGGCTATGGAGGCAGTCAAATTTAGTAAATATGAAAAACTTGCTCAGCTAGCCATCTTTGTTTAATCGATGAAATAATGGTTTGAATAACACAATACCACTTATTTGAAATCATGGAATAAAACCGTTGTACTAGATAAATCTCTCAAGATTAATGGAATATAACTTATACAGTAAAAACGCGTTACCAAAATTACGCCCTAAATGTTTATTCAAATGTTAACGGCGTAAGGCCTCTAAGTACGATGAAAAACAAATTTATAACTATCAATCACAAACGAAGTGAAGTAGCTTTTACAACGCAGCTAAAATACTGAAACCTTCAACATTAAAGGAATTTATTGACTTAAACGTGTTTGATATTTGCCTATGGAAAAAAAACTTTTGTTAAAAAAAAATATAAGTGCCAATTTATTATTTGATAGTAACTCTCCACGACCTTGTTTGTTTGCTGCACCCTTAGGTTATACCCTGTGTACATTGACTTACAATTATATGGACGTCGGGGCCGCGCTAAAAAGTGTCCGCACTTGTAAGGCGCTAAAATCGTATACAGAGCGCCAAACTCCGCTTTAGTCTTCATTTGTTCGACTGACAGCGCGATACTGCGATGACATTACAATTTAAATTTCGAATAGGTTGACTTGGGACATTTTTTTCGTGGTTTTTGTATTAGACCCGTCGTCCATTTATTTGTAAGTCAATGCCTGTGTATAATGAAATGCAATATTTATTGATACAAGAGCAAGTACATATACATTATCACCCTATCTCCCAAACTAGGCGAATCTGTATCTTGGGAGATAGTGCCTTCCCAATCAATGTTCACTATTCAAGTATGTATTATTATATAACTAATATGGCAGATGGTAGCAAATTCTAGGACGTAAGTATTAATATTAGTAAACATGTTCTTATCATTGTTATTAGAGTATTGCTTTATTTTAATATATATATTTTTTGGTACTTATATAATTTGTTATGTGCTCACAAATGTCTGTGTGTGATAAATCATTTAATAAAGGTGTTGTTACGTATTTTAGCTTGTCTCGAACACATAGTCGAAAGAAGTTGGGCGTATCTTCCAAGCGCTACGTCGGTCGTCTTCGGTCTTGCTGCTGTTTTTAGAAGTAAGAAAATATGATAAGAAAGTTGGGCGTATTGTGCAAAACTTTTTTTATGGCGAACCAAAAGTTTTAGTTTTGACCTTGTCGCAAAAACGCTAGTAAATCAGAAAACAAATAGGATGTAATTTGTTCTGTTATTTATTTGCGTTTTTATTTTCTTTGTTTATTTGGTAGTGTTTTCTTACACAGTTGCAATTATTTAAGAGTCTATACTACCAGCCCGAATACAAATTTTTCCCGTGTAAATAAGGTTCATTTTTGAAAAATGTATACCTTATAATATACGCGTTCTATTTAGTTTAGTTGATATTAAACAATAATAATTGGAATGTGAAGTACAGTCATATACACAAGATACCTGACGCCTCAAGCCGACTTTGTTGACCTTTTGGTTCTGAGCACAAAAATGTGGAGAAAATTCAACGACTTTTTAGTCGTAGCGCCATTTATGAGAAATCTATGAAAGCTTTATCACCCAGTTAGAAACCTTTACAGCCCTGGCGAGAGATGTCGCTATTCACTGTATTTTAAATTTTTAATGAATTGATATTCAATTATTTTTTGTGAAATTACTCCATAAGTTTGTTATAATCCCTATAACAGAAAAAAATGTAAAAAAAAACTTTGGCGGGATTGTTGACGTTTAGTGTTTGATGAAGACTTTAATTGTTATAGATGACATTATTAATTAATTTCTCTAAGCACGTGATCGTCGGCGCGCGTGACATTTGATAGCTGTCAGTTTTGAACATAGTTGGTACCTTTTTTATTGTTTACATTACCGGCGGCGATAAGACACGTATAATATAAACACTAATTGAAACTCGAGAACCTATTCTGCCCTCGTAATGAAAAAAGGCACAACTATACGTACTTTACACAGCAGTTGTGCTTGTTTTCGTTCCGAGGGCAGTATTAAACAACCGTAAAAAGAATAACATGAGCGATAAGAGCACTTAAGTAGCTTTTGTTTAGACTACAGTTATGATTGTAATTAGACGGCTTTATTGTCGAACTTCCGAGTACTTTGAACACTTCTGCGAAATTTTCATGGCATTTTACGCCTTAACTTCTAACCACTTTGTATATTCACTGTATTAAGAACCAAAACACATATAAAGATGACAAGCATTTAAATACCTATCGATTAACACTAGAATCATATGAAAATAATGTGTAACTATTTTTAAATTAATAACAGTCGCGGGTAGTAACGAAAAAAGCGAAAATGGCGTAAAAAAAACTATAAGTCGCGAGGAAGAATATTGACGAATCCTATCAAAACTCACAATGTAACGACCTAAAAAAGATTTTAATACAACCTATATTAGCATTGACTTATAAATAAATGGGCGACGGGTCTAATACAAAAACCACGAAAAAAATGTCCCAAGTCAACCTATTTAAACGTAGTGACTTGTAAAGGAATATGAGAAAGCTAAAACGTTGAATTTAAATTGTAATGTCATCGCAGTACTGTCTAATTTTGCTTGCTTCGCTGTCAGTCGAACAAACGAAGACTAAAGCGTGAATGACGCTCTGTATACGATTTTAACGCCCTATAAGTTCGGACACTTTTTAGCGCGGACCCGACGTCCATATAATTGTAAGTCAATATTAGATTTAAAAAAATAATGTTTTATAATTCAACTGTTTTTCTTTCATGTACCATTTTCCTCGCTATAGCGAGGTGAAAAGTTGAGTGTTTCGCTCCACAGCAAATTTGTTTTGCGTCTCGTGTCTTGAAACTCTCGCCACGCTCGGGATACTATTTTTGAACCGCTCGCTTCGCTTTTCGCTCTTCAATCTTAACGTCCTTCGCTTGCTCAGGTTTCTATACAAGTACTCACGGCAAACAACTTTGCAGCCCTGCATAACAAGTAACTATTACGTGTAGCAAGTGCGATGATCGCGCTAAGTCAAAACAAATACGAATATATCACATTTTATTGCTTTGTTATTACAATAATAATATTTCAATATAACAAAATTGTTTTCATTTAGTTCAATATTTACTTGAAAAACTGATATAGGGTAAAACCTGGCTAGATGCCTCAGTAGGATAGGTGCCTCGTTTTCAAAAAACCTAACTTCCCCAAATCGCAACAAAGAATAATTAGTTTAATTAAGGAGTATAGACACCGCTCATCAAAGTTCCTGCAGGGCTTCATGTGGAATAGACGCGTTTGGATTGTGCAGGCGCAAGTATTTACTGTCGCATAACTTTGTAAGTTATAATAAATTCCGTTTTATTTTTATTATAACTGTACACTGGTTCATTAAATGCGCACCTATAGTGTCAATAATCATTTTTTTGTATATAGCTTAGTTATATAATAAAAGCGTCGCCTCGATTTTTCGCGGTAGGTTGCCTTAGAGGCAAAGGACTAGACAAGAAAGTTAGGAAATAAAAAATACATTATTTTAGTAAAAAAGACATGTAAATGATAATAGTTTAAAAGTAAGTAAAAGTACCAAAAAGACAAATTATTCACAGTTCGAACAGCGAACATTTTTGTATAGAATGTTTTGATAGCTAGAAAAATACGAAGTGAAGTAGGTAGTAACTTTAAATACGTATATATTTATTATTAAGGATTTAATAAGTATACAATATATCAAAGATTATAAATAAGACATTTTATTTTGAATTTTATTATTTTATTCTAAAGGCATCTATCCTTTTTAGTATTTTAATTGTGTGGCGTCTATCCATATATATCATATATTGGTAGGCATCTATCCTCAAAAAAATAGGTTTGCAAAAAGTCAATTTCTTCAAAATCAGTAAATTTTAGATCAATAACATCAAGTATTAAGGTGATGTAAAAGATTAAACTAGTTATGTCCATAGGAATTATTCATGGTAAAGTAATAATTTTTAAAATAGGAGGCCCCTTCAAAAAGTGGGGCATCTGTCCCGGTTTTACCCTACTTAGATTTAAATTGAATTTGCTTTTTACGACTTAACAAGCCGATAGAGTTTTTCTTTGAATAAAGTAATTATTTTTTTAGCATACGTCGTGGACGAATCTTCTATGTAGGAGAGAGTAACTCCCGAAGTGGTCTCGGTACGGTTTATGATTGGAATAGTTATCAGCAGTGGACTCAAAATTGTTTTTAAGCTTTCTTTATCAATTGCACTCTTTCATCAATCCGAAATTCAAGTCCACCTAGTGCAATTGTAGAGAAATGGTATGCAAGTTACGATGGGAATTATAAGCACTGGTAAAACAATAAACGACATCAAAGTTTATGTAATCTCCCTTCTAGATGGACGAGTTTTTACCTTTAACTGTATTGGGTATAAATTGTGACTGAGATTTTGGTTTAAACCAATTACTTATTTTGCTGCTACGAAGTTTATGTTTAGCGTGTCAGTAAAATATTTTTTGTTATTCGTAGTGTTTAAAAACTTGCTTGATTTCATATACGATTATTCCGCCCTCAGTGTCCATTTCTTTGTTATCAGGACGATACAAGTTCCTTTTCTGTGCCTCCAAGAAGTTTGTAGCAACAATTAAAGCAACAATCACAACTTGGTACACAAGACAAGATCGGAAAACATAATGAAGGCAAAACACATAAGAAAAAACACATCGGGAACTAAACGCCATACGACAGGTTTCTTCAGAACGACTTAACTCTTTATTCAGATTAAATTAATCGTTAATGGAAAGCTTTGGAGGTAGTTATTGGTTTGAAGTAGTTAGAAAAATCAGTGACCTCATTTTACTTCACTGTGTAAAATGTCTGGGGTTTAGTTTGTTAAAAAAACTGAGGGGCAAACGATATTGCGGTAAATTCTAAAACTATCTGACATTGATAATGTCAATTGAGAGACGGTTTTTCTAGGGTTATGTTAAGGTTTATTTTAAGTAAAAGTAAAAGACCGAGACACGTGAGATAGCTCGAAGTCGTGGTCTGTCCTTGTCTAACAAGTTGCCAACGCTAAATTAAATAATTTTGGGTGGTGTCTAGTCTATTAATTTTTAAAAATTTTGAATAAATAAAATTAGCTTAAAGGTAATATGCTTTTACTGTGTACAAGAAAATATATCAACAATAAAACCTTCTATTATAAAGTAGCATATCAAATAAGTATACTAATTTATATTATGAAATAATATTAGATGTTTTGGGCATCCACAAGCGGCCACATTTTCAGTAAAAATTAAAAGTTAAAAACAATATGGCTGGCTGAAACATGCTTAAAGGATGAAAAAAAAGAAATAGCCTAAGGAAACATGAATGTACACTTCCTTTATTTTTTTCCATCCTCTAAGATGTGCACCCTACGAAAGAGACGCATTACTACTTTGAAGAAGACTATGGAATCCATCCCCTAAGCTTGGAAGCCTCTCACTGGGTTCGTTTAATATACAAGGCCGTGGGTTTTTCTGCCTTCACACTTCATGTTCAGAAGACTTGGCTGTATGGTGATAAACCCTTGCCTTTTTCTTAACGGAAAAAATTAACAAACTACATTATTTCCCGAAATAGCTAGGCGACATAAACATTAATACCAGCTACGAGCGTTCACATTTGAGGCTCCTTGAAATCGGTTTCCCGCGAAAAAAGATCAGAAAATTAAACTAATAAGGAAAAACTTAAAGTCTGAGATGCGGCAGAATAGCCACTAGACGCCTTACCGCTCAGTTGCCACGCTTTCACGTACATTAATGGCGAATCCGAATTATATTTAATAAGCAACAATATTTCAATTCCTCGGAATAATACAACTGCGTAGATCAAAGACAAGCCAAGCTCGCCCGTATGTATATGCCCGTAAAAATATACATAATTTCAATAAGAAAGAAGATATCCATAATATTAACCTCAGAGCTAAGTCCAAAGTCATGGTACCACGATTTCGTTTAACCAAGGTAAACAACTCTTTTATGGGGAACTGTATACGTTTTTTCAATAAGATTCCGGAGCATATATTAAGTTTATCATTTCCTTATTTAAAAACTACATTAAAAATATTTTGATCAAAAAATCATATTACAAAATTGAAGACTACATGTTAGATAAAGATGTATGGAAAGACGACACGGCTCCAGAATCCACACAAATTTGATTCAAAGTGTATTCCATAGCATTTAAGTTTATTTGAAAAGAGCTATCCCTAGAGTTTCTTGCTCGTCCTTCTCAGGGAGGTCAGCGTAGTGAACGAGCAGTAGCTTAAATGTGACGTTATCAAGTGTAAATTTATTTTACTTATGGAATAAATAATCTTTCACTTTGACTTTGACTTCGCGCGCCCTGGACGATCTTTTAAGTTTAAACGTAAAGGCTAAATAATAGAGCGTATTTTGCCATGACAGTCAACGCGGTACGCGGTCTCCGCGCGGCGGCCGGGCGCCGTGAGCGCGATGAAAGTCGTGTCCAATAAATGCGCCCTTAGACCAGTGTTTTATAATTACGGTGATTGTGCCTGGAACAAAAAACAGAGCAAATACTTTCAAAAGTAATTTTGTAACTATAACCTTTTATGAGAGTGAATTACCTTACATTATCTTATGCTTAAGTAAATATTAATTAAAAAAACTATTTTAGTGCATAATTTACTTTTCACTACTTACAAAGGAACACTAGAATTACTAAAATAAGACAAAAAAGAAAATTAAACCGGAATATTTACAAAAATGAGGATTTTTGTAAATAAAAATAAAATTAGTAAAAAATTGTCTAAATGTGATCCTTTTTATAAAACGAGTGAATCAAATACAATGATCAAATACAATCTCTTAATTTTTATAAATGTTTTGATTTAATCTTTTCAACATTTCCTCGTCAGGCTTAAAATTTGTCTTTGGGTAGCCTGCTGCATGAAAATATTTCCTTAAAGGGGCGGGTTATTGTTAATTTAATCGCATACATCGATTTCGCACCTCCTTTACTATGCTTTACTACGTGAGGCGCACTATAAGTTTCCGGAATGAATAGGAAAAAATACTATGAATGTAGGAAATGAAACTATTTTTCCGGATTTAAATCGCGTATATTTGTTTTTTCAAACAAACCGACGTTTCGGGCCCTTTACAGGTCCCATGGTCACGGTTGACTGAGGTGGTACAGTCTTCAACCAGTTATGTCTAATATTGATGCAAACTACCCTATTTTTATGTGAATAAATTGAAGATTCCACGCCAATGCTGCAGGCCCTGTGTGAAACCACCAACAGTCGAGCGAAGACCTGCCATCTTACCTTACGTGAGAGGTGTTACAGACAAGATCGGAAGAGTCCTCAGGCGTGCATCTATCAAGACCTATTTCAAACCCCTGAGGAAGATTCTCAGTTCCTGAGACCCGTGAAAATGTAACATCCCCTTACAGGATGCAGGAGTGTACAAGCTTGACTGTGAGTGTGGTCTCTCTTATATTGGACAAACAAAGCGAAGTATTTGTACCCGCGTCAAAGAACATATAGCTGATGTCAAACACCGTCGTGTAAACAACTCTGCAGTCTGCGAGCATGTCATGGATAAACTTACACATTCAATGAAGTTTGACAAACCCCAGGTCCTTGGAAAAGAAGTCCGTTATCTACCCAGGATGCTGCGAGAGGCCATTAAAATTAAAAAACATCCTAATTGCAACAGGGAAGATGGTTTCTCCGTACCGCCAGTTTGGGATCCAGTATTTCCTCTAATGAAAAATCCCAAACAGACATAAGACTGCAGCATTAATTAATATGTTTTAGTTTATTCTAATTTCTATTATTAATTAATAATAAATTGAACTTAATAAAAATTCATTCAATAAAATAATTTGTAAAACTTAATGTAGCGTAAATTGTTATGTTTTCCTTGTAAAATTAAAAATAAGGTATTTAATTAATAACTATTGTAACTATAGTGAAAAAATAGGGTGGTTTGCATCAATATAAGACATAACTGGTTGAAGGCTGTACCACCTCAGTCAACCGTGACCATGGGACCTGTAAAGGGCCCGAAACGTCGGTTTGTTTGAAAAAACAAATATATGCGATTTAAATCCGTAAAAATAGTTTCATTTCCTAAATGAATTTATTGTTTCTCAAAATATTCTCCGATAGCGTTAATGCACTTTTTCATACGAATGAACCAATTTTGAAAACATTTATGCCACTCCTTCGTGACAATCTCTGAAACATATTTTTCATACTCTTCGACAGCCTCTTCAAGTGATGAAAATCATTGATCACGAAACTGGTTCTTAATTTTTGGAAATAAATAAAAGTCACATGGTGCCAGGTCGGGACTGGCTAGCGGGGTGGCTCATAAGGTCAACGTTGTTCACTGTCGAAAATTCATTTGTCTGTCTGGCCGTGTGAGAACTGGCAATATCGTGGTGTAAGCTGATGTGGCGTTTACGGTTATTTTTATGAAGTTTGTCATTAACTTCCGGCAAACAAATAGTCGTGTAGCAACTATTCACGGTACAACGATTCTCCAAAGCAACAGTAGCTACGTGTCCAGTTTTATTAAAAAAAGAAGCGATCATCCGCTTAGAGGCACTTTGCACGCGCGTCACTTTGGTTGGTTTTTGTCTCATCTCGAAAGACCTATACGCTCGATTGCTGCTTTGTTTTGAAGTCGTAACTATAAATCCATGTTTTGTCACCTACTACTATGTCCCACACCAAATTTGACGCCCCTTCGTTGAATCTGCATGCATGCATGGCGTTGCACCAGCATCGCCATGCTTACCAGATTCGTGACGCAATCCGTTTTTTGAGCCTCAGTCAAATTGTGTGGGATCCACCGAGAGCACAGCTTTTTCATACCCAAATGTTTGTGTAGTATTGATTGTATGTATGTAATCATGCATATGCCCAAAGATGCCCGAATCTCATGGTATGTCTCATGCCTGTCTGTTTTGATCATATGGGGCACATGCTGTGCGATGTTTTTGTTGTTCACAGCAGTGGACGGGCGACCATCACGAAATTCATCACTGAGATTCATACGACCGAGTTTGAATTCTGCAAACCAGCTAAAAATAGTCGTCTTGTATGCTTCATTGCCAAAAGCAGTTTGAAGCCGGGAGAAGCTCCACTGAGCTGTTAGGTTACACTTAAAGTTGTAGAAAATCATGCAACGAAAATTTTCACGAGTTAAATCCATGGTGATGTAGATAACCAATTTCTAAAATGACACCACAATGTAAAAACAAGTTACAATCAGATGAAACAAAGTGTATTCTACAGCTTTGGCTGTGAACCCTATGTACAAAATTTCCAAGTCCTGCAAATTACGGTTTAGTATAGATTTTGGTCCGGTTGTCATGTGTCGATGGTAGGCGGTAAATTTGTGCTGAGTACGGTGCATTTACCTTAATTACGGTGCACATGGCAACACTGCCTTAGACTGTACTGTACGATTCGCTCTGGACCTTTTGGAGGGAAAAGTGTCGTTTTTATTTTGACTTATAATTATTTTGTGAAATCTAGTTTAAAGTGGAAAAGGATAGTGCTATTGTGCCTTAATCGAAGATTAAAACGCGAAATTATGCGAATCTCGAACTAAAATACCCGTATCGGCCCGTTCTAAGGAATCCCGAGTCAATCCAAGCACGCCGCCCCAAATTGCCTATCCTCTTTGTGGCGGCCATATTTACAGAAAAACTTATTTTTATGTTTTCGGCTGAAGTGCTTTGTTTCCATGGCCAGAAATAAATTAAAAAAAAACTGTACTGTACTAGAAAGATAATACTATTGCAAAACCTAATCGAAAAAATAGTTGAAAACCTAACACGAATAGTCAATTATAAATTAGCATAACTAAATCTATAGCGTCGCTTTATACATTTCCGCTTTCGATAATAATATAATCTCAGTACAGAGTACTAAAAAAACAGACCTCAAAAGTACGTGGAATTACATCTATTTGCCAAGTTTTATTGAAGTATGGGGATGTTTAGTTCGCCAATATACAGGACTTGAGACAGGAGATAATAAAAATTCTCCCTACTCAAAGTATATTGAGAAAGAAAAACACCTTGAATTGGAGAATAGCAAAACCAACCATTAAAATAATTGCTCTTAAGTAAAATTTAGGCGCCATTTATAAAAATGAATGTTCATGCGTGATCAGTCACCCTTAGAGGTGGATGATTTTCTTCAAAATGAAATGGGACCACTATGGAGGTACCCTCTTTACAACAAAAAAATAATCATGAAAATCGGTTTACAAATACTGGAGTTATCGCGTAACATAGATACAAAAAAAAACATATAGTTGAATTGAGAACCTCTTCCTTTTGTTGAACCTTTGCACACGTTCACGAATTCAGTGGCACTGTAACGTCATCTGCGTGTATACGCGCCGTAGCCGTGTGCATAGGCTCTAACGCACACACTATGGCCTGAATCATCTCATTCTCTTCTGAATGGCAGTCCAGCATGGTAACCGTTCGGCCACAGAGGCAGTTTAGCCGTTTATGTTCAAAACTACGGCAAACTCGTGGAAGATCAGTATTAGTTATTATTGTTCAATTCAAGTATAGGGAATTCGGCACTAATGACTCTATACAGTTATTAGGTTCTGACATGAAATTATTCCAAATTCAGTGCATTTTGCCAAAAATAGCCGTTTCTCATGGAGTCGGAAATAAATAGTAGGTATGGTGCTCCAAACAATATGTTAAGCAAGTAGAGATAACTTATAACAAAAGATAAATTTAGTGAGTTATTTGAATGGTGTAAAAAAAACACGTATTGGAAACAGAAAACTTCTCATAGATGGTGCTACGGTTAAAAAGTAGTTGAAAACTAAATACAAAGATCCGACAACAAGCACATAGAAAAATTCGTGAGGTCCGCTGGTTTGCTAGAAGACGTTTGTTCGAATGTTCGAAGGAAATTTTTCTAAGTTTATCTTTGTATTAAGAATTATAGAAAACTTTTGATTAAGTAAATAATTAGCATAGTTGTTATAGCGCCATGACAGGCGCTGTACCAACTAAGCCACGGAACGAACCAGCGGACCTCACGAATTTGTCTATGTGCTTGCGTCGTCCCTTCGTATTTTGGTTTTTTAATGACTTTTTAGCCGTAGCACCATCTACGAGAAATCTGTGATATTTCGTCACCCAGTTACATACCTTTGCAGCTACCAGCCCCGGCTAGAGATGTCGCTATTCATTGTATTTAAGTTTTTATTGAACTGATATTCAATTATTTATTTGATTAAGTAGTTAATATCGGAAATTTCAGAGTTAGAGCTCTTTCTCGCGTCAAGTTCCTGGCAAGAATTCCTTCTATAGATTCTCGTCTTGCGATGTACTAAAGAATACGTTCAAGGCTCTATTTACATTGTCTCGGAATAGATCGGAAGTGAATTTTTGTAACGAAATTCATCATTATCATCATACTCATTCACATTCACCCACAGCATCCCTTAACAGATAAATAAATATATCACACACACATGCCACCAATATACCTTTTTTTAAAAAAATTTGGTATTGTTTAGTATTTTATATAAGTTTTTCTTTTAATTCTCAGGGAAAGGGGAAATGGCTGAAAAGCAGTGTTGGTTAAGACTTCCGGAGCTGAGGCAATAAAAAGCAGAGCTATTGCCTTGTGCGTCAGACCTCTATATAAGATTTTTTAACAATATGTTTTTGTATCGTTATTGAGAACTATAAATATTTTTATTATTATTATTCTCACCATCAACCCATTCATACGTTTCAATGCTGGGCACGGGGGTGAAGGTTTGAGTCATATTCCGGCACGCATTTCTTCACCTAAAAGCTTATGGTAAATTTCAAATTAAATAGATAGGAGGCGCTAGGTCAAACCATTAGGCTTACACGATTTGACACAACACACATAACACACACACACACACGCGCAGTCTCTCCTGAAAAGTCGCCCATTTTGCATACCCAGCTTACAAAATAGTTACAACCAACTTATGTTGTATCTAATGGTGTTTATTTTGTAACCATAGTTAACGTGTTATTATTTTTACCAGTCGGTGATAAATGACAAGTATAGCATACATACCGGTGTTTAAAAGGAAACATGAATTAAAACCGAATTCAGTTAACAAAATTTACTCAGCTCCAACATTGTAATCAAAAGGAGTGACATTCACAAACAAAACTGCTACTGCAATAAATAACAAAAATATCATCACCGCTATACTTGTGCAGCGAGTACATAAATATGAAGAGGTAACGTGCTATTAGAGAAATTAAGGGAGATAGTTTTTTACAAAAAAAACTGACCTCAAAAGTTTGTGGATTACATCTATTTGCCAAGTTTTATTGAAATTGATTAACGGAAAGGGCGGAAATCAATAAATCGGGTTCATCCCCTAATTTGCCGCTTTAGAGGTGGGATATTTTCTGCGAAGTTGAATGGGACCACTACCCTCTTTCCAACAAAAAGTATCATCGAAATCGGCTCGCAAATGGTGTAGCAATCGCGTGACATACAAAAAAATATAGTCGAATTTAGAACCTCACCTTTTTTTGAAGTCATGTCAAGTAATCAGTCGAAGCCTGTCTGTAAGCTTTAAAAAAATACGTTTCAAATAAAGTCAATTTCACACGAAGAACAAATAATATTGAACTGTTTTGTAGCGAATCATTTATCGTAGTTAAAAGAAGATGATTTCTTGTAAAGCTCTAACTAGAGACACAGACTATAGCAACATTTGGCGTCGGAATAGCTTGATACAGCAACGTCTGGTGCAATTAAAAATTTACCAAACGTTTATTTAGTCGCATTAGCTTGATTTGAAATTATTGTAACCGGCACGGACGTTTCTGATTTAATCGGATCTGTACGTTGTGAAACCTTTTCGCTTTCTGACTTGCAACAAGAGATACACACATTACATGCAACAGGTATGCAAACTATGATTTGAAAGAATAGAAAGATCCAAAATCCGAAACAGCACATTCAATGAAATACAACTGTAGAAATAGGGGTGGAAAATGGAGATTTGGCCGTGGAATGCTCTAGGTATATGGATTACATTAAATAATTAGTGATTTATATATGGTTTGACTATAAACTAAAATGGTAAGTCCATCAACACAGAATACAATTAAAGAGATGAACGCACGTATCGCGGAACATAGCCCAGCATATTCACTTCTGGTAAAGAAAGCACATTCGATCGTCTCTTTCTAGTTGGTGATGCTGCCTTAAATTATTATGTTGTTCTGATTTTAATTACGTCTGTTGATGTTCCTTTGGTATTCCTCTGTCTAAGTTTTTTTCTCTTTTGTATTTCCAGATTAGGTAGTGCACAAGACAGTGTAGTTGTAGAGATTACTTTAAAATATTTCAGAATTACTCTTACATACTCTGCACATTTCTTTGAAAACCAGAAGAGACTAATACAATTTCTATCGTAAGGTACGACTATAACCGTGATAGTGTCACGTCAAGCCCATCGAAATACCTTCAACTTTATGAGATTAGAGGCAAATATTTTTGGTTTCGCATGTACTGGATGAGAAAGTTTAGTTGCTGATAGATGCGTGTACAAATTGTTAAGTAGCTTTAAGCTTTTTTCAAATTGTGTGTTATACTCGAATTGTATTTGAATTAAAACCCAACCATCACAATTGCATGGCTGTGATTTACATAATAAATTGTTTTGGTATAAGTCGAAGTATCTAGTCCTTGGTTTTGTTTACATAAATGCGGCTGTTGATATTTGTTTACTTCAATATATAGCGTCACACATCCAAATTCAGCTACGTAATTTCAGCGCTTTGAATTTTTTAGTCAGAAAAGACCTTTGACATATTGTGGTTTTTTTCCATTCTTTTCATAAAGGAAAAGGCAAAGAGTTAACACCATACAGCCAAGATGTTCCTTGACAGTGACAATTAGTTACGTTTTAGAAGAAACAACGAGAAAGGTTCCCAGAATTGGAATAGACTAAAGAGCAGTGTTAAATGTTTAAACATTGGAAAATAAATAAAAGTGTAGCTCCCATGACTGACTTATTTTCCATCCTCTAAGGACTGACTAGACATTGGCAAAATTCTAAAAGAGAAGCCATCCTTCTTTTTAAAAATAGAATAGAATAGAATAGAGAAAGGTTCCAACCTTAGACCTTAAACTTAGAGGATGGAAAAATTCCATAGTCTAAGACCTTAAAGGACTGGAGGCGTCATCGATAGGCAATCCCCTCTGTCAAGGTAAAAGCATAAAACAACTATCGCACAATAAACACTACTTTCAAATCGTTGTTTTTTTCATTTCCATTACCGAATTAACCGCGTCAAGTACTCCACGAAACATGCCGTCTTGCGCTATACAAACTTGCAAAAACATCTCTGCTGCATCCAGTCTAGCCAAGGGTGGAATTACATTCCATTCATAATTTACAGTAATTGCTAATTTTCTATTTTATGACATTTTTTATCGATTACTTCAAATTCAAATTCAAATTCAAATTTCTTTATTGCGTATCATGTTGTACAAATGTAGTTGTTAAAAATAATGTTGTGATGAACCAAAACATGAACCCTGCAAGGGCACTGCAATCTTAAAATTATATTAATTTATTAACAAGCAAATAATTTTATAACATTGATCCTTATAGAATTGAAATAAAATTTAAATTACAAAATAATTAAATACAATAAAATTTGGCAAATTTGACAAATTAAATAAGTTATAAAATTAAAATTAAATTAGGTATACGAAAAATGATTAAATTTTGTCAAATAATAAACTTTAAATAAAAATTGGAAAATAAAGGATCACGCTCGTCAACACAGATAAAATAATAATCTACAATCTACATTAATTATTTAAATATTCCTGAAGCGAATAGAAACATTTTTTAATGAGGCACTCTTTTAACGTTTTTTTAAATTTGATTACATTTCCTTCTTCCTTAATATTATTGGGTAAATTATTATAAATTTTCACCAACATTGCTAAAGGGCCACTTCGAAACATTTCAATTTTACATATGGGCTTGGCAAGCTGTATTTTTGGTCTTAAGTTTTGTGGGCGGGAGTGGTATGGAAAGAGATTTGGGTGCTTTCTGACAAAATCACAAGCCGCATAAATATAAAGGGAAGGAAGAGTTAATATTTCATACTCTGAGAAGTATGGTTTACAGCTATCTGTTACTTTGATATTAGCAAGCACCCTTATGCACCTCTTTTGTGACCGGAAGAGCTTCGTTACATCTGTACTGGAACCCCACAACACTATTCCATATGTCAGCCAAGCGTGTGCATAGGCAAAATAAGCGCTCATAGCTGATTTTAAATCTGTAAATTTTTTTAGTTCGCGTAATGCATAAGAAAATCTTGACATCTTCATGGCAACTTTATTTATGTGTTCTTTCCAATTTACATTTGAATCAATAGATATTCCCAGAAGAGGGTACGTATCAACTTGTTCTAATTGGATGTTACTAAATTTATAATTAATATTTAAAGACCTTCTTTGATGTGGCCTAAATTCCATTAATTTCGTTTTTGTAAAATTTAACGTTAAATTATGATCATTTAACCAAGAGATTATTTCTGACAACGCACAATTTAGTATATTAGTTAAATTTACATCATTTTGACATGGAACAACTATAGATATGTCATCTGCAAATAGGGAACATGGTACATCGATTACTTTGGGCAAATCGTTTATATAAATTAAAAATAGCACGGATCCGAGAACGCTGCCTTGGGGGATCGACATCGTCACTTCCACCTTTTTCGATCTGATAGTGATTGTATTACCGGAAACGTTGTCATAGTTTTCTATTTCGACATACTGACTACGGTTCTTTAGATATGACTCAAACCACTTCCATGCAATACCTCTCACGCCTATTCCTTGCAATTTTGACAGCAGTATGTCGAATTTTACCCTCTCATATGCTTTGCTCATATCAAGGAACACGCCGATAGCTCGCTTCTTTTCATTAATTAATTTTAATATGTTTTGAATGTATTTAAATACAGCTAGAGTCGTTGATTTACTTTTCCTAAATCCGTTTTGGTTGTCGTTAAAGATTTTATACTTTTCACAATATGAATATAGACGCCTAGACATCGCGGTTTCAAATATTTTTGAGATACTTGATAGAAGTGATATGGGCCGATAATTATTACGATTTAGATGATCGCCTTTTTTATACAGGGGTTTTATAATTGCTATTTTTAGCAGATCTGGAAAAATGCCATAAGTAAACGATTGGTTTATTAGGAGTGTCAACGGTAATGCTAGTTCCGCGGCACATTTTCTAATAAGTATAGGGGATAGCTCGTCATGACCAAAGCTTTTTTTGTGTTTTAAATTTCTAATAATATCGTGTACTTCTTTTGTGTCTACGGGAGGCAGATACATGGAGTTTATGGCCGGGGCGAGAACTGTCCTACCGACTGGCGTATGTTGGGATCCGTTTGCAATATTACTTTGTCCAACGGATGAAAAATGTTCATTAAAAAAGTCAGCAATTTCATATGGATTCTCTATAATAGAGTCATTTATTTGTAGCCTGATATTTTTCCTGTTTCTAAAATTTAATTTATTTGTGCACTCTTTTACTATTTGCCACGTAGTTCTAATTTTGTTATCGGAATTTTTAATTCGTTTCATATACTGCATTTTCTTTGATTTTTCTACAGTTTTCTTCAATAATTTCTCATAAGCTTTATAATGTTTAACTAAAACAGGATGACTGTTTTTACACAAAAATGATTTTAACAAACGTTTGTGCTTACATGATATTTTTATACCTGAAGTCAACCACTTCATCTTACGGACATTTTTAAATTTTATTTTTACTATGGGTATACTTTTATTTAAAGTATTTCGTAAACGATTGTGGAATGCGTTATAATTTTCATTTACATTTTCTGCCTTAGAAGTTAATACATTTTCCCATTGAATTTTATTTAGTTCTGATTTAAATTTATTCATATTTTTCTCGCTAAAAATCTTTTCCGGTTGAAACTACATTTGTTCACTTTGTTGTGTACTTAAAAAATATTTGAAAACCTCGAACATTTGACATATTTTTATCGACAGATCATGTAACGAAGTTTGTTCAAATTGATTTCTCCGTCTTATTGTATATTAAATAATAATGTAATAAATTATAAATAATAAAAATAAATTGTAATTGTTTAATATAAATCATCATCATGCCGTATGTAAGAAAAAAACATAAAAACTACACATACGAGTACATCACACAATACACATGAATTACAAAAGCAATAAAAATAACTAAACAGCCAACTGTCCTTATCATACACAAGACATGCGCAAAAGACAGAAAGAGACCCGTTACGTCAATTTAATTTTCGAACCACAAGCGGTTGAAATATTTATATTTAGAACAAAGGAACTATAGAGTTGATTTAACGTAAATCTTATTTTTAAAATGACTTTTTATTAAATGCTAGTAATAAATAACTAACAAAATATTGTTGTACTCGTTTTACTGTTTGGAGTTATCAATCAGAAGTCCATAAATACATTTACCCGAAGTAATGTTCGCTCGAATTTTTGCAATCCCAAATGTACTTTTTTAGGTTATTTTAGGAATATTACAAAATAAACTAACTAATCATTTCTTTGTACTAAGCAACCAAAATCTCCTGAAAGCATAACGCGTCACGCTCACGCAGTCACGCTCTCACAGCGCTCAAGTGTGGGTGTGTTTATCGTGTTAAAAAAAAATGGCAAATACGTTAAAATGTAACAACTGTAATATAGTTGTTTGTGAAGTGTTGTCGTATATACAATACAAACATGACGTGATGGATAACGAGAGTTTAATTAAAATATGTGACAGTGCGTTTTCGGAAAAGGAAATAGAATACGCGAAAACACTTCTGTTTGAATCCGTAACAACTTCGCAACGTAAAGTGTTACGTCGAAATGATGGAAAAAGCAAAAGAAATATAGAAGACATCATTTGTCTGTTCAAAGAAGTCGATCCTGACACCATACCAATCTTTGTTGCGCGTGACTTGCAAAAATTACCACCAGTTTCAGTTGATCACGTCGATGTTGTTACGATGTTGAAGGATATTGTTACGATGCGGAATGAAATTAATAGTTTTAAAGACAACTATGCGTCCGTAACACAGTTACAACAGATACAAATGGAAATAGAAAATTTGAAATTTGCATCTTTAGCTAATCATCAAAACGTTAATACAGGGAAAAGGGGTGCATTTTTACTCGAAAGCGGCCCGATCGGTCTACCTTGCTCGATAAATACGATCGAGGGTATGCCATTGTCAGCTAAGCAAAATCACTGTGCGCGTGACAATAAGCAAACATCCTGCGCAAACGTGTTCGCGAACGCTGTCTCTGTTGCTCATACGGGGAGCGCTGAGACAAGTAGTAGTGTTGTGACATCAACGCCAAAGCAAGTCAGTTCACATTGTACGGCGCTTGTGGAGAGAAATGCTTCGCCGCCGAGCGCAATAAAGAAGCAATGTAATATAAACAATGCCAAGCGACCCACTATGGCAGAAGTTATTAGAAGTGAAGGTGAATGGTTACAAGATAATAAATCAAGTGAATGGAAGTTAGTTCAAAGAAAGAGGCTTAAAAATCGGTTTATTGGTAAAACTGGAAAAGCTGTAACAGAATTAGAGACTAAATTTCGGGCGGCAGAAATAAAAATACCCTTATTTATTTCAAACGTAAATAAGGAATCAACTGAAAAAGATATATGTGACTATATACGGTCTAAAACCCACGAAAACATTACATTAGAGAAAATTGTAATGAAAACAGATAAGCCGTACAACGCATTTAAGGTTTTTGTGAATCAAAATAACCTAAATTTGTATCTAAGCGATGAATTGTGGCCGAATGGAATTAGGTTTAGACGTTTCATTCATTTTAAAAAATGGCATTCCGTTGCTGACGGCGAGAAAACAACACGAGTGATAAACAAACAAACAGATTTGAATGGACAAAAGAAACAATAATAATAATAGTATATTCGTCAGTTACAACTGTAAGAATGTTAAGAGAAGCGTAGACTGTGTCAGATCGCTATGTAAAGCAGCCGATATTGTGGCTCTGCAGGAAACTTGGTTACTGCCAAATGACTTAACGTTTCTAGGAGACATCGACCGGGACTTCAGCTACAGTGGTAAATCAGCCGTGGACTTGACAGCAGGTATGTTACGAGGTCGGCCCCATGGAGGCGTAGCAATACTATGGCGGAGTAGTGTTTTTCGTAACGTAACAGTGATCAAGTGTGATAGCCAGCGTATTGTAGCAATAAAAGCTCAAACTTGTGACTTACGTGAAATTCTGATTTTATGCGTATATATGCCTACTGATCAGGTTGACAACTTTCCTCTTTTTGCGCAATGTTTAGGGGAATTGACGACTATAATAGAAGACTTAAATATAGAAAATGTGTACATGTTAGGCGATTTTAATGCTCATCCGTCGGCCCCTTTCTATGATGAACTATTTAGTTTCTGTTTGGAGAGGAAATGGGTTTGTGCGGACGTAGTAAAGCTCGGCCTGTCATCTAATACTCACACCTATGTCAGTGACGTACATGGTTGTAAGAGGTGGTTGGACCATTGTGTGGTGAGTGAGTCGGCTTTACATACTGTTTTAAATATTAACGTCCTATATGACATTAGCTGGTCGGACCACTATCCATTGCAGGTAGTATGTGATTTAGGTTTAGTTAGAAATAAGATATTAGCCAGCAAAGATCAATGTAACAATAAAATAATTTGGGGTGTACGAAATCTAGAGGAAATTAATAAATACTATGAATGCTGTAATAATAAACTGAAGCTCGTACACTGTCCAGATGAATTTTACGAATGTGCCGATAAAATGTGTAACAATGTGAGTCATCGGCGTGTATTGGACAAGTTTTATAATAAAATTGTTACAATTCTTAGTCAGTCATCAGTGACTACTTGTACACGTAGGGTTAAGCATAATGTAAAGAATAGGTGTATACTAGGTTGGAATAAGCATGTGGCCGAGGCGCACCGACAAGCTAGGTTGGATTTTCAGATGTATGTCTTGTATGGAAAGCCTAGTTGCGGGCTCGTATACGATAGAATGTGTCTTAGTCGTAAAATATTCAAATCGAGACTAAAGTTTTGTCAACAACATCAAGAACAGATTCGGCTGGATTTACTGGCAGCCCAGCATTCAGCCAAAAAATTTAATAAATTTTGGGAGAGTACGAAACAGCTGAATGGTAAGGCAACTATACCTGTCAGTGTGGATGATACAAGTGACCCAAGGGAAATTGCTAATATTTTCAAACAACATTTCAAAGTAGAATCTCCATTAATTTCAATGAGTTCACTTTCGTTTAGTAAAGAATGTCATGTCGATCAACCCATATCAATTACTAGTGAAGACGTAAGACAGGCCATTAATAATATGAAAAGAGGCAAGTCCCCAGGATTTGACAGTCTCAGCATAGAACATTTGAAATATGCAGGTCCTCATATAGATAGACTGTTATCCTTTTTCTATACTTTGTGTGTAAGGCACTCATACCTACCGTCGGAGCTGATGAAAACAGTGGTAGTGCCATTAGTAAAAAATGCCACGGGAGATATATCTGACAAATCCAACTACAGGCCGATCTCACTAGCTACAATAACAGCAAAAGTCTTGGACCGAATTCTTGATATGCATCTTAGTAAGAGTCTACAAGTACATGATGCTCAGTTTGGTTTTCGTGAAGGCTTATCAACCGAATGTGCTATTTTGACCGTCAAACACACCGTTGATTATTATGTAAAGAGGAAAACCCCCATATATGCATGTTTCTTAGATCTATCAAAAGCTTTTGACCTAGTCTCATATGATAAACTTTGGTCAAAGTTAAGCTCAGTAGGGGTTTCTCCGGAAGTCATAAAACTTTTTCAGTTTTGGTACAGTAATCAGAAAAACACTATAAAATGGGCAAATTTTCATTCTGATGAATACACATTAAATTGTGGTGTAAGACAAGGAGGATTGACCTCGCCGAGGCTATTTAATGTATATGTGAACAGTCTAATTGAGGAGCTGAGCAGCATGCAGGTCGGATGCCGAATAGATGGCGTCACTGTCAATAACATAAGCTATGCTGACGACATGGTGCTGCTCAGCCCTTCAATTGGAGGTCTTAGGAAGCTTTTACGTGTATGTGAAGCTTATGCTGTGGAGCACGGTTTGAAGTACAACGTTACTAAAAGCGAGTTTATGATTTTTAAAGGAAAGAACAAAGGTCCTGTTCATGTACCACCGCTGTTGCTAAACGGAATTACTATTAGACGTGTTCCACGGTTTAAGTATCTGGGACACATTTTGACTGAAGAATTGATGGATGATGAGGATATCGAGAGAGAGCGCAGGGCGTTGTCGGTTCGTGGGAACATGCTGGCACATAGATTCACTCGTTGTACTGTCAGTGTTAAACTGACTCTTTTCAAAGCGTATTGTCAGAGTTTTTACACGTGTGGTCTATGGGCCAGGTTCACAAAGCGGGCCTACGACTCTCTGCGAGTCCAGTACAACAACGTTTTCAGAGTTCTATTGAGGCTTCCCCGATTCTGTAGTGCTTCGGGCATGTTTGCCGATGCACACATGGACGACTTCTATGCGATTATACGAAAGAAGACCGCGTCTATTGTGCAGCGGATACGGGGAAGTGACAATGGAATTCTGAGGATGATAGCAGACAGGATGGACTCTGCTATCCTCAGCCGGTTTACATTGTTACATGTAAAAAAATAGTCCCTTAGTGGTGTAGAATGTCAAATTATTTCACTAACATAGTTTTTAAGTATTCTTGTTGCTAACATTCTATGGATTGATTGGTCTGAAAATAAAGGATTTTTATTTTTATTTTATTTTTATTTTATTTATAACGGTTTTGTTATATATCGGTTTTCGAGATTATGAAACTTAGAGTTTACTTCAAGTTGGAATCTAGAAATTCGAATCATCGATACATTTCTTACAGCACGTCATAACTACCAACAGAGAGATACAGCTATTTTCACAGTTAACAATATTTGCATGTACCTGCACAACTCTTATTACTTGAAGTGAAGTCGTATAAAATTAAACGTAATAATATACAATTAATTAATATTGACATTAAGACTACTCCATCACTCTTTTGTTCAAGTAATTTTCACTAGAAGCTAAATATGGTGCACTTTGTTACTTCCAGTAGAAGCTGAATATGGATAATTTTTTGGCTTTTAAATGGTGGCAAACAAAATTAAGCAATACTGGAATGACTTTACAGTTTAAATAAATGTTTTAGTTTTTTTGATATTTCTATACATGTCACTACGTTTGTAGAGATTAACTCCGGCCATGCTTGTCATAGGCTCCAACGCTGACCGCGAAAAAATATAAACTAAAAAAAAAACTCCGGACATTTTTTCGCGGTTTTTGGATTAGACTTTGGATTATATTTATTGTCATCCATTTATTGGTAAGTCAATGGGAAATCTCCTCTGGCAAATACAAGTAAAACAATATCACTGTTACACTACACACAAAATTGGAAAAACGTCTAGCCAAGGGTGGAATTACATTTTTCATACACATGTATTAACACTACGTAATACATATCGACACCGTCACATCGATGATATTCCGTCTCTAGTATATTCATGAGAATCGATTTATTTTTATAGGCCTATTCTATAATATAATAATAATAATAATAATAATAATAATAATAATAATAATAATAAT
>NW_020653900.1:13907753-13908136 GCF_003589595.1 Hyposmocoma kahamanoa
AATAATAATAATAATAATAATAATAATAATAATAATAATAATAATAACGTTTATTCCTCCACAAAAATACGTACATATAGATCTTAGTAATTAAGATACATCCAATAACTTATTTTTGGGAGCTGGTGCTTGTTAAAGGCTTAACGCCTGTACTACAAGTCACCAGGCTCTCACTCTTGGAAATGACACATGACAATCTTAAGGTCTAAGATTAATTGTTTATAAAAGAAAAACATTTAAATAGCGAAAAAATACATTTGACATTATTGAACTATATACACCTAAAAGATCAAACTTAAATTAAAATTAAATTTAAAAACTTTTTTGCACGTAAAAGATATTTGACCATGAGTGCGTGTTGTATTATGTGTGTGTTTGTCTGT
>NW_020653900.1:13908146-13950632 GCF_003589595.1 Hyposmocoma kahamanoa
ACACATATACATATAGAGATCCTACTCTACCCAAAGCTCCAAAAATAAATAAATAAATAGGTCCTTGAGTCATGCAATCGGATGAAGCAAAACTTCAGTTTCATCGTAATTCAATTCTTGCTGCCAGTTTGCCAACTTCTTTTTACATTCATTCATTCATTCTATGTACGGACATGACATGAATATGTGTTTTATCTGTTATTTGTAAAAATAAGCTATTGTTGTAGATAGGAAATGAAACTTTTTTTCCGGAGTTAAATCGCGTATATTTATTTTTTCAAACAAACCGACGTTTCGGGCCCTTAACAGGTCCCATGGTCACGGTTGACTGAGGTGGTACAGTCTTCAACCAGTTATGTCTAATATTAATGCAAACCACCCTATTTTTTCACTATAGTTATTAATTAAATACCTTATTTTTAATTTTACAAAGAAAACATTCCAATTTACGCTACATTAAGTTTTACAAATTATTTTATTGAATGAATTTTTATTAAGTTTAATTTATTATTAATTAATAATAGAAATTAGAATAAAGTAAAACATATTAATTAGTACTGCAGTGTTATGTCTGTTTGGGATTTTTCATTAGAGGAAATACAGGATCCCAAACTGGTGGTACGGAGAAACCATCTTCCCTGTTGAAATTAGGATGTTTTTTAATTTCAATGGCCTCTCGCAGCATCCTGGGCAGATAACGGACTTCTTTTGCAAGGACCTGGGGTTTGTCAAACTTCATTGAATGTGTAGGTTTATCCATGACAGGCTCGCAGACTGCAGACTTGTTTACGCGACGGTGTTTGACATCAGCTATATGTTCTTTGACGCGGGTACAAATACTTCGCTTTGTTTGTCCAATATAAGAGAGACCGCACTCACAGTCAAGCTTGTAAACTCCTGCATCCTGTAAGGGGATGTTGAAGGATGTGATTCAATGATTAGTACTTCAGTCTTATGTTTGTTTGGGATTCTTCATTAGAGGAAATACTGGATCCCAAACTGGTGGTACTGAGAAACTGATTGAAATTAAAAGCTAAGGGAACATAATATGTCCATTGAATATGAAGAATTACTAGAACACTGCCTAACATCAGGCTATCTATTGTGGAATAATGAATTCTACTTACAATGCAGTCTTTTACTGGTAGGATGGTAAACAGCGACTGAACATCAAAACTGACCATGGTGTCATCATCAGTTAACCGTAGATCTTTGATTCCACTGATGAAATGGTATGAATCCTTCACATGTGTAGAAGTGTTCCCTCTCAATGGTGACAGTACCTTTGCCATGTGTTGAGCCAGTTTGTAGGTTGGTGTGTCAATCTGGCTAACTATGGGATGAAGTGGGGTGTCAGCCTTATGTATTTTTGGTAACCCATACAGTTTTGACGGTTTTACGTAGCAGGGTACAAACTCACTTACATCAAGTTTCAGCGTATCGGAGTGCTTAGACATTAAGTTAGTTGTTGTTTTTAATATCTTGGTGGTAGGGTCTTTCTTCACCTTTTTATACGTGCTTTCATCCGATAGTAAGTCAGTTATTTTGCTGTTATAATCTGACGTATTCATGACCACCATGAATTGTACGTAGAAAGCTAAGGGAACATAATATGTCCATTGAATATGCAGAAATACTAGAACACTGCCTAACATCAGGCTATCTATTGTGGAATAATGAATTCTACCTACAAATTGACGGCATAGCGATGGGCTCCCCGGTATCTCCCGTTGTTGCCGATATTTTCATGGAAGACTTCGAGGAGCGAGTTTTACCCATGGCCCCAGCTAGGCCGAAGATTTTCAAACGTTGATGATACTTTCACAATATTACCTAAAGATAGCATACCTTCTTTCTTGGATCCAATTTACTATGGAACAAGAGAATTGTGGTACTTTAGCTTTCTTAGATGTTTTAATTAAAAGAAATCCTAATAACACCTTAGGCCATACTGTATTTCGAAAGAAAACCCATACAGATAGGTATCTCAATGATAATTCCCATCACCATCCTAGCCAGTTAGCTACCGTGGGCAAATCTTTGTTTCAGAGAGCACATGGTGTCTGCGACAGTAATCATCTGGGGGGGGAACTTCAGCATATAAAGCAAATCCTACATGCGAATAAGTTGAAGATTCCACGCCAATGCCGCAGGCTCCGTGTGAAACCACCAACAGTCGAGCGAAGACCTGCCATCTTACCTTACGTGGGAGGTGTTACAGACAAGATCGGAAGAGTCCTCAGACGTGCATCTATCAAGACCTATTTCAAGCCCCTGAGGAAGATTTCTCAGTTCCTGAGACCTGTGAAATGTAACATCCCCTTGAGGATGCAGGAGTTTACAAGCTTGACTGTGAGTGCGGTCTCTCTTATATTGGACAAACAAAGCGAAGTATTTCTACCCGCGTCAAAGAACATATAGCTGATGTCAAACACCGTCGCGTAAACAAGTCTGCAGTTTGCGGGCATGTCAGGGATAAACCTACACATTCAATGAAGTTTGACAAACCCCAGGTCCTTGCAAAAGAAGTCCGTTATCTACCCAGGATGCTGCGAGAGACCATTGAAATTAAAAAACATCCTAATTTCAACAGGGAAGATGGTTTCTCAGTACCACCAGTTTGAGATCCAGTATTTCCTCTAACGAGAAATCCCAAACAGACATAAGACTGCAGTACTAATTAATTAATATGTTTTAGTTTATTCTAATTACTATTATTAATTAATAATAAATTAAACTTAATAAAAATTCATTCAATAAAATAATTTGTAAAACTTAATGTAGTGTAAATTGGAATGTTTTCTTTGTAAAATTAAAAAATAAAGTATTTAATTAATAACTATTGTAACTATAGTGAAAAAATAGGGTGGTTTGTATCAATATTAGACATAACTGGTTGAAGACTGTACAACCGAAGACTGTACAACCGTGACCATGGGACCTGTAAAGGGCCCGAAACGTCGGTTTGTTTGAAAAAAACTAATATACGCGATTTAAATCCGGAAAAATAGTTTCATTTCCTATGTGTAACAATTGCGAAAACCTAAGAACTCGATATTGTTGTAGACTTTTGTTTGTGTGAGACCATAGTGACACAATTCAATTTTGGGTCTGTTTGCTTGTAGTACTACCCCCCCGCCCCTCAAAAAGGGGCAGAAAGTTTTCTTCAAGAAACAAGGCTAATAGCGCCTCCCGTCCTGTATGCTCTAAGGTTGGAACTAAGAAATGATTTAAAACTCACCACTAACATCTAGAAAGAAGAAAGATATGATTCCTGACGTGATGCTGGTTCTTAAAATGGAAGATAGAAGAAAAGACGGGTGAAGGATTAGTTTTTGCAATGAAGTCTCGTTGCTTTCAACCAATATTATTTTAGATTACCGAAAGAAAAAAGTTCTTTAATTATAAATAAAAATTATAATATAATACTAGAAGTAACTAAGTTATAAAGTAACTACTTATCAAATAATAATTGTAAATTTTGTTAAGAAAGGATGTAGTCAATCTCATAGATAGATATACGTTAAATGTTTTACAACCAATAATTTGTATAAACCTTATGGGGGCCTATAAACTCTACGAAAAATTGATACGATCAGATGGCACCGTTTCATTGGTACAATTTATCGTACATTCATGTCCATATACACATCACACACACACACGCACAATCTCGCGCACACAGGTATACACACACACACGCACATACACACACGCACGCACGCTCGCACACGCTACAGTTTATCGCAGGGATCTTCATTCAGTTTTGTTTCGCGATGGAGATAGACGACTCTATCACACATGACTATGATTATCGCTCATCCGGTTCCGATTTGTCTATTGATACCGTTCCGTTCGACTGTAAAACTTTAAAGAAATCGTACAAAACTGTGCTTTTCTCATACTTATCATCAAGATATGTGACGAACATCGTGTCGCGCGCCTGGTGGTAAGCTACACATCTGTCCATAACAGTTGCAGTGCCACTCAGAGCTTTAAATGCCACTGCGCCTGTCATCCTGAGACTGAGTTGATAAGTCTCGTGGGCCTATAATTTATATTAACACCAAAAGGTGTCTTGTAGTATAACGACTTTTTGCAGCATTTGTGGGCCCCATTACATACGCATTTAATAAATGTCAGTATCTTCTGAATCTGAAGGCTCTATGGATCCACCACAAATTCGATAACAGTATTTGCAGCAACGTTCACACCACTTCTCACAAACATTCAGAACAAATGGTACAATAAACTCTTCACACATTCTTAAATCAACTGAATTCGCTGTTGCAACACACGTTTCAGAATTTCAGTTTTATGTTTTATTTTTAAGTGTACTACACTTTCTAGAATAAAAAACCATTTCTATGAAGCAGAAGGTTTAGAGCTGTTAATAAATAATGTTTTCTTATTAAATGCATCTGCTTTTCGTCAATCGTCTAAATCGAAACTTCCACTTCACTTTTCGATTGTACTTTTGGCTCAAATTATTAAGAAAAAGAAAGACATTACAGTTGTTTATTAATGCAGTCTTGGTGAATTTTTCTTTTACTAGTTTTAAGTATCTACTTATTGATTTGCCTAGGCATACGTGCATTAAAATTTACTGAAAATTTAGATTTAATAGTTGACATTGAGAAGTGGTAACATTTTTTCTACTTCGCGCTAAGGCGTCTATGCCATACTGCCAGATCTTAGATTTGAATTTTTCTGTAACGATTGCAAATTGCCAGATCTTGAGTTCATTTGTGTTTGTTGTAGACTTTAAAGTGTATTCGCAATATATTGCCAGAATTTGTGCATTATGAATCCACTTGAGTTTGTAGCAATGATTTTTCTTGTTACAAAAATAATTAAAAAAAAACAGTTTGTTTCTGTCAAGAAAAACACAAAAGTTTCAGATTCGCTCTGGACCTTTTGGAGGGAAAAGTGTCGTTTTTATTTTGACTTTCAATTATTTTGTGAAATCTAGTTTAAAGTGGAATAGAATAGAGCTATTGTGCCTTAATCGAAGATTAAAACGCGAAATTATACGAATCTCGAACTTAAATACCCGTATCGGCCCGTTCTAAGGAATCCCGAGTCAATCCAAGCACGCCGCCTCAAATTGCCTATCCTCTTTGTGGCGGCCATATTTACAGAAACATAATTCAACTTCATGTACCAAAAAATAATAATGTACCAAGACTTGGCTGTATGGTGTAAAACCTTTGCATTTTTCCTTTATGGAAAGAAGAAAAAAAAAACAAAAGTTTCAAACCACACAGCCAAGTCTTGGTGAATTTTCCTTTTGATAGTTTTAACTAAATAGGCATACGCCTAGTCTTCTGTCCATTATATTTCAGGGAGTTATTTCAAGGTGTAGAGTCCTAATTCCGAGAAAGCATCAATTCTGAATGTTGTATATAATATTGTCAACAATCTTTCACAATACTGTTAAAACATTGCTCGTGAAAAAAAGACACACTTTCCGTTACAATGGCCCAAACGTTTGTTATTACCTTAGAATAATAACGCATAGAAACCTAGCCCGCACACGCTAAGTGAGGCAAATTGTAGGACGCCCTATGGGCTTACACGAGCGACCGGACTGTCAGTGCTCAAGGTCAAGTTGCACCGCGAGCAGCTCAAAAATTTTTGCTAAAAATGACGAAATGTGCGGTAATTGGGTTTAAAAATAGATCAGACAAATATAAAATAGACACTAACATCACATTCCACAAGGAAGTAACGCGTTTTAACTTGTATTTTTATGTAAATATTCACTAAAACAGAAAATTAATTTCGTTGCAACAAGATACGAAAATATTGCAAAGTAACGGGTTTTTTCTCCCCATTTTGGTATTCTGTTTCAAAATAATTATATTACGTAATTTTTTGAGAATAGGCAATATCGCGACGGTTGCAAAATTTCTACAAATGTACACCGCCGCAACAACATTGTAGGGAATTTAGGTTAGCTATTTTTACGAAATATATTTAGTATTTGCCTTCATTAGTTTCATGTGAAAAATCATTATTCTTGTTCATCATACACTCATTTAAAAAAATTGTCTTGCCCAGACTCAAAAGTTCTTAACTAAAATTATTTCAGGAAACTAACACTGACTAAAAAGTCATCGTCAGTTCTCCAAAATCGTGCATAAATAACTTTCAGGTTCAGGTTCTTAATAGTTATCGTGTACTTTTTATATAAACATACCCACAGATAATATCAGGCTATTTATATATTCAAAATCGATAGTCGCACTTAAACTCGCTTGTAGGTTTTTGTTCATATATGAGTTAAATAAGAATTGGGTAGTATTTAATAAGGTGCCTACAGATTTGCTCGACATTGTCGATCGACAGTAACGATTGAGAATTATAGACGTTTTCGAGGAGTTTTAGAGTGCTTATTACGAATGTAGCATTAATTTCTAAATCCAAGATGGTTGACAACAATTTTCAAAAATGTATTTTTGGTAAGCCATAAGGAAATGGCATGTATATCTGAATACAAGATGGGGGACAAAACTTCTAATTCTTTGCCATGTTGGATTTAGAAATATGTGCTATATTCGGAATGAGCAGCCCCTAATACCTTGAAAACGACACCCAACTTGCCATTATTCGAAAAATCGTACCCGCCATCTTGGATTTAGAAATTAGCGCCATGTTCTTAATGAGCACCCCCAAATACCTCGAAAACGACACAAAATTTGCTATTGTTTGAAAAGTCATGTCCGCCATCTTGGATTTAGAAATAAGTGCTATATTCCTAATGAGCACCCCCAAATACCTCGAAAACGATCCCCAACTTGCAATTATATGAAAAATCGTGCCCGCCATCTTGGATTTAAAAATGAGTGCCATATTCGTAATGAGCACCCCCAAATACCTCGAAAATGATACCCATATTGCATTTATTTCAAAAGTCGTGTCGGCCATCTTGGATTTAGAAATAAATGCCATATTCGTGATGAGCACCTCGAATACCTCTAAAACGATTCCCATATTGCATTTATTCGAAAAGACGTGTCCGCCATCTTGGATTTAGAAATGAGAAAAGTCGTGTCCGCCTTTGTGTATTCAGATATAAATGCCATTTCCATAAGGATTACCAAAAATAAATTTTTGAAAATTCCTGTCACTTGACGTTGTCGATCGACAGTAACGATCGACAAAATCGAACAAATCTGTAGGCACCTCTAACTTAACGATGAGTTAAGCAAGATACAATTTCCCCACTTTTGAGGGAAATGTTATTCCATGGCAACATTATTTATATATTTGTGTGCGTGCCGAGGGGCGTAAATACAAGTTGCTTACGCCTACATGAATTTGATTTTTGCCTCACTTGTGACAGTTCGTTTTTTATGAAACTATCATTCTATGCGTTATTATTCTAAGGTTATTATTATTCCGCCCGTACGATTGTGTTTTTCATCAAACTTGTGAGGAAGTTTTAAATTTTTAAAATTAGTCTAAGGCCCGGCGCCCACTGATAGGACGGCATGGCAGGGGATTATTAGGTGACGAATTGTTATATATTTTAATGTTGACTTTATAGTTGAAATTTCAATGATTATGGCGTACCTGCGAAAACAAAGCTGCGGTAAGCGTGGGGATGCAGAACCGGCAGTCTCCGTAATGCGTCGGCAGCCTTCGTAATAGAGGCTAGACTTTGCAAGATGTCGCAACGTTACGATTCGGCATGTCTAGGATACCGCATCATGTTTGCCGTCAGTGTGCGCTTGCATGTAGCCATGCCGTTTCGTCAATATGCATCGAGCCTAAGGTCGAAGTTTCTTACTCTACACAATGATACACCTTAGGACCATCATCATACATTTACATTTTGGATAAAATATGTAGAAATAGTAGGCTGTTTTACAAGTAAAGCAATGTAGACGAAGTTATACTATTCAAGAAGTGAAAAGCGCATTTTACTGTAAAAGCTATTTGATATATATGTTTTTGAGCTATATGTTTTCGACTATTACGATGAATAGTATAGCATTTTAGCCGGATCGTTAATCAACACGCTGCTACGGAAGCAGGGTTGTGTGCGTCTGGTGCTACGGATGGTTCTACGACTCTGCAGCGGCTGGCGCTGTGGCTGGTTCTGCGGCTGGTGCTGCGGCTGGTTCTGCGGCTGGTTCTGCGGCTGGTGCTGCGGCTGGTTCTGCGGCTGGTGCTGGTGCTGCGGCTGGTGCTGCGGCTGGTGCTGCGGCTGGTGCAGGGGCTTTTGCTGCGGCTTTTGCTGCTGCTGGTGGTGGAGCGGCTCCAGTTTTTCCTTCTTCAGATTTCTTGGTCATTTGTTGATGATAACACCAGAATGCGATGGCTAGTGGTATTAATGGAAGAAGAAACCCAGGACATAATAATATAATACCCATATCATTACCTTTCAATAACTTATTTCCAACTTATGTTGTATGTGTTTCTCTACTTATATATCAATGACTCTTGAGTATTGTCATGCTTTGTAGAAAATTCAAGTTTCAATTTAACACTTTTTCAATCAAAGATTGACTCTAAACTATGTACGAAATAGGTATTTTTTTCACATTCTTCATTTACTCTCCTCGCGCTTGTCAGCGAGTGTTAAAAAAAGTTACAAACGCATATTATTATAAGATTCAAGGTCGTAACTGTTGATGTTTTTGATACTTTGTATTGCAACACTTACTGCAAATCGGCTAGCAGATCAAACATGGGCTAGTGCCCAGCCGATTATGCGACATTAACCGTTAAAATCCTTCCGAATTCATCTAATTGTATTACAATTACATTTATAATATCACTAACACTTCGTTAATGTGAACGCTGTAAAATCCAACATTGAAATTTGATGTTGCTAAAATGCAGACAGAGTATTAAATGTGTATAACTTAATCGTAGCTAGCTGGACACACATGATTTATACAAATTTATTATTCAGATAGTTAATTCATTCCCCTATATTATAATTTTAATGTACTTGGTGATTTATCGGTAAATGGAAAAATGTCACTGTCATTTTACGTAGTATTTATTCTTTACTACACGTCATGTGGAAGGATGAAGAACATATGGAAAAAGATTCTGAATTAGGTAAGGTGGCAGTACTTTCCTGGGCGAATTTTTTCATAAGCAGGTCTACTGTTATGAATAACTCTTTATTATTTACGGTCTGATATTCTGCCGTCAAACCATGACCCAGTTTTAGAATATTGAATTGTTTATGTTGTGATATTTCAGCTATGCATCGTTAGGGTAAGTTCCGATAAGTCACGTTAACTAATTTCAACTGTTTTTAAAAGTGAAATTTGTGCTCAATTTTTTGGTGTTTGAAACGGTTATTTAACCATTTGTCACTTAGCCGCAGTACAGTTAGTGGACTGCAGTATTGTTCGTTCTTATACACCACGCCTGTCGCCCAGTGGGGGACAACCCTGACAAATCTTAGAGTGGTTACACACGGCGACTTGATCGATGCAAACGCGCGACTGCGTCGATATAAACGCGCGATTGTATAAAAGTCGCCATATCCACTGACATCCGTCTCTACATCAGTTACGATGGTGGACCAAAGGTTTTAATCTGGCCTTTTTAAGGACATCCCCAATTAGATCGAGATACGTACGCCGAGGTCTACCTCTCCCCACGCCTCCATACACATTTGCTCTATAAATTTGTGCCGTCAATCTATCGAAATTCATTCTTTCTTGATGACCAAACCATCGACGCGTTTCCCTCTCGATCCTTTTTTTTTTTTTTTTTTTTTATACCTGACAGGCAAATGACTCCACTCCACCTGATGTTAAGTGGAAAGTGGTATCCAAACGCGAAGGAACCTAGTGCAGCGATGGAATCCTCACTGCACTAGCCGCCTCCACCCTGCCTGCCTACAATATGCCTCTTCACGCCTCGTTTGAAGGACCCCATATCATAAGAGGGAGGGAAGACATGTGCCGGAAGGGAGTTCCATTTGTCAACCGTGCGGCAGAGAAAGGAGCCACCGAACCTTTTAGTACGCGATGGAATGCGGCAGGTAGTGAAACGGTACCTAGTCACTGTATCATCTTTCACACCACAACGTCTCTTATTACACTGTTCGACATTCTGTCTTTAATTCTGTATGAACGCGCGTTTGCATCCCTGATAAAAGTCGTCGTGTGTAATTACTCTAATACCGCACATATTGCACAAAGCTCTTATTTTTACAGCATAAGCTTGACTTTTGTGCTTCTTCTGCCACACCCAACACTCACAACATGAGAGTTGGGACCAGCTCGCCTCGAACAGCCAAACAAGCCTTTCTTAAGACGTATTGGCTTTCTTTTATCTAAAGTAGGAGGCAAGCGAGCAGACAAAACACTTGATGGGAGACCATCATCGCCGCCCATGGACATCTTCAACATCAGGAGGTCTACCACGAAATACGAAGCAACGATCATCGTTTTTGCTTCATATCGGACCGGAAGCTACCACGAAACGCGTACGAAGCTCGTGATTTGACAGTTAAGTTCTTACTGCGAAACATAAAATAATCTCAGTACAGAGTACTAAAAAAACCGACCTGAAAAGTACGTGGAATTACGACTATTTGCTAAGTTTTATTGAAATATCCCCAGTTCGCCACTATACAGGACTTGACGCTGGAGATAATAAAAATAGGTTCTCACTACGACACTACTCAAAGTATATTGAGAGAAAAACGCATTGAATGCTATTTATAAAAGTGAATCTTCTTGCGTGAACGGCCACCCTTCGAGGTGGATGATTTTCTTCAAAATGAAATGGGACCACTATGGAAGTACCCCCTTTCCAAGAAAAAAAGAATCATGAAAATCGGTTCACATATACCGGAGTTGTCGCGTAACATACATACAAAAAAAAAGAAAAAAAGAACATACAGTCGAATTGAGAACCTCCTCCTTTTTTGAAGTCGGTTAATAACAGCTTATCGAATTTTGACATTACTCTCATTGATATCTATTACGTATTACATGAGCTTCGTTGCGGACGCAGTGACAGTATCGTATTTCATGGTAGACTTCCTGATGAGCTTCTTACGCGTTGCCAGTCTTTAAAAGCCTTATTGACACGCTTTTTGAAGAACCCCAATGTTATAGTGCAAAGGAAATACTTCCGAATCTACATCTTGCAGGTTCGACGAAGGGACAAACGTGACGCCCGCGTGGTCTTACAATGCCAGGCGTCGATGATGTGGGAGCATAACGTATTTCTGACTGTACGTGCTTATATCTATAGATAAAAACCGTATTGTGTAAACCTCCGCCTCTCCCGAAGTTTGTTCAATATAACGAATCTCCGAGGAAGCCTAACGTCAAGTGTTCGCAGGCGCTTCTGACGTTGACAAATTGTTGTTAAAGCAACGTTTCGACTATATAGTTCAGAATAAAGAGATTGGACCTGGTACAGGGTCAAGGTTCTCAACGGTGTTCTTAATTGTGTAAAGCATCATGACAGAAAATGGATCTAACGTCAATAATAATAGCAGTACAGAGTACTGAAAATCAAAAGTCACCCCCTAGTTTGCCATCCGTAGAGGAGGAATATTTTCTTCAAACTTAAATGGGACCTCTACTGAGGTACCCTCTTTCCAATAAAAAAGAATCATCAAAATCGGTTCACAAATTTCTGGAGTCATCGCGTAACATACATACAAAAAGAAGTGGAGTCAAATTGAGAACCTTTTTTTGAAGTTGGTTGAAAAGTACTTTCACATGAAAGTCATAACAATAACACAAATTATGTATATGTGAAATTGTATAACTCTCCTGCATTGACTTACAATTATATGGACGTCGGGTCCGCGCTAAAAAGTGTCCGCACTTGTAAGGCGCTAAAATCGTATACAGAGCGCCAAACTCCGCTTTAGTCTTCATTTGTTCTACTGACAGCGCGATACTGCGATGACATTACAATTTAAATTTCGAATAGGTTGACTTGGGACATTTTTTTCGTGGTTTTTGTATTAGACCCGTCGTCCATTTATTTGTAAGTCAATGCTCTCCTGTATAAAAAGTTGTCCACTAACTTCTCTCCTGAAAAGTTCTCATTTTGCACATGTGTCTTAATTAAACCAAGGGTGCGAAATATCTCAAAAATTCCTGCTTAATTGAGAAAATGACTGTTTTCCACGCAGTTCTAAGTTCGATTTCCAGTAAGTTTTCAAAAGAACCAAGCTCTTTGTTTACAAACGATAGAAAATAAAATGACACTTGGGACTACACAGAGCAAACCCAAACCAATTTAGCAACGTAATTTGTCTAAATTGGTTCTACCGGGAATTTGCCTGTAACCCTCGTGTAAGTGGTTAATTGCGATAAATAATGTGCTGCGACTAACTTGATCTGAAGTTACCTTTACCCTTTAATTTACAATTACACAAACTTTGATGCATATCTAAAACTCATGAAAGTTCAACTTTGCACCTTTGGGATGTAGGCCAGATACTATCAGGGACGTACTCAGTATTAGTATATTAAAGGGGGTCATTTTTATTACTAATTTTTTGACGATTTGCTACAATGACTTTACATTTAAAATAATTAATTAAAGATTCTAATTACCTGTAATGTTTAATGGACATATGTTATTTAATACAATTAGAAAGATGTTTATCGTTTGACGAATTGATAAAATGATTATTTAGTTCTAATATTTTATTATAACGTATATATTGTAGTGTATATAAATTAATTAAATTGCTGTATTAATAATGTCAATGTGAGACTGTCTTCCACAGTTGCTGTGCCCTTGCAGGGCGTCACATATTAACTGCCCTATATTGTAAGTACTACCTGTAAGCTTCATGTGTGATATGCAATAAATAAATAAATAAATAAATACTCATCAAAGGTGCCCTGTTGCAAGATGGGTCGACGATATAGTATACGTCTCGGGGCTTAAATGGATGCGGCTATCACGGGACCGTGGTGGATGGCACAAACTTCGGGAGGTCTACACCCAGCAGTGGGGGAAATCAGGCATGATGATAATGATGTGTTTCACAAGAATGCCATTATAATTATGTGCATACAATACGATGTCGGCAAAATGTTAATACAGCAAACATAGAACAGAATCTTATTTTCGACTTGTAAGAAATAACAAAATATCTATCTTTTTTAATCATTTTCTTTTATTGTTGAATGCTATAGGTACTAAATATACAACGATCGAAGACAATATCTGCGTGTCTGAGTATGAGCTTCGTGCAATCACTCATACAATGTTTCTAATATTCAGTCTCAATTTCTTGTTAAAACTGATTTGAACGAAGTAACTATTAATATTGAATACATAATTAATATCTTTAAATTTATATCTTCAAACAATTTTCGTTCATTAAATATTTCATCTCTTTATTCATTCGATGTTGTATTAGAAGAGATATCCTCTGAATAACTTATTAAAGAGCTCTTGGTTCACTTTACCAAAGCCTCCTTTGACCAGCGGTGGCCCTCTTCCTGGCTGAAACTAGGTTTAGGAATTTGAGAAAACTCAGATAGTTGAGTGACTGCGGTCAAATCATTACATCATGCTAACAAGTAATGTACACACTGATGAATCTGTACGGACTTCTAGAAGATTTCGTTTTCTCAAAGGGGATCACCCAGACCTCCCCTTACACATGGTATATAGATTCAGCCATCAGTGACATTTTAACGTATGTAACAGTACAATAACTCTGTCCTCAAGTAGTAGAACAATCGCAAGTTTCAGAAGTTCTGCAACTGTTTGACACAAAGTCGCGATTGTACACACGGATCGAAGAATTGACGAACAACATAGTTACTGTGTACAGTGTCGTCAGAGGTGTGCCAGATCACCGGAAAATCAAATGTATTGTATTCCTATATTTAGTAGCAGTAGAGCTCCTTGTGAAAGAGTTCGTCCTAGGTAGTATTGCCACCTTACTTACTTCTGTCGCCAAGCAGTAATGTGAACATTACTGTGTTTCGGTTCTGAAGGGTACGGGTGCTGGAGAAATTACAGACACATGGGATTTTGTAACTTATGTCTCAGGGTGGCGCAGTGGTTGTGCCCCTCAGTTCTTTGCGATTTAAAGCTCTGAGCTGCACTACAAGTGTTATGGATCTGGTTCTCTCGTGAGTTTAAGTGTAATTTGTGGTTGTCTTAGAGTGTGCCCATGGCACCTGGGACACATCCCTCAAAAGTTACGAACATTGTCTTGGAAACAAAAATTATTTAAAAAATTAAATAAAATTATTTATTTTACTTTTGACAGCACGAGTGCTAATAATTAGTGACGACATTAGTCGCGTCCCATTCGATTTCTCAACAATCGATTTTATTTATGAAGAAGTTTCAATTATAAATGTGTATGGATTCACATTCCCAATGAATTAACAATTAATGTTACTGACGAGTAACATTAATTATTACTTCATTCAAGTGTTATTACTCTTCTCTTTTAAAGAAGGATCAAATGATTCAGCATAATAAATAATTATAATTTATTCTAATTATTTATAATTTATTTATTTTCATTATTAGACAGGTAGCAAAACATAGGTACAATTACAGAGAAATTAACTTGAATAATCTTCGTTATATCATAATCGGTCTGCTCGATAAATATCCGGGCTAAAAAGCACGTCAGATACGACTTGTTCGTCCCTTTTATACATTTTTCGCTTTCGCAACATTTTTATAATAATCTCAGCACAGAGTATACTAAAAAAACCGACCATACACGTTCGAGGAATTACCTCTATTTGCCAAATTTATTGAAATCCGGATTCATCCTCTAGTTCGCCACTATATGGGACTTAATAGAGGAGATAATAAAAATCGGTGCTCACTGCTTGGGCTCAACTCACACTGGCGCAAACACTGTGATCGCGGCGCACTAATGGGAGCGTCGTCGCGCGTCGCCAGGCAGTGTAGTTTATAAACAGGACGCGACGCGACGCTTCGACTCTGCGCCAGTGTGAGTTAAGCCTTAAAGTTATTGAGAGAAAAACGCCTTCAAGCATAGCAAAATTAACCATTAAAATGATTGCTGCTTATAAAGTTTAGGCGCTATTTATAAAAATAAGTCTTCATGCGCGAACAGCCATCCTTACAGGTGGAATATTTTTTTTTTCTTCAAAATTAAATGGGATCGCTACTAAGGTACCCTCTTTCCAACTCAAAAAGAATTATCAAAATTTTGAGTTATTGCGTAACATAGTTACAAAAATCAGAGACGAATTCAGAACCTCCTCCTTTTTTTGCTTATAGAAGCACTGCTGTGGGAACTGTAGTACGCGTGTTACTTCTTAGTTCACTAATTGTTACTGCAGTAGCGCGCTTGTCACGACAGTGCTTCCAGATATTGTATGAAAATGAATGGTAGCATGGGTAAAGGCGCCAATAGTCGCACGTTTGGAGTAACACAACTAAGTAACACGCTTACCCTTTGTGTCGCCACGTTTTATATCCTACATGTTTTGTCATGATGTCGGTTAGCCTTGGTTCAATGTAATGTCAATTCTCATATGCGACAAAGTCTCATGCTTAATAACATGATAACATAGAGATATAGGGATTTATAATTGCGCTAACGCATACTACAGTTATCGTTAAACCTTCTGCGTGTCTCGACCGACACCATAAGTAAACCCGAGAGCCACATCCGACGGGCACACCTGTTGCCAAGAGCGACGCACAGAAGTTTGGGGCCCTGAGGGGAGTGTTGATCCTCCACCTTCCCCTTAAATCAACCCAAACCTCCAGCAAGATACAATAATCTTTTCATCTATGTCTCAATATTACCATATCTCTTTATTAGTACAAACACTCACCAGATTAGAAAATACTTCACCATCTGCTTTTTTCTCTCTAACGTTCCTTTCCTTTTGAAACATTCATCATTCCCCCCATTCCTCCCTCTGTGTTGCCATTTTTAACATTCCGTTCAGAAAGAATATAGGCACTCACCAGTAGCTATCAATCGCGATCGTACGCGACACTTTGCAGTGTCACCCACAGCTTTAAATCGCAATGATCTGTCAAGTTTATTTTAGATTAGTTTGCATAATAATTTCTTACGGTTTTGGAAATTATAGTGCAAGCTGATACAAAATAACCGTTGTTCAATTAAAAAACTTGACTATACTACGATACGATACTGCGTCAGATCGAATTCAAAGTTATTCCGTACTAATACGGTTAATTTTGCTTGAGTCGAGCTTAGATTATTTATTTTTTCCATCCTCTACGGAGTCGAGTCGCAGGTACATTGGCTTTATTTCGAAATTATTTTTTTTTACAAGTTAAATTAAAGCTGTTTGAAAAATGTATATCGTATACTATATGTGTTCTAATTAGTTCATACGAAAAAAAGAATTGATTATGTAAATATCTATTGAATACAGCGGTTATCTTGTAAAATTTCGAAGTAAGTTTGTGGTTTGTTTTCTTAAATTTTACCATATATTTTCCCCAAAGCGATTAATTCAACACTTTCACTGTTATCTGGAGTCAACCAAATCCATTTGACGCTGTATAGACTTTTAAGTGGAATTTCTATCAATCAGATCAAGTCGAGAATGTTCTTTATAAGGTTAGACAACGCGATGAGAAGAAAAACAAAGCGTTTCAAGATTGACCTTCTTATTAACTGTTATTTAATCCATTTAAATTTATTTGCCTTTAAAATAATCCATTTGGTTGTAAGCAGATAGCCTGCTTTGTCGATTCCTGTGTCAGTGTGTCAAAGCAATTACGTCAATAACAAAGCCACTGGGGATATGTCTCGCTTAACTTACAATACAATCTAATTGAAAATACGATCTCAAATTTATGTTTACCGGTCTAATAAAGTTTGTGCGGTTAGGGAATTACTTCCTAGAGTACAGGCCTTATTGGAGAACAACTTCACAGGCTGTATATATCCATGTATTGCATAAGTACATATGTTCCATTTGATCGTGTACATGTTCTATGGGGAACCAAAGTTTTGTTCTGTGTTTTATGCCATCTTCCCTCGTGCAATTACATCTGTACGATGGACACACCAGTGCAGTATGGACTGCCTTCGTATTCACATTGGGTTATAGATTTTCTTTTATGATACCAAGTCAAGCGGCCAGTACCATTATTTTTTTATTTATTTATTTATTTTTTACGGGGGGGAAATCTTTATGGATACCCCTGAGCCCAGGGAGACTCAGGGGTTATGTGGGGACTCTCCCTCCAGCCTGGAGGGCCTACCCCACTAAAACCCCCCCGGGTTTCCCTCTCGCCGGTTGAGTCGGCGCCGTGGGATCAGTGAACATTCACCACGACGCCGCCCGGGAGCGGCCAGTACCATACCCGTCCCACTAGGCGGTGGTAAGCGAAACGACTGTCCACAACAGTCGCAGTGCCACTTAGAGCTTTAAACCTAAATCACAGACGACCGAGGGGCACTGCCACAGCACCCGTCGCCCTGAGACATAAGTTGATAAGTCCCATGTGCTTGTAATTTCGTCAGCACCCTTTAAAACATTACTGTTTGACGTAAGAAATGGCTAAGGCGTAATTGACATTTATTGCTAACAAAAAAACTTTAGGTTCCAATATCTAAGTTTGTAGAAAGTTACCGAAATCAAAAGCGTTATGGTTCCACTTTTTTGAAGATCGAGTAAAATGACATTTGCAGGGTTGCCAGATTTTGTAAAATTTTAAATAGTGTAGTTGTTGTCGACAATTTTATCGATAGATTGTAAAAGAAGGTAAAATTTTGCCAAAAATATCAGAGTTGTGAATATTACGACGTTCTTATAATTACTAATTGCGTTATTTTATTCTTTAGTCTTATTTTGACAGTTGGTACATTAGTATCGAAATATTTTTTTAGTCGTAGACTTTTTAATAACGACAGACATATTTATTATGTACTGTACGCCACTGTACGGGACTTGACACAGGAGATAATAAAAAATCAGTTCTCACCACTCAAAGTATACTCAGAGAGTGAAAAACACCTTGACTAGCAAAATCAACCATTAAAATAATTGCCGATTATACTAAAATTTAGGTGCTATTTATAAAAATGAATTTTCATGCGTGAACAGCCACTCTTAGAGGTGGATATATTTCTTCAATATTAAATGGGACCACTATGGAGGTGGAGGAGGAGGTCTTTCCAACAAAAAAAGAATCATGAAAATTGGTTCACAAATACCGGCGGAGTTATCGCGTAACATACATACAAAAAAAACATACAGTCGAATTGAGAACCTCCTACTTTTTTTGAAGTCGGTTAAAATAACGGGTTCAGAATGCTGTTGGGACTGCCACGCTCCTGCAGCGCATCAGGCATGTTCGCGGAGGCGCGTACTGACCTTCAGTGCGATAATACGCAAGAGATCAGCCTCCCTGATGCGATGTTTTCGTGATGGTTCCAACAGCCTTCTGAATTCAGTTTGGGAACAGCCGGCTTGCGCTTTTTGGAAGCACTGGAACCTAGTGCATATGGGTTCCAGGGGCTTAGTTTATAATTTAATGTAGTTTATTATTATTATTATTATTGAATTGTTCATACTAACATAGGCTATAAGATTTTGTAACTAACACACTATGGACATGGTCTGAAATAAATGAAAATTATTATTATTATAAAAAGGAGGCAGTATGGACAGGTGTGTCTTTTACCACCAGGCGTATATGCATAGCACGAAAAAAGTGATAAAATAGGGTCAATGAAAAAAAGGTGTAAAGATTAAAATTTGTATATTGGTACTTCGTATAGTTTCATTTACATTTTTGAGTCAATAAGAATTATAGTATAACCTTAGTGGGATAATAATACTATTACAAACATAACACTTTTGAATGCCAAAATAATATATAACAAACCTCTACTTACAATAAATAACTATAAGTATAAATACTATGTATTTTTTAGAACAATTTTTATTGAACGAGTTCTCTAGTTTAGTATATAGTAGTATAGAGTAGCCATCTATAGGTAATTGTTTATATAATTTAATAAATTTTTTCAAACAATCTAATCGGTTATTTTTAGCACTAAAGAAATGTCATATTTTATTATTATTATTATACAAAAACCTGTATTCGGAAATATCGATTTAAAAAACCAATAAATTTTATTTAAATAGAATTTTTATTATCAAAAAAAACTAATAAGTAAATAGCTTTTATTTCGCTCTTACCACACTTAAATCACAAATGTTGTAAGAGCCAATTGTTCATTTTTGAGATAGACGTTTTTATTCTATGTCAAAAATACCAAGTTAAAAGTAAAACCAGTACAATTAGCGACATTGGGCTCGGTGCTAAATTGTGCTAGTTCTAGTTTTTTTATTTTTAAATCTAAAAACAAATTGTTACTCCGCATAGTTGAAATTAAAAATTATTATTTATAATAACTATGACAGAAATATTATTACACATTAACTAAAAATTCGCTTTTAACGTGCAAACTCAACGTCCAGGTTGGTGTATTTAAGGAGAAAATATTAACTACAATACTATTACTTCATTTCAAGATCACACACACATTGGAAGACTATGAAATTTTTTTTATAAAGAGAAAAAAAAATGAAAAAATTTCAAACGCTATTGCTCTTACTTTCAGTACAATTATATAATCAATAATTATTATTCTAAAATTCTAATTATAACGTAACTAATTACGGCAATGGTGTTGCAGTGTTATTATGTTTTACTTAAATTTAATTAAGTATTTAATATTAAATCTAAGAAAATGTCTAGTTTACACACGATTTAGAATTAAATTGTCGTTGTTGTTTATTTAATAGTAAATATATCAATATTTTTGCAATAGTTCTGAATATATTATATACATAACGTATTAAACGGAGGTTGAAAAAGTCAGTCAGTCAGTCATAAGTATAACTTTGATAATTATTTATTTTGAAAATACATGAATTATGTAATTTGCAAGATGTATATAATTTCGAGTAGCATTTTTAAGAATTGCTCCTTACATCTGTATGTTGGTTGATAGAAGCGATAAGCTTCCATATTGAGGCAGCTTTTCAATGTCCATGATTTTACCAATAACCTCACACGAGCCCGCGGTCGCGTACCAAGGGAAAAGTCTCGTCCGTGGTAATGCAGACGCGTCCGAATCGAGGCGTCGATCAATGCATATCGAAAAAACGCTCGTCCGGTGCGCAGTGATAGGTGGTCATTCTGTAATTGGTTTAATTATTATTATTATTATGAAATGGACGGGGCCGACTTGTGGCTGTTGGTTGGTCCTAGGCCGTGTGATGATATCTGTAAAAATCATAGAACGTGGAGGCCGCCTTTTTTAATCCAAAGGTGAATCTTTGCTGTACTTGAAATTCTAACTGTAATTTATATTTAAAAAATGTAATTTACCTACAAGAAAAGGGGTAACAGAAAGATTATCTATAGTATAATTTATGAAGAATATTTTTTTACATATAAAAGTAAAAATACAAAATATTTTTACTCTTGGATAAATCTTCATAAGATTAGATAAATTTACAGGAAGTATTTGGTGTTCTTTTTTGGTTAAGTAATTATTACAATAATTAAATATAGCCTATACCATATTCTAAGTAAGTAAAGTATGTACATCTTTTGTTATATAATAATTAATTTATTCTACTAATATTATAACATATCTGCGTCCAGCGCTACTTTTAATAAGAAACTATGTAAGTGGTTTTTGTATATGTATATTTTTTATAAACTTATTTTTATAACAAAAATACTAGGACTTTTGCGTACATAATTTAAATAGAAAATATGTTTGAATTAAGCATTAACGTATTCTATTTTAATTAATTTGTATTTATTTTCCAAGAAATAAAATATAATAATATTTTAAAGTCTTCAAAGGATTCTATGCTTATTAAAACTTAATTTTAAATGAAACATAAATATACATAATACCTTAACAATATTTTAATTAAACTTTTATTAGTTTTATTAGATATACATGAAAAATATATTAAGTGCATATTATTGTAGTATGGTGCTCGTTTGATAGGCACGGAGGCACAGTCATTATTAAAAATTAATCACTGATTAATTAATATCAGATACAACACTGCGTAAATAAGATACGTAATAAATATTTTAAAAATATTATAATAGTTCAAATTCTGTTACTGCTTGCAATGTTCGTACCCCAGAGTTACTAATGGATGTTTTCGCGATAGATATAGTGTGGGAGTTAAGCTATTTTTAACCGATTTCAAAACAGGAGGAGGTTCGATCTGACTGTATTTTTTTGTGTATATGTTACGCGATACCTCCGGCATTTATGAATCGTTTTCGATGATTATTTTTTGTTGGAAGGGGGGTATCTACTGAGGCATCCTCTACTGCCCACTACTGAGTGGTCCCATTTGAATTTGAAGAAAGTGTCTCATTGAATGTTTTAGGTTTTTAATTGTATTTTAATTGTCATTTATGCTCAGGAGTGCGTTAAATTTTAGTATGCTCTGAAGCTGATTCGAAGGTGGCAGAATTAGGCGAGGTATGTTTTTTGTACTCCTTTGTACAGTTGTAAGTTAAATTGTTATAATTGGTTTCTGCATTTGAAATAAAGTAATTTTTTTTAATTCTTTACTTATTTAGGGGTTTCGTTCATTATTGAAAATTTCAGCCAATTAAAAAAAAACCCTAGCAAAATCTAACTTAACATCAAAATACCGGTTTTGTATACATGTTACAAAATTTAATTTAATTAGGTTACAAAATAAAAATAAAATAATAAAAATAAAGAAAGAAAATCTGATATTAATTATTCAGTCTGGAAATTAACCTAAATTGAACCGTACATGTTATTAACCTGTTTTTGGTCCTAAATTTAATGTATTTGTGATTTCTATCTCATTGAAACAGACAATTATTTTCTCTGTTAAATCATCATTATCAGCCTATCACAGTCCATTGCTGGACATAAGTGCGCCATTTCACCCGGTCCTCAGCTTGTTGCATCCTTTTCCCGCCAGCAACCTTTCGCAGGTCGTCACACCACCTGGCCGGAGGGCGTTCTACACTACGTTTGCCGAGTCGCGGTCTCTGTTAAGTAATTTGTAGTTACTATGCTAGACTAACTTTTATTGTCTTGGTTATTGATCGTTCTGAAACTAATTGAAAATTGTTAAGTGACTAGTTTTGCGAGCAATGATGAATCAGAAAAACACTCTCCAGCAAATTTAGCGGAACACTGACTCAATTCCCAAAATTTGCGATTTGTTTCTACTTTTATATGGCGAGAGGCTAAGGCGTGCTATAACTTGGACCTTTTCGAGGCGAGAGTGTATACGCATTATTTAGGTGTGCATGCTACATCGCCGACCTCATAGACACTTTCTATCAGGTGAGCTGGAGTTCAAACGCGGACTTATTTCTATATAGAAAAAATGCAATGATTATTTAAAAAGTATAATCGCTTTTGGTACTTTTTTTATATTAGGTCTAATTAGAAAATAAAAAAATTAATCTACTGTCATTTTTTCATTCATTTGTATGAATTTCCTACTCGTACAGATCGAATTGTTACGTAGTTGATTTTGCATTCTTATAAATTTCACATTAATTGAAAAAAATTATAATGTGTGTTTTGTTAATTCTCATTTATTTAAATCTAGAATTTCTTTCTCAATAAATATTACAATGACAGTTTGTACAAGTAAAAAGTGCCAAAACCCTATATTCTTTAAAAAGAAGTATAAGCAATGGCTCCTGTCTGTGCAGAAATCGAGTAGCAATTGGTCCGTGGTTAAATCTTCTAGCAACACTAAATAAATAACTTTTTATTATTTTTTAATAACAATTTTTCAATTTCTATATCTTTTTACATAATAGTGCAATACAAAAAACTTCTATGTAATTACTTGGTATGTACACACTCTGATGCAGCAAACGAATAGCTATAGGCGAATACTGAAAATCAGCAATGCAGAGTCTTCATCCTCGTTGCCCACATTACTGTTTTTTGCTTTAATTGTTCGCTTATGTTATTATGTGTTTTAAGGATAAATAAATGTCTTTTTATTCTATTTTTTAGGTATAGGTATAAACAATGCTACAATATAAACGTATCAATTTTATAATCTGATTTTGTTTGTGTTCAGCTTCATTTGCCGGTGAGTGTATTTACTAGGTTTTACTTTGATACCTGATTGGAAGTCACTCCAAGATGCACGGGTGTCTCAATTAAGGTTTCAGGGATTTAGTAGCTCTATTAAAAGTAGATTTATGAATAAAGTTAGTAGAAATTGTTAGAAAAAAACATGTTTACAACATGTACGGTTTGTTTTACACCCAATCTTTACAATGATAATTAATTATTTTGATTTTAATGGGAGTGGTTTTCAATGATGCGGTGAAGGTTTTAAGAGTCGATAGTACCTCGGCTTCAATTCAAATTTTTCCCGTATTAGTACGGCTCATTTTGCTTGGGTCGAACGGTAGGGACACCGGTTTTATTTCAGAATTTTTTTTTACCAACGAAATTAATGCCATTTGAAAAATGTGTATATATACTGTCACGTGTTCTATTTAGTTCGGTTGATATAAAAAAAATCATTGATGTATATAAAGTACCTATTCAATACAGCGGTTTTCTTGTAAAATTTCGAGGCAAGTTTGTGTTTCTTTTCTATTTACACACTTTTGTATTTTCACACCGTATAGTAATCAGTGTACATCTTACATTTTTCGAAAGTGATTGATTTAATACTTTCACTGTTATCCGGTATCAACCAAAGCTATTTGAGGTCGTATAGACTCTTAACGTATAAATTCTATTATTATGATAAATCAGCCACCATTTTGATATTAGTTTTGTGTTCATTTTGAGTTTAATTGTTTTTGACATATAAATCGATTTGTTCATAGAAAATAAAATTATTTTTTTTCGGATCTAAGTCGCGTATATTTTTCAGACAAGCCAAGGTTTTTCGGGTCCTTTACAGGTCACATCGTCACGGTTGGCTGTAAAGGACCCGAAACAATGGTTTGTTTGAAAAAATCCGAAAACAGTTTAATTTCCTATAATTAATAAAACAAGTTTACTTTCTGAGAATTCAAAAATGTACGTAGGTACTTACATTTAGTTTCAATTAATCTATAATGACATAAATAATATCTTCCTTTTCTTAATATCTTTATGTGAAATTATTTGTTAGGTTATGAAAGTTTTAGGTTAGTTAAGTTAAGTGACGATATATTATAGATTTCTCATAGATGGCGGTACGGCTAGAAAGTTGTTGAAAAACCTAATGCAAAGACACGACGCAAACACAGAAAAACTGGTGAGGTCCGCTGATTCGTTCCGTGGCTTAGTTGGTATAGCGTCTGGCACGGTATGCTAGAAGACGTCGATTCGAATCCGGCCGGATCGAAGGAATTTTTTCTGAGTGTTCGATCTTTGTATTAATAATTATAAATAACATCATTACGAAATTATGTGGTATTTTAACGCATCAATTTTTTTTTGGTGGCTGCTTTATTATAATTTGTTTTTCAGCACGTGTTTCAAGCTGGCGTGTCTTATGTATTAACAATTGGCAAATAATTAAACAATATCATTATTTATAATATTTTGTACGTGATCTAAGCGTATGCGTAAGATTGCAAGAGAATTTGTTAATTGTCCTTCTTAAATAACTTTCCAAAATTTAACCAGATGTTAAACTCCATCATGCTCTAAGGTTCAACCACTTGTTTAACTTTAGAGATATGCATGCCTCCGTAGTTCCATAGTTATTTACATACAACTATAGACAAAAAAATGCATTACTTCCTGGACTCTTTTTTTAAATTTTAGTGAAGCGACTATGCTATAATCGATAATTGTCGAGTCAACAGATTATATAACGAAGATTATTCATCTTGATAAATTTTGGTACCTGTCTTATAAACTACAATGAAATGAAATAAATTATAAATAATTATAATATATTCTTATTGTTTCATTTAATGAATCGTCGGATTCTTCTCCATATGAACGGGGACCATCACTTGAATCGTAACATTAATTACTAATTCTTGAGTACACAAAATGTCTTCTTTTTTGAACCCGCCCACAATCACGATAAAACTTCTTCATAAATAAAATCGATTGTTCTAAAGAATCGAATCGGAAACGTATTAGGTCATCACTAATGAATTAAAATTCGAGCCGTCAAAAGTGAAATAGATGGTTGGACAGAATCTAGTTAATTTAACCAAACATTAAAACTGATTTTCGTACTTTTAAACATCATTGAATAAGAATTGGGTGCGATTAGTGCCACGTGCTCTCCAATAGAACGTAACTACTTCTCCCGCATTTCCTATTCAGTGATGCTTTTATGTTGGTTATGGTTTTAGGTTTTTTTTCGATAGATCCTATGTCTCTGGTTTACCTATTATATTTAACAACTATTTACCTAGAATCGGAATGATTTTCCGCAGTCACAATGTGATAGTGGTTTTATTAATATATACTTGAAAGTATTTCATCTTTTGAATAAAGAACGAAAAAAAAGAATATTGTAATAAGTTGTTTTTTTAATATATACTTGAAAGTATTTCATCTTTTGAATAAAGAACGAAAAAAAAGAATATTTTAATAAGTTGTTAAGTTGATTTCTGAACGTAATCTATGATATTACAAATGCTCGTTTGTTCAAAAACAGATAGTTATTTGTTAAACTTAGATTAGAAACATGCAATATTACAATTGACACCTTTGGTCATCTATACTCATGGACATATTTACCATTATTCCCACTAGTTCTGTTGACAAATTTATTGGTACTTTTTTCCCATTTGTTCTGTTCATAAATGGTCAGTTTTCTTTACAGAACTACTGAGCATTTTCTCTCCCACTACTGGTTTAGAGGTAAGCAAAAAAGCTTGAATAATGACAACAATATTCATATGCTACTACTACTGGCCACATATGACGTTTCGAATTTGAAAAAAGAATGGCTTCAATCGTTTTTTAATTTCGATGGAACGTTCTGGCTTATGAGAACATTGTTATCGTAATTCAACGTTTTTTATCGTTCCTTTAAATATTTTCATGAGTATACAGGCTTATTTGTAATACTAACAACCTCACAGGACTTAGTAACTTATTGAATAAAAATATATAAAAAAATAGATTGCTCTAAATCATAGCCAAACCTTTTGTCTCACCACCCACTTAGGCAAAAAAGATAAAAAGATTACAACTCCCACCACCGCAGAAAATTATTGAAAACACGTATTTTTTATATTAACTTAACACAATCACAAGGAAAAAATGTATAATATGTAGTGTTGTTTACAAGTATAGAAAAATAAATAAAAAATAAATAACACACACACTCACAGCCCCGCACTGGGGAAACACTGTATCGCGGGTGCCCTGGACACATACATAGGTTGACAACCACAAATGATACCCAAACTCAAACTTCCGAAGCCTCTACCTACGCCTCTTCCGCGCCCAGTGACGGGCGATGGATATCTCTGTGCGTTGACACTAGAAAGCGCTAGTGTAAGGCTACATTCCCTTGGTATTGTACTGCATTTTTTTTTGCAGTATCGAGGACGCTTGCACGTTTAAACTTACTATCTTACAACCAAATAAAGATCTGAAAAGTGTCAGATTGTACAAAGTTTATTTTTGGTAAATCTATTCCGCCCTGATAAGCCGAAAGGCGCTATCTCTGAGATACCCCCTTTTTGTTTTTTTTATACCATTCAATAGCTATAATAATTTCGCATCCATAATGGTACAAAAGAAATAGCGCTATTAATAATTAATACCCACAGTTAAGAACTAAAATAATATGATCAGAATTGGATAGACAATAGATAGATAGATTATAGGGACAATCTGTCAGCTATCATAGCCAGGACGGGGGCCTTGGGGGCTTGGGGCTAGCTCGCACACTGCGCACCAGTGATGCACACCTTTTAAATATGTCAATAAATTTATTAGTCAAAAATACGTATAAATACGTTTCAACATCGTTAAATAGATTTATTTTTGAAGGTGCGAAAATACAATTAACAAAAAGTCGATTTTCCCAAAACTTACTCCGAATGAGATAGCGCTTTTCTTCTTATCAGGGCAGTATCATGTTTTTTAAAAGTCATTCACAGAAGTTGGTAGTTGGTGTTTATCATGTTGGTCATAGTCCTGCTAGGTTTTCAGTATTTTACAAAATAATCTTGTATTATGTGTTTTTTATAATTCTCTTGCAATTTTTTTAAAATCGGTAAGTAAACAATAGTATGTACGTATATAAAATAGCTAAGTATACAAGCTATGGATACACATAATTATAATATTGATCATAATTTTTAAAGCTATGAAATTCCATTATTATTATATGATACAGTTGGTATTACATTATTATTTAGTACATAATATAGTCATCAAATCCTTTAGCGTGTTTGCAGTTATTTTCGTATCTACGTAACTATTATGTAATTTGGTTTCGCTACATATACTACAAGTAAATTAAAAAGTTTTATTTCTTTACAATTCCATTTTTTTTATTAATACAAATCAATAAATACAAGACCACTTCGTGACTTTTATTCTTTTTTACTACTTTTTAATAACAATTATTAGAATTTATAATTGCGTATCGGACTTAGTGCACAAGCGACATCCCAAGTTAGTCAGAGTTTTAGTTTATCGAATGCAGTGAGCGAACGCGCTAACGGTTGTTAATTCGCGTCAATGAAGGTTGTTAGACATATTTAATAATTATGTTTTCGTAGATAGTTTGATTTGATTTGGACATAGATAGGGGTTGACCGGCCAAAGTCATATACCGTAAACAGTTTTTATTCCAAGTAACTATGTAAATTTATTAAAAGTAATAATTTGTTTCTGTAATAGTCTGTGTACGACTATGTTGTCTGTTGTTGTGGTTTCTCCTCTCGGCGAATTTTATCACCGGCATCGAGTATATAACCAGAAACAGAGACGAAATAAGGCCCATCCATCCCTGGCCTCTGATCAGGTAAATGGGCTTTAAATCACTTTTAAATATCAACTCTCGTTTGCGCTGAAATCACAAATTAGAAAACTGAAAGAGTACAGCGCCAAGAACGGACCTGTGTGTACGTCTCCGTGTATTCCAAAAATATTCTGTAATCATTGTACTAAAGATAATATCTTTAATAATATCTCTAACTATGGTTGCTGTTCCATTCGGTGGTGTGGGGAAATCAGCAAAACATCTAATTACAAAACAAACGGAATCACATTTCATCGGTAATTAAACATTAAGTATGTAATTTTGCAATATTCGTCCATTATAGCAAAGCTCAAGTTAAACTGGTCGCCTTGAAGTGAAACAATTGAGGACACCCGACAATTGTTTCGAATTCAGGCTGGCCAATCGGATCGCAGTTGTCACAGTAATGATTTGGCAGAATAGTTTTCAAACAATTTAAATGACATTTCGTCTCTATTTCTGGTTATATACTAAATGATCACTGGTGAAATCATGAGCAATTAACACGTTTTCCTTAGCTTGAGACTTGACATTGGCAGAATTATCGATAGAGTTGTAAAGGCTCAACGCACACTGGCGCAAAGTCGAAGCATAGCGTCGCGTTCTGTTTTTCAACTACAATCCATGGTACGCCCGGATTACAGTGTGGTCGGTGTCTGAGGCCTCACTCAAGGAATGCACGGCGACGTACGAAACCGCTCGACTTTAACCAAGCGTCGCGTCGTCATCGTCGACTCTCGATTACATATTTGCATAACACAAATTTGTACCTTAATAATGGAAAAATAGAGATGAATATGCTATAGGCGATAAACATGACGCGTCGCGACGCTTCGACTGTGCGCTATTGTGAGATGAGCCTAACACTTTAAAGAAGAACGCATATGCCATAATGTTATGGTTATTTAATAAAAAGTTATTTATTAAATAAATAAAATAAATTTAGAAATGATATACGATTGAATTTGTAAAGAATGATATATGAGATTTTTGTCACGCATTTTAAAATATCTTTTAAACGTTAGCTTAAATATGTGAAATTATATAGAACACGTTGTCCGTGTTTCGTAGAGAGGGCGAAAATGCCATTTTGAAAAATTTTTTAGAGGAGGACTCTTTTCAAATATTACATGATATATCGCTCTGCTCTTACAATAGTGTTTATAACTCAAAATTTGTAAAATTCAAGATTAAGCTGTTGCTGAAGTTAAAATTTGATTCTCTACAAGTCAATAAAACTGTTGTTAGATTATTGTAAGAAACAATCAAAAGATTTCTACTTATTTCAAAATGAGACAAAGTTTTTGAGAGCTAGTTGTGGATAAAACAGTCCTTGTGGATAAAACTCAAAAATGTTAAGTTATTGTTTAGATTTTATTTCTAAATATATTTGTCAAGTAGGAAATTGTTCAAAAATGTCGGTAATAAAGTTTAACCTATAAATAAATTTTTTATATCACTCACGGGACGTAAGTAATTCGTTTTTCATCAATTCTGAAAAAAAAAGACTTTTTGAGTTAATACACTATTGTATTAACAGAGCGATATGTTTAGTTAAATAGAGATTATTTATTTATTAATTAAACTATTCAAATTTAGCTTTACAATTTATTATTTATAATTGGGCATAATTTTTTTTAAAATTTTTTTTTCTAGCATTAAATTATAATGGACTATGTGGTGACTTAGTCAAGTTTGCGAAATAAGCCCGTGTTTGCAAAAGTTGAGTCTTGCCCCCAACGGGCAGGCTGAAAACCAGTTCTACTGTTCTGTGAATACTGAGACTGTCCTCCACACATAAATATATATATATATTTAATATTTTTAGATAGTCTATTTATGCGTGAGAGGCCGATACCTTAATTTCACCTGATGTTAAATAGATGAGATCTGCATTCGAAGAAGGTTCAAAGCCCACGGAAAACGTGTGAAGATCCCAACTCGCATTTCTTCAACTTCACCTGAGAGGAGACTCGTGCCCAGCAGTGGGACGTGTAAAAAGGTTGATGTTGTTGTCGATGGTGTATTTGTATTAATTAGCTGGTGATCGAAATGGCAAACTTGATTATTAATTAGATTTTGTAAAGTATAAAAGATCCTAGTGTCTTTCGAGCGTCAGTGTCTTGCCAACACACGCACACCGTTACACATAAGATAAATCCAGAGCGTCGAGCTACTGCGAAATAGTGCCAAACAACACCGTGTACCTACTAGTTCAGTTATCCAGTTCAGTTGACTGAACTAGTGAGATATTTTTTTCCCGTCAGTTCAGTACAAAATATAACAAGTTTTTTCCCCTGGCTTAGTAGAGATTTTTTATTTCCTCTACTACCACTAATTCAGTTGTCCAACCTCACTCTATAGTAATTTTGTTGTCCAGTCCAGTTAGTGATTGAACTATAAAGAATTTCTATCATGTTTGCACAACTGAAAAAAACAAGCTTTTTTTGCTGTACCCGACCTCTATTTTTTTGTTGTCTCCCATTTTTATCGGCATACTAATGCAATGTTGTGGCACCATTGAGCTGATCTGATTGACATTGATTTGAGATTGACAATTCTGTGGGAAAAAAATTTTCTTGCTAGTTCAGTCAACTGAACAAACGAGAAAAAATCTCAATAGCTCAGTTAACTGAACTAGACAACTGAGCTAGTGGGAATAGACCTACGACGCGCCGCGCTGGCATTGCGTGTTGGCAACACGCTGGCGCTCGAAAGACACTTGTGCGGGGGGGTCTCTTGTAAAAAGTTTTACTTTCATGTTTAATTGTTAATAATGAATAAGTGAAAATAGTTTGTGTTTAAGTGCAATATTGTTTTTCTAAGTCTTTACCACTCTTGAACCTAAAAATGTTATCATCTTTCGGTATACGACTGTCAGAGTTGACGACATGTAATGAATTGTTCGGTTAATCATAGCTGGTGTAGAAATTTAGCATTATGTTACCGTCTAGGAACTTGAAGGCCGCCCCATGTGTTAGTTATTTGTATTTTACTATTATATATTCGTCGGATTCATCAAACGAGACAAAAGTATGCTTGTCACTGTAGTTATATCTAAATGTGGCTTTCAATAATTATTTTTGGTTTAATATTAAGGTTAATATCACGATGTTTTAATACCACTGTATTCAATTATTTTTGTGAAATTTACTAGTTTTTTAAGAGTTTTTTTATAATTATTAATACAAAATTCGATCACAAAGAAAAATTCCTTCGATAGCTCTGGTATGGCGAGGTCGCTGGCTCGTGTAGATTTTTTATATAATATTAAGTGACGGGGCGAACAAGTCGTGCGCTTGATGGTAAGCTACACGCCTGTCCATAACAGTTGCAGTGTCAGTCAGAGCTTTAAATTGCAAATAACTGAAGGACACTTCCACTGCGTCTGTCACCTTGAGACATAAGTTGACGAGTCCTATATGCCTGTTATTCCACCAGCACCCTTCAAAACTGGAACGCAGTAATGCTGACATTACTGCTTGGCGCCAGAAATAGGTAAGGTGGCAGTACTTCCCCGGTCCAGTTAGATCGAAGCAATTTTTCTGTGTTCAATCTTTGTATTATTTTGTAATACTTTTGTTTTATTTGTTAAAGACGACGCTTAAAAACATTAATTTTTGTAGTTTTAACATGTAATAAATAAGACGATTTCAATTTTCTAGTTTGTTAGACATGAAGTGATCTTTGTCTATATAAAAAGCGATAAAATATTAACAAGCTTGTTTCTAAACTTTAAAAAGCTACTTCATAACTGTACAAAGATTTTGCTTTACCAATCCAGTGTTATTTGGTTAAAGTAAATACTAGTTAAGTAACTAAATTATCAGATCTCAAATTAGGGAATTCTATAAATACCAGAACAATGAAATTATTGTTGGGGCACCACTAGGGACATCTAGACGAGTTCCAATTTAGAAAAGTTCGTTTCCCAAATAGGTCTTGTTAATTGAACCCGTCCTTTAGCGCCCACGATGCTGATTAGGCCAACGAGGTCGTCAAATTAATTTTTCTTGTGAAAAATGAACTTTCAATGTCACAAATTTTGATAATGATGATTTTAAACAATTAAAATAATTTTAATTGGGCACTTAAAAGTTTATCTTAGTGTCAGTATTACTTTAATCAAATAACAATAAATAATTTTTATAATAAACTACTTTTTGAACAAAATTATTTGATCGCTTAATTGTCTAAAGCATCACAATATTAATAAAGCAGGTAATTTTACATTTGAAACATAGTGTCTATTAGACTGGCATAGTGAAACACAACGTCTATTAGTCTGTCATAGTGAAACACAGTGTCCATTATACTTATTTAAATGAAACTCAGTGTTTGTTACACAGTCATAGTAAAATACAGTGTCCATTACACTTATTTCAATGAAACACAGTGTTTATTATACAGTCCTAGTGAGACACAGTGTCTATTACACATATTTCAAACGAAACAGAGTGTATATTTTAGAAATATACAGAATTAGTTTGCAATAAAGCGAATATTTAGATGAAATGCAGCGACTATTGTTAATGACAAAATGGAAGATAATCAACGCACATTGTAAAGACCCGGTGCTGCTCGTCGCTGAGCCAACATTATTCTGTTGGCCACACAAGTATAGCAGCACAGGTAAGCCAAACATCACTTGAACAATATCCTCTTAAAGGCTCTTCGAAAATCTTTATTAAATATCGTATATATTACAGGATTTAGCACTGAATTCATGTACCCTAACCAGAAAGCTATAGAAAACGCCATATTGGCTATTTCGCAAGACTTACACGCTGCTGAGAATATGTAAAGGAAGAAGAAGGGCAACCAGCAAGCTATAAAGCTGCCCATAATTAAGCCTAATATTAATGTAGCCCGTTTTTCTTTTTTTCTTGCCAATCTTCTTTTTTCTCTTTCCGGATCTCTGGGTTTGTGCTGTTTTGGCAAGGCGGGTTCGAGCTCCGATTTACTGGGCTGCTGTTTCTGCTGTCTTCTATCAGAACTACTTTTCTTGAAGATTCTTAGTTTTAGAGGTTTAACAACGGCGCAGCGGCTTACGACCCCGGAGTCTGATGATGATGGTTCCATTTCCGAAACCATGTCTGTGTCGATGGCCACACTGGCCGCTCGACCTCTCGTCTCGAGTTCTCCATTGACGGATAATGTCGAGTTTCTTAACGGACACGTCGTTAAGAGATTTCTTTGGACTTGTGCTGATGTTACCACCTGGAGAGAGAAATAGAATGATTTAGGTAATACCAAAGCAATGAACAGACCTAAATTTGGGTCTCTGAGGTCCGCAGGTAAAACTTTTCTCTAAGAAGCATTCAGTTTGTCTCGACAAAGCCTCCAGTGACCATTTTAGATTGACATCTATTTCGACTACGACACAAAGCGACGTTGTTGCTAGTTTTATTTTATTTCAATGTACATATAAATAATATTTAGTTATTCGGGTTTGTTTAATTATGTGTAGAGATGGTAAAAACTGCTAATTAAAAAAAATGTGTTGATTGCGAAAAGACCACTAAAGGTTTTAAGATAAGTAAGTTTACTGGTAAAACACGATTTTTATTTTTATTTATAAGATTATTATTCACATTGACGATTCAATTTGTTTAGGAAATATAGATGGTGGGATTTGAAATATAAGTACGTTGTAAAAAATTAAATTGTGGATAATTGAACTGACCAACGCTCACGCTTGAATTGAAAAGCGTTCTTAAGTGATTATTTTAAAAAGCGAACTTTATTAAATGCTTTTCGTTTAAACCAATAATCATAAGTAACCTATAGTATATTACGTTTCTTAAATATTACGATTATTATTTTTAAAAATTGCCCCGTCTGTTAAATGCAATAGTACATTTCCTAGTTACATCTAAGTTGTTTCAAATTACGTTAACATATTAAGATGGAATATTTGACTTAACTCGTAGGTACTTATGCAATGTTATAATCTTTTAATTACTCGTACACATGGAATGCAGCATATTTTTTATTTTGCTCTTACATATGAAATGTTGCAAATTTTACGGATTTTAATTTTACGGTACATTATTATAGATCGTCGCATATTTTATTTTACTCGTACATATGGAATGTTGTATATTTTTATTTTACTCGTGAATGTTGCATTATTTTTGTATTAAAAAAAACTTAGTTTATGATATTACGTGCCTTTAATGTATCCTTTCTTTCATCAGGTGGTGGCGGCATGGTGTCTCCTGCTTCACTGGTCGATATGTCCGATGCCAAGTCGCATGTCACCGTTGGTATCGCCACTTGCTGGGCCTCGATTGTTGAAATTGGATTGTCTCTGCAAGATGAGTGTGATAAATTGTATTTGTTTGTTCTTGTTCAATCATTTAGGCGTCGGGTAAGGTCATTATAAGCTAGTCTGAAACTGACTGATTTTCGGGCAGCAGGTTGGTTTCACGGTGTTTTCTTCTTCCGATAAATCAAGATATACTTATGTATATCAAAGTTATTATTGAAAGGCAGACTGTACCAAACACTTATATCAAAAGCCAAACTCTCCACAGAACATCCTGAGACTTAACTATGAAACAAACGAGATGAGATATATTTCACATGCAAATTTATACCATGTGACACTCTTATTTATTGACGGGAAGAACAAGTGCACCTGATAGTAAGCTACGAACCTTTCACAGGAAGCTCTACTGCTACTGTAGTAGCCAATTAAGTCTTATTTATTATTAATAACAACATTAAAACTTTATTAAACTGGATATTTAATACATGCGAAACATGTTTGTTCCGGGATTGTTACATCTCGTGTACCATGTTCAAATTAAATAATTGAAAAAATATTAAATGCCACTTATACCATTTACAACAAGAACCCTAAATAAATTATATAATAAAATATATAAAAAAAATACAAATTGTAAATCCCAACGTGTCGTTGGTTGCAAAATACGTGTCACATGAGCCAGTTCTTTAGAACGGAAACACTCTGTTTTGTTTTATCGAGTTGCCTCGTCGTCGGTATAGACACTTGTTGGGCGACGATTGTCGATATTGGATTGTCTGTGGAACGGATTGCAATAAATCGTACGGGAGAGATTTATTTTTGGCCGTTCGGGTGTTATGTCCCGTTATGCTTCCTATTGAATGGGTAGGCGTATCATACGCAGCGTATATTTGAAAGTGAAGGATAAAATTTAGTATTGACCGTTAGGGTAAATAGACAAGAATAATATTTCTATGATACCAAGTTTCAGGGCAAACAAGTCGTACACCTGGTCACAGAATAAAAAAGTAACAAGAAACTCCCTAGCTTTACATATTGACGGTTACATTGACAGAACGGCAACAAAGCTGTTCGCTAATGGACGACTTTGATGTTTAAGGCGAGGTATTTCAATGCGAGCCTGAATGAATAAAACAGATCTGACTTCGACAAGCCCCGATGGCGACAGATGGAAACGACGTACTTATGTACTGTGTCTGAGACTCATCTTATTCAGTATTATTGTTTTCTTAATTTATTTGGTGTAGGGTAAATACATATTTACTTATAAATATTTAATACAGATTGGATGGTACAAACTTTGGGAGGCTTATACCCAGCAGTGGGCGTGGATGATGACAATAACGCACACACGCTAATAGCCCTGCACTAGGGAAACCTTGTATCACGGGTGCCATGGACACACACATAGACAACCACAAATTACACCCAAACTCACGAGAGAAATAGATGTTGGCCATACAATATTTTCTTACAGCCCAAGAATCGAACCCGGGACCTCTGCGTGGACCATGATGGTAATCCTTCGGCCCCGGAGGCAGTTATGACGATGATGAATACACATTTATTATATCATTAAAATGACACGCTTTATGTTCGTCAAAGTCAAAGTCCAATAATCTTTATTTCATAGGTACGCAAATTACACTTGAAATGGTCATACTGATTAAACTGTACTGTGTATTGGTAAGGCGGATTCCCCTGACAAGAATGAGCAAGAAACTCTAGGGTCTAATGATGTAAACTAGGGTAAACTCAATTAGTATTGGCTATAAATATGTAGTGAATGGTAAAGTTGTACACGAAATTTCAAACACCTCAGTTGATAAAAAGCACTTATCAAAAATATAACATTTTAAGTGCATTTAATTTTTTTTTAATAATTTGTTTCATTCATTCGTTCCATCAATCACTCACTCACCCATTTATTCCATAAGCAACTATTTTGAAGTGTCAAACCATTCGAACGATATCATAAAATAAGGTGGTGTGTTACCTAACAGAATTAACACTATCTCCTTCAGGCATAGGGATCGACGGCGTGGCAGGCATGGGCCTCGTTCCCTTTGGCACGTTTGTGAAGCTCGTCTGTTGCTCGTTCTGAAACAATTCAACAAAGTTAAAAAAAATGATATACCTTAACAGCATTTCGCACAAGAAATAAATACTGTCGTAACTCAAATTGGTTGAATTGAGAAGATTTCAAACTTCGAAAAATTTCTCCATAATCTGGCCTGATAAAAATTAAAGGCGTATAGGTGTATAATTCACGCTTAAATAGAAGAAGCCTTTTGATATATAAAGATAGATATAACATGATGAGATGATATGCTTGTTGACGAGGGTCTAGAATAATCAAATAAAAGACTCGGTCCCCATCATTTATTTTAAAATAAGAATAGGTAAAGAAAAGGAAAAGGAAGAAAGGTGAAGGCTGTAAAAAAACAAAATAACGGTATAAACATACGTACAATCATATAAAAACACTCCCTACTTAAATTACATACAGGTTTGACATGGTAAAAAAAGGAACTGACTCCAAAAGGGGTTGTGTTTGTGCAAATATTACGCTTTACAAGCAGCTAGGTTACATGATTTTCAATGGTATAATCAGAATTTTGACATGAAGTCGAGCACGTCTACTCGCATCGGAAATTTAGTAGAGACTCGACAGAACGAAGAAAAGGAGTAAAAGAACGATTCAAAAGTTCAAAGTAGGTGGCCAGGAACCAGAGAAAAGGGTGATAAATGAGATGACGACGAAAGAGGTCGCAGCGTTACATGCCGAAGGCGCCGGTTCGAATCGAACCGGATCGAAGGAATATTTCTTAATCTTCGATGTTTGTATTAATAATTATAACAAATTAGTGGAGTAATTTCACTAAAAACACACATTTATCTACACACATATAATAAACCCACTATGATGTATTAAAAATAAAGATAAACTGTTTTGTTACAACAAATTCTTATCTGTGAAAATGTTATTATATCTTAATATTAACATCAAATTTGGAACATCCCTGAAAAACAAAACAATTTGATTCGACCTCAATTCTAATATCAGTTGAGATTAAGTTTTATTCGAAATTAAATGTCAATAGCAAATAATTTTGACAAATCTCACACGTTACTTGATATCGAACGATATGATATTTGGGGCCTACTCTAATTTGTCTATGAATTAAAAAAACAACTACGGTTGTTAATTAATAATTACAGCTAATAGCTCTGATCAATGTTGCAATGCCGGTCGTAACATGCGGTTCCTGAACACGTCATACAGAGCAAAGCAGTGTATATAACTGTACATAATTAGGCATTAAAAAATTCGTGTGATGTTTTCATAAACCCACACTCGTATTTTAATTACGTCACAATTACATAATCTACCATAATATCATGCTAGAAGCATCGTGATATTCCATGAACTTAATATTATATTAAAGGTGTTTTTATTGTGTGTCTTGAAGGGCGAATAAAGCTTCTTTCAAACAATAAAACTGAGCCTCGATTGTATTTATCGTCCTAGGGATTTATGAGCCCGGCTTGCTCGAAAGTCAATTTTTATGATTTTCGGAATGCCTCAATAGGTAAGTCGCTAAGCCACTAAACTTTATGAATTGTAGCGAAAGTTGAAATCCTATTGTTGCACCCACGTTGCACCAATGTTTTCCAAAAACGGTTGAGCATCATTTAACAAAAAGTAGCTAGCTCAAAATGATACAATTATAGACAAAATAATGAATAATATCCACTTGGTACGGGTCTCCTCTCAGGTGAGGGTTTAGGCCAGTGATTGGCAAATCGCGGCCTAAATCTTTGACCTTTTATGTGTGGCTCTGACACAAAATACCGATCCCGTTGAAGTATACAAGACAAGTGTGGAAAAGAGTTGGAAAGGGACGAAAGGGTTACCAGCATTCTGCAGGTTATATCACGGAGAGTGTGAGATGGAATTGCATGATTTGATTCCGCCTTCTCCTTTCCATCATCGGGGGACTAGACGTGAGCTGGGGGTACTCTTATGTTGTGGATACTCCCAGGAGTCGCGCGAAACGTTTCGCTTCCACATTTATATGGCGAGCGGCTAGGGAGTAGAATTCCCTACCTGGGGACTTTTTCCCCGAAAGCTATTACTTGAATCTTGTCATTGTATGTAGTGAATAGATTATTTAGGTGTACATCGTCGATCTCATCGTCACTTTCCGTCAGGTGAGATGGAGGTCAAATGCGCACTTATTTTTATATTAAAAAATACCTCTGCAAACGTACTTCCTTCAGACTGAGGACGTTTTTAGATTAAACCAACTTAAGAGTATCCTGTATATAGTTTAAATTTAAAAAAAAAAGGCTCTTAAATGAAATTTCAATTGCTGCTGTACTATTGACATTTGGCTCTGCTAACTAATGAGTATGCCGACCGATGGTTGATAGTCGGCGACGCTGTCCAATGCGGGTGGGCGACTTCACACGTCTTCCGAGGGTTGTGAAACTTCTTCGACATGCAGGTTCCATCACGATATTTTGGTATGTTCCAAAAATCCCCAATAAAAACCCCACTGGTGGGGTTCCTAAACTTTGATTTAATTTTTACTGTAGCGCGCGTTTCTTTATTAAAAGTATAAAAGCTTCAACGCCATTTGTGGAACAAAATTAAATCAAACTGTAGGATTCCTAACCGTGGGGTTTTTTGGTGGGGATTTGTGGAACATACCGATGTTTTCCTTCACCGAAAAGCTCATGATAAATTTCAAATTAAATTTCGAACATAATATAATAATAATTAAATAAATAAAATAATAAATTCCGGAAAATTCAGAGTCGCTAGCCCGGATTCGAACCCGTAGCCTCTACTTGAGAGGCGGTATGTCAATTAAGTAGGTCATTAGGCTATCATGGTTTTTTTGTCTATTTTGATGTCCCGAGTCTAGAATTGTATCATTTTATGCACATGGCATATTTTTCGCGCACAGATGAGGTGCATCAGTATAATTCAGTATAATAATAAATTATTATTAATTTTATTAATTGTTAATTGTTATCCTTTATTCATTTTTAGGTATACCGCACACGTCAAATCGTTCGTTTTATTTTAAAACTCTTTTTTTTCCAACCGCCACAAATGAAACCCGGGCGGTTGAAAAAAAAAACAAAAATATCTTGCAACGAATTGAAACATTTGTAATAAAAATTGCTTCAAATTTTCTGCACTATTTTTTATCTTTATTTAAATCGGTATTTTATTATACATTTTTCTCGCCATTGCAATAGGATAAACTACGCGTGGGGTTAGAATGATTCTAAATATATTACCTAAGGAAATTTAAAGTCGAAATTTTGAAGATCTACTAAAGAAAATAAATAGCCATTACTGCTGGTATTATATATACAAAAAAAAACTTACACTTCTAGGCTTTTTCCGGATGCCTCTTCTAGCCCGAGCTTTAGCCGCGTAGTAAATCCTGATGTAAACAAACACCATGATGCAGGACGGTATGTAAAAGCTCCCCAGCGCCGAGTACAGCACGTAGCCGATGTCATCTGACACCTGAGAAAAATTAGTATAATGTTAGTTGATGGGTTAATAAAAGACTTTAAGGCAAGCCTGTCAGTTAGATTAACAATAAGTTTGACCGAGAAACAACAGTATCGTTTTTATACAAATAATGGATCACGAAATAGTTTTTCCGTTATTTTACCATTATTTTTTTCCCTTAGAGCGGGACGCCTGTAAATTTAATATTGTTTTAAAAATAAGTAAAAATAAATAATTTTTGTAACTGTCATAAACAGAAGTTTACGATAGTTACAAAAATGATTAAAAAAGAGAACCAAAAATGTTTCTAGTAGCAATGTATTCTGGTGGGCTTTTTTTACATATTTTTCTCAGTAATATCAGTACTGAGTATACTAAAAAAACCGACGACAAAAGTTCGTGGAATAAGATCTGTTTGGCAAGTTTTATTGAAATCGGTTACCGGAAAGTGCTCAAAACCGGATTCATCCCTTAGTTCGCCACTATACGGGATTTAATAGAGGAGATAATAAAAATCAGTGCTCACTGCTTAAAGTTTATTGAGAGAAAAACGCCTCCAATTGGAGCATAGCAAAATCAACCGTTAAAACAATTGCTCCTTATAAAATTTAGGCGCTATTTATAAATATAAGTCTTCATGCATGAACAGCCACCCTTAGAGGTGGAATATTTTCTTTAAAATTAAATGGGACCGCTACTAGGGTACCCTCTTTCCAACACAAAAAGAATCATTAAAATCGGTTCACAAATGCAGGAGTTATCACGTAACGTACAAAAAAAAGAGTCGAATTGAGAGCCTCCTCCCTTTTTAAAAAATAATGTCACGTGTGTCCTGTTATATCAAAGCGGGACATTGTTATGTTGTATTTTGGGGACAGCGGGACACAAAGATTATAAGCGGGACTACATATGGTCACGTTATGCATAATCAAATTAGCCATGAATATTAGTTTCTAATTACCTTTGATACGGGCCATTAACTCGCGATGTCATTACAAGATTTTTTTCTACGTTGTCAGGCCCGTTACTTGAAGTCAACATTGAACTTACCGAGGTTTACTTAAACTTAGTTAAAGCTTGTGTTAATTCAACTTAAATTTCCTGCCTTGGTACGGTTTCCGCATTGTAACCTGAGAAGATTAATTTGTCTTTTTACTAGCGTATTTGTGTTCTCAACTATTTGTATTTGCAATCGATGAAATGGTTGTAAAATTAAGCTTGTATAATTACAATTTCTAATCTATACGGGTAGTAAGTGTGACGGAAAACGAAAGCTTTAAAAATATCATTTATGGATATATTAAAAAGAGGTGGCCATAAATGTGACCCCTGTAGAACGCCATAAGATTAATGTCCCTTACTTTTCAGACAAAATTCTCAAGAGTATCGATTATTTTGAATATTTAATAACGGCCCTAAAACTTCATGTTAAAATCCTCGCTTCACAGAATCTTAATCGTGAAAGGGTTTTCCGAGAAGGGGTGATAAATCAGATGATAAAACAGTAATGGTTATCGTGTTTTACTTTAGTATAATATTAATGGTTTATTTATATCATTAATGTCTACTTATAATTTTAGTGTTAAGAGTCGGTACTAACCTCAGCTCGAATTCAAAGTTTTCTCGTACGGTTTATTTTGCTTGGGTCGAGTGGCAGAATTAAAGAATTATTTTCTTTACAAACGAAATTGATGCCATTTGAAAAATGCTTATCGTATAGTATACGTGCTTTATTTAGTTCAGTTGATATAAAAAAATCATTGCTATATGTGAAGTACCGAGTTTCGAGGTAATTTGTCTTATTTTTCTATCGTGAAACTTTTTGGGAATCCTGTTTTCAATTCAATTCGACTGTATTTTTGTGTGTGTGTTACGTGATAACTTGCTACGCGACATTTGTGGACCGTTTTCGATGATTCTTTTTTTGTTTGAAAGTGTTCTCAGTAGTGGTCTTATTTAAAGAAAATATTCCACCTCTAAGGATGGTAAATTAGGGGATGAATCTGGTTTACTGGATTTCATCTACCGATTTCAATAAAACTTGTTGAGGTTTTTTTTGTAAAATAGTGTCATGTGATAACTTCTGACGTATGACCACTTGTGGCTTTATTATACTAAGGTTACGAACTTTTGGGACAGTTTTTGAACCCATTCCCTGACGATGTTTTTCTTCATAATTAAAATAAATAGTAATCGGTAAGCATGAAAAATGTAACTTTTTGAAATAGGTTGTTTTGCATTAATATTGGACATAACTGATAGATGGCTAATACCTCCTCAGTTTGTGTGAAACATAGTTTTGTTTGAGAAGACAAATATACTTAATTTAGATCCAAGAAAGTAGTTTCATTTCCAAAGTAAATATCCCTTACATAATTTTTTCAGCTACAACATAAAAACATTTTTGTAAAGAAGGTTATACAAAAACGTCAACGATGAATTATTATATGAATTTCTGGAGACCAAAGCAACAGTAGCAAGCGAACCCGATAATAAATCCATGTTAGTCAGTTAGTGTGAGGTTATATTTTATTCACCTGTCTACCCTAGTTACCCGAACGAGGTGATTGAATACATCCTGCGTTTCAGGAAAAGGCAAAAATGTTTGGTCTAATTTATAAACGCCTCTTGGAAAGCCATTGCGAAGTTACTCAATCGCATTATCTCGACTCGAATACTGCATTGTAATCCATAAT
>NW_020653900.1:13970632-14010828 GCF_003589595.1 Hyposmocoma kahamanoa
ATTCCTTTACATGTCACTACGTTTAAATAGGTTGACTTGGGACATTTTTTTCGTGGTTTTTGTATTAGACCCGTCGTCCATTTATTTGTAAGTCAATGAGGAAAACCGTCAATCTGCCTAGCTTCATCATCAAAGAATGAAAGAAGAGTGTGTGCGTTATTTATTTAATTCCTTATGGAAGAATGGTATAAGTGGAATTGTATCAAACATGTTTATTGCTCCATTAGATACAGAAAAATGTAACCCACATCCTCTCCATCTCATCGTCATCCCCCGATGTCGGTGAGAGACGGTCGCATCGTCACATCGCTATTGGTTTTCGGTTCTTTGACAAATATGGCCAGCCCATTGTTACTTCAGCTTGTTTATTCTGCCAGCTATGTCGACGATCTTAGATCTTTATCGAATACATAATTACGAATCTTATCATTCAGAGAAACTCCGAGCACTACCTTTATTAACAATAAATGTTTACACAATTGTTAATATAATAATTGGTTCTTAATTTAATTGGTATTTACTTGATAAAGTGATTTCTAAGAATAATTTATATTCCAAAAAGGGGCTAATAAATTGAAAATTGTTCTCCCCTAATTGAAAATTGATTGGATACCGTTGTTTGCACACGCAGCATTAATATAAAGGGATGTTATTTTTAGACTTCTTGTTGTGTATCTTGTTCATTATTGTACAAAATCCGAAAAGGAAATTGTCTGGACTAAGGTCTTTCACTCTTACATCCCCGTGTATATATTGAGTTTTCTAAAATAGTATCTGTCAAATAAAATTTACGGAACACGTGTTAAAATTGTTATGTTCGTGAAAGTGGTCGTCCGGATAAATACTGCCACCTTACCTATTTCTATCGACGAGCAGTTACGTTACTACGTTCCGGTTTGAAAGGCTATGGGTGCTGGTAAAATTACAGGCATATGGGACTTGTCGACTTACGTTTCAGGGTGCTGGGCGCAGTGACCTTTGCGTTTTAAACCCCTGAGTGGCACTAACAGGCGTGTCGCTTATCACCAAGCACACGACTTGCTCGTCCCGTCACTTGATCGAACGTTAAACTCGAATATTTTGAATAACTCGAAATGCGTCCTTCGATTCTAGAACGATATCCGATTGAACGATTCGGTTAAAATATCCCAGAGTTTTGAATTGGGATTCAGGTCGTAAATTGTCCTAATCGCACACTGCTGCAGGATAAAGATTTTATTAATATCGGCGGCATTACTTTAATAGCAAAATGCCGTATGTCAAGTAATTTTACTGTTCTAAGTAAAGTGAAATATTACTATTACAATCGCAACTATTCTGCGAGCCGAGATTATATTATGAATAAATATGTCTTGGTTTAGAAAGAAAGCAGAACGAAAGAAAGAAAATTTTATTCAGTACCATTCATTTTAAATTGCAAGTATTTACAAAATAAAAAATAAATTAAAACTAAAATTGAAGCTGAGATGAGTGAGACACTACAAACTATTATTTACAAATATACGACTCATCCGAAGAACAGAGTCCGATGTGATTATACAACAAAAATAGGATAAATACATAATCTCTTTATTCAAAATAAGGTGTAGCTATAGGTGTTTTCATAATTCGATGTATTATTTCGTTTCGGAAATATAAAATCGATCAATGGTCGATCTGATATCCACAACTAAAAACAGCGAACGAAATGTATATTGTATACATTAAAAAAATAAATAGGCACATAGGTCTTTGTTCTACGTATGAGTCGTTAAACATCTCTACAAATTATGAATAATAGCTATTTTCTAATAACATACAATTAAAAAACATTTAAGTATTTATTATTTATGACCTTAATCTATGTAACGACTACGAAAATGGCGCAATTTTATTAAATATTTCGTCTAATTTATAAAATGCGTTATTGGAAAGATACTTTTTCAGATGGACAATAAATGTCAATATTTTCTCTTGGTTTTTTATCTCATTTGGTATGCTGTTTTAGAATTGCCATTGAGTGTGGGCAGGATCTGTACAGATTGAGTGTAGTAGCGGGAAATTCTAATTTATGTAAGTTTCTATTGTTTCTTTTTACTGTTGTATTTGGACCATATAAGTGCATATGCTTTTTGACGAATTTACATCATTCAAGAATGTATATCGAGGTCAATGTTAATATTTTACGTTTAATGAAATACGGTTTACACGAATTGGTCTGTTTGATATTAGCTAATATCTGAAACATTTTTTTTGTAACACAAAGATATCCTGTACTATGGTACAAAGTCCCCACATTACTATTCCGTAAGTGAGTTTTGAGTGATTCGTAAGTGAGGTTACAGGCGACCTAAAATTACACAATTATTTATGAACGCAACTTGTATTTGCAACAAGTATTTTCATATAATATATTGTATTATATTTGTGTACTCTTGTTTTAGGCTGAATGGCATCAAGTCCCCCTACTTAATTTTATCACAATATTTATAATGCCCACCCAATTTACAGCGAGTAAAAGATATTTTAATGTAATTTTAATTTTAATAGAAATTTGTTAAGTGCAATTTTAAACAGTTATAAACGCTATTTAAATATTTTCTAGGAGGTACCCTTGAGAGTACCTGTTCGCTCTATGAGACACCCTTAGTTACCCCTAAGGGTGTAGTAAGCTAACTAAAGGTAGTGTGTTGGTAAGATATTCTAAAGGATCGTTTAAATTAATGCCCTGCTATAGAACGCAAGTGGGATGACAAATATCAATTTTAATCTTTTGAATAAATTGATTACTGCAACATTTATATTTATAATCAAGATATTTAAGGAAAAGAAACTATTTGTCCGGATTTAAATCGCGTATATTTCTTTTTATAAATAGATCAACGTTTCGGGCCCTTTACAGCTCCCATGGTCACTTGGTCCCATGGTCACTGACTGCTACTGCAGAGGTCCCAGGTTCTATTTCCGGGCCGTGAGAAATATTAGTATGACCTACATTTATTTCTGACGTGATTTTAGTTGTAATTTGTGGTAGTCTATGTGTATATCCATGGCACCCGCGACACAGGGTTTCCTTTGCGCCATCGTCGTGTAAAGTTGAAATTCGGACGACAGCAGACGAAATTACTTGTGGTTTGGAGCCGCCATCATTAATTAGGAATACCAAGGATCTGTCTAGTCCTTAATGTCGTCGAATAAATTTTTCTCCTGTCCTGGGAACTTTCTCTCTAAATGTGATGGATTAAGAGAACTTTTTGATTCACAACTGTCAACATTAATTTACATTAACATTCGGCCCCTTTTAAAATTTGAGGCAAAAACTCATCTATGGAAATTTAAACATTTTACGCAATATCAGATCTAAGATTTATCTGAAAACATAGTTTCTAAGTAAGAAGCTATTTTTTTTCCGTGTTTAAACTCTTACTGACTATTGAAGTCAGCCATGACATAATGTGCTTGAGTATTAACTTAAACAAGTCATTTTAAGTTTAGTAAGCTTTATTCTCAAATTATTTTGACGACCGCGTGGCCCGACAGTTTGAAATGTGAACTTTAGATATAGAAGTCCCGGGTTCAATTCCCGGCATGACAAATTCAATGAATTTTTCTAAATTAGTTCTGATCTAGGTGTTGTGTAGTAAGTACTAGTGCTTCAGAGTGAATTCCGTTGGTCTGGTGCTCATCAGGGAATTCTGTAGTTTAAGACCAGGTTATTGGTGAGGTTGTTTGGAGAAAAATGTATGGCTATGTATGCAAGCAATAACGAGCTTAAAACAGACACTCTAAAGCGTGTGATACGGCAATCGCGTGCGATTGAACGCGTGTGTAAAGATATTGGAAGGAAAAAGGAAAGATCGCGCGATTGCGCGGTTTCGCGCGGTCCTGCGCGATTAGCCTTTACACGGACGGTCTTTTCGTTGTAACAAAAGCGAACACGAGCAATCGCGCGAAAGAACGTAGTAACGTTCTATCATAGATAATTTTATCAAAATTAATTTTAAGCTCAATAAGTTAAAGGTTAAGTTTGTTTAATATTTTTTCTTACCTTAAAACCAAATGGTCGTATAGGGGTAGGTATCTTAGGGCATCAACTGTACAACATTGGAATACCAAAATCTATAATAGCAAGACCACTTAGTTAGTTTATTCCATTAGACATAAAACATTGGGACGGCAACATTATAATATCTTGAGCCAGAGTACAAGAATAAATATGTAAATTCGGTGAAAGCCAAAAAAATGTCTTGTAATCCAAGACTTTATGTATTGTCCAGTTTTATTTGGCTACGATACGAAGTAAAATTGGCAAACGCTTTGCATAATTTGTTGTCGGTTCTGTTGTACTTTTTATCTGCAAAATAAATATATATTTCTCGTTTATTTAGTCCGCTTAAACACGAGTGCAAAGACAAATTGGATGATTGTTTAATAATAATAATAATTTATTTCGACCAACATGGATCATAATATCACAAAGAGTTAATACAATTAAATCAAAATTAAAATAAACATTAATAAAATAACATTACAATTAGAATACTATTTTAGATTTAGTCAATAGATGCACCATGTTACAATGGTTCAAGTATTGACAGTCAAAACGTTCCGCAAATGTCTTTAGGATACTGTTGCGGCTGACCCGCACCTTACACACCAGGGATGTGCACTGCTTGCGCATGATTGCATGGAGCAATCTACGCGCGCTTCAGCAAACATCCCCGATGCGCTGCAGAAACCAGGCAGCCCCAACAGCACCCTAAATGCAATATTGTACTGGACACGTAGCGCGTTGTATTGTTTTAACTTATATTTCACCCACAGACTACTACGAGAGGGTGATCTTGACGTCCCTCGAACATCGAGCAAATGTGCGAGCTATCATATTATCTCTAACTGACGACGCCCTACGCTCCCTCTCCATGTCAGCATTGTCCTCCAGGCCCGAGAATACAAAAAGTCCAAGATACTTAAACTTTTCCACTCTATTTAGGGTACACCTGTAAAGTTTAACATATGGTATTTTATGTAGACACCCTCCCCGAGCCTGGAAGATCATGCATTAAGTTTTTTTCACATTATATAGCAAACCGTGACTGTCAGTATGCTTTTCACAGATGCAAAGCAACTTCGACAAGCCGCAGACAGAAGCACTCAGCAGCACCATATCGTCCGTTTAGCTAATATTGTTAAGACAGACTCCACTAATATGATAGCCAATATCAGCGCATTTTAAGTATAAGATGGCCTCTGTTTTATTACCATTTGAATAAACAATCTTATAGGGTGCAGGAGAGGAGCCTCCCTGCACGACATACCATCCTGTAAGAGTGGCGCAACCTGGGCACCAATCGGCGATTACATACCTTACGCGGATTGATACATTCTTTCACCACGATGGCAAGCACTATAGTGTACGCCGTACGAATAATAATAATCACAGAGCAATAAATACAGTAGAAGTCTCGAAAGACCTATCTGTGCTCAGTCCGTTGTTGGACGGTCAGTTCAATACCGTCCCGCACTAAAAAGTTTGGCAATTCGTTTTTATGCCGAACCATCAAATTGTGGAACCAACTCCCGGCGCATGTATTCCCTCCCCTCTATAACATCGGGTCCTTCAAACGTAGTGTGAAGAAGCATTTGGCCAGACCGGCAAAATGATAGTGACGGAGTGAAGATATTTGTGTTTTCCATCTGTTACTCTCATCTCTGGACTGTATTCGCACTTTCCATCAGGCGCGGTGCAGTCATTTTGCCGAGTCACAATAAAAAAAAAAAAGTTCGCCGTTTTCGCTTTGCATGGTATGGTTGTGTCATTCTTTCGTGCAAATTCTCTAAAATGCTAGAAAAATGCCTTACTCTGCTGTTTTGGAGTGTAAAAATGGTAGCCGCGCCAAAATATTACTCGTGGTGGTATTTCATATCATCGGCAAGTCTTATTTTAACAAATTTTAAATTTTCTGTTTGTCTAAATATTTTTTTGGTTACAAGAAACGAAAGTAAAGCTTGTTGGTACCCCTGCATGGTCGCTTCTTTTTTGGAGAACTGAGTCGTTGAATATAATATGAAATGATGATGATAATGATGATGATAATGATGATGATGATGATGAAATAATTGTAACAGGCTAGTGGAGTGGTTTCACAGGAGATTAATTGAATATCAATTCGATAAAAAATTTAATTATTAATGATATTTACATATATTTATAACTTTTATTTAAATGTATACGTGTGTCGTAAATGTGTAGTGTGGCTTAAAAGGAAGGATATACATGTACCATTTCCTCGGGACTCAGTCGACGCCGATACAGGAACGACTGAAAGTCAGCGTCTGTTTCGACCGAGATAGACATATTGCTGAGTCGTATCCTTCTCCTCGCTTGAGCCACTACGCACACTTACTGAATTAAATTAATAAGTCACTTGTTGTTTTCTTTTTAGTTGTAATTTTAGATATAAGTGTGTGTAGTGTTTCAAATTCAGTGAATAAACTTCTTTCTTTGTTTCTTTCTTTGAAAAACCAAATACAAAGATACGACGCACATAGAAAAATTCATGAGGTCCGCTGGTTCGTTCTATGGCTTAGTTGATATAGCGTCTAGCACGGTATGCTAGAAGACGTCGAATCCGGCCGGATCGAAGGAATTTTTTCTGAGTTCGATCTTTGTTTTAATAATTAAAAACATTTTCTTTTTTACAATACCATTTATTTAGATTTATAGCTCTGAGTGGCACAGCAATTGTCATGGGCAGGCGTGTCGTTTACCAACAGGTGCACGACTTGTTCGTCCTGTCACTTGGTATAATAAAAAAGTCGACCTGCAGGTTTCTGCACGATGTTTCCTTTCAAATTTAGTGAGAGGTGTAGCTAATAAACAATCACAAATGTATATAACTTAGAAATAAAAGTGGTACTGTGGATTGGAACCGTGGAATTTTCGATTGAAAAGCAACCGCTGTCCCACTAGTCTACCAACGTTCTATATTAGGTATTTTAGTGAAAGTCGATGTCAATACTCTGTTAAAATTTTGCGTAGAATAATTTTGGAACTCTAAAACCACTTAGGCTTCTTAAAAATATAATTAAACTTTTCCTTTCCGTTCGACTTTACCCAACTGCCCTAACAAAACACTCCAAATTTCGGGTAAATTTCAATTCGGGTAATTGAATTTACGTATGGCCAACAAAAGGGCGATAATGGAAATATTTTAAATTACCCCTCGGTTTGCGACTGTTCAAACTAAGTCCCTAATTTCCCTGGAATTACCGTGGAGATATCCCTAGAACTTGGGACACAATACTCTATAATTTTATTATGTCAACATAGGGAGAATACATGCTACAATCAATTTAAGTACATTGTGAGTCTAGTAGGGAATGACAACAAATTGAGAAGTAATCGACTTAAAAAAGGAGGTTTCTAATTCGGCTGATTTTTTTGGTAAGTATGTTACGCGATAACTCCGGCTTTTGTGAACCCATTTTAATGATTCTTTTTAAAACAGTTGCTCAAAATGTGGTATTTTTCGTACTACAAATCGTGGCGAAAGTTGGAATTTTCGCAGTGCTTTTTACTTTTCCATTTTTTTTTAAATTTACTGTTGTTTCAAATCTTAAGCACAGAACTAAAGAAGTTGTATATTTATTTAATATTTATGTGCTTTGTGACGTAAGTCATTCGTTATTAAAACTTATATTTATTTACAAATACTATATAATGAACGTATCGAGTGGAGGTCCACAGTCTCTGCCTACCCCTGAATGGGTGACAGGCGAGATTTTTATGTATATATTTGTTCTATGTATTACAGATAAATTGTATCTCACTACCGTGCACGGGTTCCTAAAGAAGTTTAAACAAAAGTACCAGGACTTCATAATAAGAAAAGTGGTTACAGACCGATATTACAGAAAATAAACAAAAACAGCACGTTAGAACTAGATTTCCATAGACTTTTAAATAAAGGTTGTATTTCAATATTTTAATTTACTAGCAGAAAATGAGTTTTTTTTAAAATACTGTTTTATTTTACTTTCAATGTAGTTTTTTCGCAAATGTATTAAAAAACGTCGTTTGATACACGTGCGGATTTGTCATTTTCACTTGTCTCGCGTCTTGACCCTCGCCTCTGGCTCGGGCCAAGAAGCCTCGAGACTCGTGAATAATGACTAACTTTCCGCACTTATATCAAAAATAACTATTTTTGTTGAAAAGAGGTTACCTTAGTTATAGGTATGTTAAGGAGCTCCTCTTATCTTTCATTTCCATCACCGTATCAGGTCTCGGTCGCCATAACATCCTATTGTCATTAGAATTACACCTTCCGAAAGTGTTATAATCAAACTTGAGTAAAATTACTACTGAGTTACTCCCTTTCTAACAATAAAATAATCATCATATTACACACATTCACAAACATCGGAGTAATCGAGTAACATACACTCAAGAAATTATCTTCGTACGGAGTACTTAAAAACCGACCTCTAAAGTTCGTGGAATTACTTCTATTGCCTATTCTGTCGAGTTTTATTGAAATCGGTTACCGGAAAGAATGTGCACGAAATCGGATTCATCCCCTAGTTTGCCACCCTTAGTAACCTCTTCCTAACAAAAAGGAATCGTCAAAATTGGTTCACAAATAGGAGTTGTCGCGTAACATAGGTATATACAAAAAATACAGTTGAATTGAAAACCTCCTCCTTTTTTAAAGTTAGTTAAAAAGAGAGGTACAAGTTTGAAGCATCTACCTGTGTATCTGTAACCTGTCTGTCTGTGGTAGTCAGAGTATGTCATAATCACGGGAATAATAGCCCCCAAATGAATGATTTCAAAGCAGTTTAGTCGAGACGATTCTTACATGTGTTTGATGAACATCTGCTCAGCTGTTTAAAGATCATTAGCTTTTCCCTTTTCATTTCATTTCAAGCAATTTTTATACATTTGAAATTAAAAAAATAATTCATCTTCATTTGAAACTAGTGGAGATATTTCACAAAAGACATCGTGAAAATCAATAAAAAAAAGCATACATTTTCATAAAAACTACATAAAAGTCAGCTTGTGGTAGCTGTAATGGTACCGGCTGAGTGAGAAGGTTCATAAATCTCTCACAAGATGTTACTGACGGCGTTGAAAGCCGAAAAAACTCAATACCAAGTACCTATAATGGATACAGAAGAATTTCGCCGACCTGCTAACTTGGCTTGTAGCTCAGGGGTCGAAGGAATTTTCTTTGTGTTCGATCTTTGTACATTAATCTTAATTTCTATTAAGTTTTCTGAGTAATAATAAGACATCAAGAGAGAAAAAAACTTGATAATTTCAATTGAACTTTATTCAATAAGAAATTCATTCAACTCGTCGTACGATGAAACTCGGGGAAATGTGCGTCTTCGCCATCTTTCTCTTTTCCCTTTTACAACTTACTGTTCGAGGTCATTAGAAATAACAAAATCTTTTCAAGCCTATGTTCAATTGTTTTCAAAGCAAAATACTGGTTCACAATGAACGTTTTAAATTAATTAAACAAATCAACGTTTAGGGTTCTTTACAGGACCCATGACCACGGACATTTAGTTCCAGAGAAAAGATAGATAAGATTTATCTAAGAACGTTTATGGTCTTGCATCGCACACATATTGATATAACACAATAAATGGATTAAAAGAGAAAGACATAGAAATTAAAATACATAAAATTCAAAACTGCAACACAAATTTCACACACACACCATCCACACACGCACGCACGCACGCGGGCTTACAACCTTCACACAGAAAAATTATCTCGAAGGTTTTCTGTTACCGTAACTGATTTTTACATGAATATTCTAATTTCTCTGTCATCTTGTTTTCTCTCATACATATAATTCTTGGTTGGTATGTGTATACTTAGTAATGTATGTTTCATTGGTAAGGGCTGGGGCCTGGTGACTTGTAGCGCAGATGTTAAACCTTATATTGTTAAAACACTAACTGATTAACACATCGTCGTGGCAGCAAAAACAATCCATTGGGGCTTATCACCTTTGACAGACGTGATGACAACTCTTTCACAAGGAGCTCTACTGCTACTAAATACGCGATTGCTACAATGTGTAGCAATCACTATAATATAAGAATTCGATGGATGTAACATGTTTTTCTTTAATAATATTATTATCTTCTAATCATGACTTACACCAAAATGCTTACCATCGTGGTTAAAGGTTTTGCCAATCGGCGTAAAGTGCTCGCTGATTGTTGCCTAGGGTACGCCAAACGTAAGTCATCATTTTATTGAAGAGCCAGACTCTTGTCGGTGTAGCCTTCTCCACTCCTCACGGTTCGTAGCCAATTCTTTGACCTCTTTATAGCTGTTCACTTTGATTTTCTTTTTTATTTGTTCACTATACCCCATTCTTGGTCTTCCTCTTTTTCTTTTCCCTTCTATCCCTCCCTCAATTATTACTTTCACAAATTCGTCATTACGCAACGAATGTCCAAACATTTTCCCCTTCTCCTCTCTATTGCTTTCAAAAGACTTCTCCCCTCTTAACCCTTTCCAAAACTTCCTCAATTGATGTCTTTTCAATCCATTTTGTTTTTTACATTCACCTCCAGCACCACATTTCAGATGACTCCAATCGCTCTCTATTTTTGTTTGTTATTGTCCATGCCTCGCATCCATACAGTGCGGTACTCCAGACAGGTTTTGATGAATCTGTTTTTCAATTGTATACTTATTTTAGAGGTGAAAATATGTTTTTTATTAAGGAAAGCTTGTTTTACTATTGCGATTCTAGTCTTTATGTCAGTGGTACATTTGGAATCTTCTGTGATAACACTACCAAGTATTTTGAAATTACGCCAGACGTACAGGGAAGGAATGATATGTCGTGTGGGGAGGCTCCTTTCTTGTACCTAATAATATTAGACTTTATATTACAAATACACATATTTGACAACATCACACACGTTGTTCTGATTCCAAAGTAACTAACGTTTTCAAGAGTAATTTTATTTTACTTATGGAATAATTATTCTTTGACTTTGACTTAAAGCATTTGTGTGATAGTCGTTATCAACTTCATGCAGTCGAGGTCTCGGATAACAACTTCACGCATTAACTGCATGCAGTCGTAACCGATTGCACGCAGTCATAACCGACTTCATGCAGTGAATGATTAATTCACTGCATGAATTCATACGTTATTACAACATGATTACGGCTTCACGCATTAACTGTAAACATGCGTCGATCTGTTAGCAGTCTCAGGGTCGTATTCTAGAACTCTACTCGATGCTCAAGTCAGGATTGCAATGGAAACACAAGCACTGGAAATACGACCCTAATGGCAAGGACTTGAGTATGATTTCAAGTGCTTTAAACCATACTCAAATCCTGACTTGAGTATTGAGTAGAGTTCTAGAATACGACCCTTAGTTTCCTGCATTGACCCGACCGGGGATCGAATTTGTCTTATGTTTATCGAAATTACATTTAGATTAAAGAAACATGTCAAGAATACAAAATGAAACCAAAGTAATAACCAATTCTATTTTATTTTAATTGTTGTATAAAGATTTTGTTTCATAATTTAAATGTATATCCGCAAATTTAAAATGTCAAAATCTTTTTACAGAAGCGTTGAAATCATGTAAAAATAACATAACGGTTTGTTTTTGATCCTTATTACGTCTATTATCTTTTCTCATGAATAAATTGATATCTTTGTACAGAATAAAAGTTCCATTTACGTTAATGTACTTATCAGCGACGTCAGAATATTGTAATCTCTTTAAACTTATCTCATAGAAACTCTGCGGACTAGTTCGTAAATTGCCTGAACGCACGCCTTGCAGAACAAAGATTCTATTAATGTTGGCGGCACTGCCCCGAGGCAGAAAGCCGTACGTCATCAAACTATGGAAATAACTCTAATAAATCATATAAATCAATTTGGAGGCTTCCACTTCTGAAAGTTTTCGTTTTTTTTGATCGCACACTGTTTTGTGCTAACGTTTGTACGAAATGACGTTAATATTCCTAAAACTAGAGAAATAAACTTTTTATAAAAAGTGTTCGTCCAGGCAAGTGCTGCCACCATACTTTTTCAGCCAAGTAGTAATGTGTGCATTACTGCGTTCTGGTTTTGAAGGGCGCTGGTGAAAAGGCACATGGGACTTGTCAACTTTATGTCTCTTAGTGACGGGCTGCAGGACCCCTCAAATCTTAACGATTTAAGGCACTGCAACTGTCATCCGTGGACGTGTCGCTTACTACCAGGCGTACAATTTGTTCGTCCCGTTACTTGATATTTATAATTAAAAAAGAAAATAGACTGTATGAGTAATAAAATAAGGATCTGTTTTTTGTCATAAATCGCGTTTTCTCAAAAATGGTATATTCTTAGGTGCAGTGTTTTGTCACAATACGGCAGTACCGAGCTCAACCATTTCGACAACTTAATTATTTTTTAACTCCGTTGCAATTTAGCACCTAAAGCTTATTGTTATTAGTCAAATAATATTATATATCTGTAAAATACTATATCCAGAAGGTTATTTTCCTTACCATATTGTTTGTAAGTGTGTCTTGGTTAGGTGAGGAATTTCAATGTGTTTTTTTTTCGCATAAATAGCTTATTATCAAAATCATCATCATTTCAGCCAAAAGACGTCCACTGCTGAACATAGGCCTCCCCCAAAGAATGCCACAACGATCTGTTTTGCATCATTAATTCCCGCAGCCTTCACCAGATCATCAGTCCGCCTTGTGGGTTGTCTGCCCACGCCGCGTCTATCGATACGCGGTCACAACTCGAGAACTTTTCGGCCCCATCGGCCATTGACTTCATGATTAATCATTATTGTTACTGTCGCTAAAATGCAAAGGTAAGCAAAACAGCGACTTGAAACTTTGCTGTCTTTAGTTCTATTAATGTCAGTTATATTTTATTCTCCGATTGGCATTCCAAGGCGGTCCTCCGAATAAGCGTTTTTTATGTCGATCCTTTGTAAGATTGACAGAAAAAGTGCTCAGTTCTTTCTTTTTTTTTCTAAAAGAAAATAAACTATAAGTGGACGTAAACAAGACAGCTGAGCGAGCATTCACTGAATAGGAAGGTTATATTTTTACGAGTTTCTTTACCTTAAATAGACACACGCTTGGCTACATTCTCATCTGATGTTAAGTGATGATACAGTTACCCAATTTGTGCCATTTCTCCCGGTCCTTAGCATGTCGCATCTATCTACTGCCAGCTACTTTTCGAAGATAGATCCATATGGTTGCTGAGCCGTGGTCTCCACTCAAGACCTTGTTTCCCCTGTCGGTCCTTCGACTGATATGATCAGCTCATTACACATTTTATAGTAGTAAGAATACTTTGTTTCGCCGCTCACGCGATGCGCTCCTCCTATCACAAAATGGCGGCTATTTGGTTTCGCAAAATAGAAAAGGATTCAGTTTAAATACAAGTTTTTATAAATAAAAATTATTATTCTGCGTTGCTAAATAAATACCCTCCGTACTACCAACAAAAATATCTCAAATAAAATGCAGTAATACACCGCAAATCCTGCACTTAAAAAGCACTAATGAAATTTTTGGTGTACTTGGATAAATATGATGATATTCCGTTTGAGTGGTTCTAACGTTTACCATGAAATTACTCCTTAAAGTATAGTTTATAAACATTTATATTCAAGGTAAACTTAAAAAACGCTACTTACGGTATGTTTTCAATAAATGAACACCGAAATCACCAGCCCAAACAATAACACACACGATTGTCGTGACGTATTTTTGAAGTTGTTTATTTTTTTTAAATGACAGACTCAGGACTTAAAAACTTTATGGTTTGCTAGAGTAGTTACCGAAATAGCAATTAATATTAGTTCTTCTACCTGTCATAACTTCGATATCCGATAAATCGGTATAAAATCATCACCGGCACCTCTAGGTGTGGTATGCGTCTACGGCTGCATGTATCGCGTGAGCGGGTAGAAGTCGGCTCCTTGTGAAAGTGTTCGTTCAGGGAACTACTGCTATACCTCACCTATTTCAGCCGCCAAGCAGTATGTGAGCATTACTGCGTTCAGGTTTCGAATTATGAGGGTGCTGGTGGTGTGCGACTTGTTTACTTATCTCTCAGGGTGGCACTACAACTGCTATGAACAGGCGTGTCTAAGTGAAACAATGTTTATTTCATAGGTAAGCAAATTACACTTGATTACAATTACTCGTCATACTGATTAGACTCTACTGCTCATTCGTAAGGAAAATTTCCCTGTGAAACTATAGAAGTTGCTCTTGTAAATATACATTTATAATTACAACATTTAATTTAAATATAGTTAAAGTTTAGATCGAGTCACTACGACGGATTTTTGTCATCCAAGTACGTAGAAGTTGTGTAATAACCTTGAGTATAAAGTTTTTGTTTCACTGTAGTTTTAAAACTCGTAAATGACAAATTTTGAATATCAATCGGAACCTTATTGTTATCTAATTAGTATACCCGCCGCTTAAATGAATTTGATACTTTATGATGACGACTATCAAGAACAGCTGGTTTATTTTTATTCCTCGTATTAGTCTGTCACTATTTTTCATAAAAAAATATATTTTTCTTAACATAAATAACATTTTCATAAATATACTGTGACAGTGCAATAATTTTAATCTCTTTAAACTTATCTCTCAAAGACACTTGCCCTTGCTATTATCATAAAAAAAAACTTGCAAATACGAAACTTAATTCTATTCTAAAGAAAAAAGCTCCTTGGTCGGTCATACACTTCTTCACCCCAACACTCGAATGTCCCTTTCATAACTGCCGTTCGTGTTGCCATTTTACTGTCATCGATTTTGCTAAAACTATTATCGAGAAGTAATTTATTCCATACATTATTGAATGTTTTGAAATTCCCACTATCGAGACAAATCTAAAAGTAAACAGTGTGTTAATTAATACATATTTGGTGCCAACAAATAAATCTATATAAATATCTATAGAAACACATTCCCACAACTAACGCATCAAATTTCTAATCCGTTATTAACCCACTAAAGCACGTTCATCCCAACTACATTGACATAAGAAAAATATACTCTGATTTTGGATGTGACATTTTGCATTTTCTATTTTTGGGAGACACCATATTTATTAACGCCGAATCGGCTTAAGCTGGTCAAAATAAGCTTTATATGTGTGCAATAAGGGCGAAATATGAATTGTGTATTTCGCACCCTTAGTGTAATAAGGTCACTACTGCAAAATGACCATTTTTCGGTAGACATAGGTTCAAAGATTCACCAAGATAATTAGTCGATATCGTAATTTTTTTATCATAATTCTTGTGAGTCGATTCTATTTAAAAGTTTGTATAAAACACATAAATCAATATAATTTCTTCTATTGCGCAGAGATGGAACCTTGATAACATTACAAGAGGTTTTATGGTTTGAATAGCTACTTGACACGATCATAGAGTGTACATCGTTTTATTTTCTTTCTGTCTTATTATTTATAATTTTATGTATTGACTACAAGTCAATACATAAAATATATATCTTATGACTAGCATTGTGAGTGCGTTGGTTAACACTGTAAACTCTCAATGTATATTTTTTAAATAAATAAATAGTCATTCTAGTAAGAAAACAAGGATTTTTGATAAGTTTCTTTTGCACTCTTTTTAACGCATTAATGTGCACATACCTCTTTCATCATCATCATTTTAATAACAAATAAAAATACTTTCACTGTATGATATGGGTGTTTTTCATCACACTTGCTAGTAATCAGTGTCAGGCAACGTCGAATGTAATGTCCTAAATTATGTCCACGGTCATTACATTATTGCCCTATGGATTTTTCATGTCAAGATTAGGCAAAAAGTATTTATGCTCGAAAAATATGAACGTATATTTGACATAAACTTGAAGTATAAAAAAACCAAACATGCAGTTTAACTATATTTCACTAAATTTATTTAGTCAATTCAAATTCTGCAGTATTTTTAGAATTTGGAAATGATTTATTTCATATCTAATACATTGTGGCTGCATGCATCTTTTTAACATTTTAGTTTAAGTTGTATTGTCTATGAAAGATAGGTGGCAATTTGTTTAAAAAGTAAACAAAAAACCCGCTAGTGTATTTCGTCGTAAATGTGATAAAAAACATCGTATGTAGCACAGGCGGTAAAAATTACAAACTCGAGTTGTTAGAGCCTTCGGCTTCGGGTGACAAACTCTCGTTAGTCATTTCTTATTTACCGCCCATTCACACATTCACACAATATCTTCCCTGGCCAGCAGATTAAGCTCCGCTGCATACACAGTCCGCAGAATACGTGAGCTTACCGATGTTAGTACTGCTAGACTAGTTTACTTTAGTTACTTCCATAGTATAATGTTCTACGGGATTCTCATGTGGGGTAAAGCGGCAGATATTCAAACCATATTTGTATTGCAAAAACGAGTGATTCGTTCTGTGTACCGTCTAGGCTCTCGCGTTTCTCTCAGAGAAAAGTTTAAGGAGACTGGTATCATGACTGTGGCTTCACAGTATATTTACTCTAATATTTTATATGCCCGTAAAAATATACATAATTTCAATAAGAAAGAAGATATCCATAATATTAACCTTAGAGCTAAGTCCAAACTCATGGTACCACGATTTCGTTTAACCAAGTAAACAACTCTTTTATGGGGAACTGTATACGTTTTTACAATAAGATTCCGGAGCATATATTAAGTTTATGATTTCCTAAGTTTCAAAACTACATTAAAAATATTTTGATCGAAAAATCATATTACAAAATTGAAGACTACGTGTTAGATAAAGGTGTATGGAAAGACGACACGGCTCCAGAATCCACACAAATTTGATTCAAAAGTGGCAATCCCTAGAGTTTCTTGCTCGTTCTTTTCAGGGAGGTCAGCGTAGTGAACGAGCAGTAGCTTAAATGTGACGTTTTCAAGTGTAAATTTATTTTACCTATGGAATAAATAATCTTTGACTTTGACTTTGACTTTGACACAATGTACTATTGCGACATCGGTATCTACTCCATTACGTGAGTGTTTATTATGCAATGTCAATCAATCTAAGCCCCGATGATAATATTTACATTTAATATGTGATGGTTTTAATTTCATTCAGCATCTGTAAGCTCCCGGCACAGCAATTAAGACTTTATTGACAGTATGTAGGGATTATGGTGTCTAACTATTAAGGGTTTGAGAACGTATAGACGGATTTTTAAATACTAAACTGACAGTAACTAATAGAATAAAATTGGGTTCCCTTTGATTGGCTACGCTAATACGTTGGGCAAGGTAGCTTAAGGTAGCCCTTGGGTTTCCCAGACAGTCTATTAATTTGAAATAATTAAATATGAAATGGATGAGGTGTGTGAGGCATGTGCATTGTATTTACTGTGTATATAATTCAATTAACTACCTAACGTAATTCCAGGTTTTTTATAATTTGTGTCATTTTGTTATTTATTACCAAACAAAGGAATGATTGTTTTCTGGGGTTCACTGATACTTCATTCACTGGCATTTACCAGATACATACAACCAAGAGTACACATCCAAAAACTATACAATATTTATTGTTGCATAAGCATGTATACAAAATAATATTAAATTAAATTAATAAAAAATAAAAAATAAATTGATAATAAAGATATAAACAACAGTATATTTATGTTTGATCATTGTTTGTGCGTTCTTAACCAGATGACAGAATATATGCGAGGTTAATGTGCGTCATAGTACGCAGTAGAAGAGTCTTAGACCTATTTTGTTACGATACCAAGTAAAAGTACAACAACAACGCGTGCGTCTGATGGTCAGCGGGACGTCTGCCCATAACAGTGTCACTCCGAGCTTTAAATCGCAGACCTGATGGGCACTGCCACTGCGCTCGTCAGCCTGAGACATAAAGTTGCCAAATCTCATTTGGCTGAAGCTTTTTGTCATTTGATATTTTTATCTAAATTTTTGTATATTACGTTGTATTTCTTTTCTTTTTCATTTAAATCGTTAAATCATTGAGTAATCATTAAAGCCGTATCAAATGGGCGATGTAATAAAAACTGCATGATTAGTCACTTTTCCTGATCAAAATCAATAATGACCATCCTGTCATGGTATATAGTCGAGCATTATTAATACGGATCGGCAAAATTAACAAATTTATCAATTTGGCCGATGTTCTTGGTCATTACTCATAACGCCCGATTAGAATAAATAGTGCCCAATTAATCTAATTGCCTGTAACATATACACATACAATATATATTATTGTTAAATCAATGACGAGCACATTGGCCCAGCGGTTTGCGCTGTGGTCGCTAGATAAGGAAACACGGGTAGGATCAATTTGGGAAATGAAGTTTTCCAAATTGGTTCTGGTCTCGGTTTTCTGGGTAATGCCCCGGAGTTAATTTTGCGGCTCTTGTAATCAGAGTAAAGGGAAATTTCTAGTTGGATAACAAGTAATAGAACTAGCATTTTTTTTTTTTTTATAATACAAAGTCACGGCACGAGCGAGTCGTACGCCTGGTGGTAAGCGTATAGGTTGACAAGTCTCACGTGCAATTTCACCAGCACCCTTTTTAATCGGAACTCACATTACTGCTTGGCGGCAGAAATAGGTAAGCTCTACTGTTACTAAAAATCATAATTATTAATATACAATTTATAATGTTAATTTTATGTTAAGTACCGATTTTGCCACAGTATAATAAAACGAGTAGTGTTACTATATACAAACAAAAAAACATGTTTTTTATAATCCATTCCTTTGTTGTACGCAATGGAAGAAGGAAGCACAGCGCTGATTAACCCGTAACGCGTTCTAGAGACACACGGTATCCCTAACGACATTTTGTATTGCAGCGTTCCAGAACCACACGGTGTCTCTAACGCGCAGCTGTATTTTCATACGCGATTTTGAAAAAAAAATTAGATTACCAAATCGTTAAGGATACCGTGTTTCCCTGGAAAGCACGTCGGGTCAACGGAAACCGTGATAGATCACGTCATGGCAACACTGACCAGGAAAATCAGAATATCTGCTGTAAGACGACTGTACTGCCGTTGCCGTTGCCTTTTATGATAATGATAATGAACACGCCGTGCATCTGGCGGTAAGCGACTCGCCTATTCACAACAGTTGCAGTGCTATTCAGAGCTTTTAATTGCAAAGATATTATCGGGCACTGCCACTGCGTCAGTCACCCTCAGATATAAGTTGACAAGTCCCATGTGCCTATATGCGGCCCTCTTACTCTTCTAATCTGGAACGCAGTAATGCTCATTGCTTGACAATACAAATAGATACGGTGGTAGTACAAGGAGCTCTACTGCTAATTATTACTAGTAGTAATATAGCATTATCCATTGAGTGGTAATACACGCCCACCGTTTTTTTTGTTTATTTTTTATACAATTGTAAGTGCGCATTTTTACCTGGATGGAAAGTCAGGATGAAGTCGACGATTCGCGCATGCACACCTAAATTTTGTCTATTCTCTCTCGCCTTGAAAAGCTCCAAGTTATAACGTTCAGGGAACAAGTCTTCAGGCAGGGGAATTCCACTCCAGAGCCGTTCGCCATATACCTAAACGTGGAAGCGTAACGCTTCGTGCGAATCTTTGGAATATCCACAACGTCGAATTCAAACCTACGTCTAGACCCGATGATGAAAAGGGGAAGGCGGAATTAAATCGTGTAATTCCATCGCACACTCTCTGTGATATATCCTGTAAAATACCGCAAAAGCAGGCAACTTTACGGGGGTATTCAAGGCTCTGCAGCGTCGCCTGTACTAATTCCGAGTCACCTGTAAGCCTCTTGACACGCTTGTCAATTGAATCCAAACTGGCCAGTTGGTATATAGCAGAGCCATCCCAAAGGTGGCACCAGTACTCCATACACGACCGGACTTGTGCTTGATACAGCTGAAGTAACCGATTTGAATGAAACTTGGCAAAGAGATGTCATTCCACAGCTTTTGAGGACGCTTTTTTATAAAAAACTTGTTTAAAACAAAAAATATATATAATTATTGTTTTATGTACATAAAATTTAATTTACGAGTAATAAAGAATTTTTAACTTTATTCATTCAGTGTACAAATTGTGTGTGTTGTGTTTTTAAGTAATAAATAATTTTCTATTCTACGACATGTGTACGTCATATTTGCGCGAAGAGCATCATTCACTGTCATACTCGTATTCGCAAAATTAACCAAGAACATAGCTATGCTTTTAGACATGTCTGCGGTGTGTAAAAAAATTATGTATATATAAAAAAACGGGCGCCACTGAAAGCCTTTGCGTACAAACGGACGCATTTGTAAAATAAATTGCCGTAGACGCGCCATTTTTTTTGTGATATTACGTTATTTTATCGATATCGATATCGCACTGTTAATACAATAGTGTATTAACTCAAAAAGTGTATTTTTCAGAATCGATAACAAACGAATACTGACTTCCCGTGAAAGATCATAAAATTGACGTATAGGGTAAAGTTTATTATTGACATCTAAACAATTTCCTACTGGCCGAATATTTTAAAAATAAAAGGGAAGAAATAATTTCATATTTTTGAGCAAGAACTGCATGTTTTGGTCAGAACTATCTAACATAAAGTTTGCCTCATTTTGAGTTAAGTATATATTTTTTCTTACAATATTCTGTCGACGGTTTTATTGACGAGTGTAGAATCAAATTTCGGTTTTGAGCAATGATTTAATCCTGAAATTCACATATTTTGAGTTACGACATTATTGTAATATTAGTGCGATATAATTGTGCCGTCCGATCAAAAGTGTAACCCAAAATATATTAAATTCAAGATCATACCACTTCCGAAACTCAAATTTGTTTCAATACCTACACGTCAATAAAATCGTCATTAGAATATTATAAGAAACAATTAAAAGATGGCCTTCGGTCACTGTTGATGGTTTACTAACTTTTGCAACACCCCTGCCAACATTACGGTACTTTTAATTCTATACATGAATTTTAATACATTTTTTTCACGGGAAATGTTTAATCTATTTTTCATAGATTCTTGTTATTGTAATAACAGTCCGATGTATTTATTATAAAAATACTCCACTAGTTTTGGTGTTATTATCAAAATATAATTTTAAATTATTGCTAGCAACGCTGGTGTTTTTATTTTATTTTATTAAGTCCATGTTCCTTTTACTCAAATGAACAACGTGTATCGATTACTTTAATAAATCACACACGAAACTAAATACTGTCGTAACTCAAAATTGTGAAATTGAGAAAACACGGTTTGAAAGTTTAAAAAAATTAAATAAAATCAATACATTTTGATTTTCTCGTTTATAAACGGATAATTTTATAAATTAATCAATTTTATTAGCAGTGGAACTCCTTGTGAAAGAGTTCGTCGAAGGAAGATGTCTATTTTCTATGTATTACCTATTTCTGCTGCCAAGCAGTAATGTCAGCATTACTGTCTTCCGGTTTTGAAGGGTAAGGGTGCTGGTGAAATTACAGGCACATGGGACTTATCAACTTATGTCTCAGGGTGACGGGCGCAGTGGTAGTGCCCCTCAGATCTTTACGATTTAAAGCTCTGAGTGACACTGCAACTGTTATGGACAGGCGAGTCGTTTAACACCAGGAGCATGATTTGTTCGTCCCGTCACTTGATATTATATTAAAAAAAATCGTACTATGTAACCTAAACTCCATCATACTAGAGCTGAGAAGTGCTTTTAGAATGAATGTTTTTTATTATTATGACATCACTACAAATTAATTGTTGGGTAAGCGTTGGTTTAATTTATTTCTTGATACTGGGAGATTAAAGTACATATTTCATTTATAAATCCGTCGTCAACGTCATACCACATTAAAGGTCGAATTGTTTCAGCCGAATACAGTACCAAGTTTTTACACTCATTTCTGTCTCCCACTGAGGTAGGCAGTCTATAATTATATTTCTACCCGCTACCTCCTCACCCATTTTCCGGTTCCAACATCCCATTCAGTCATTTCATACACGCACGATTATTCTTGTTACTTTTCACCTGGACATTTTTAAGGGTGTCCTCAATCTGGTTGATAAATGTAAGCCGAAGTCAACCTTTCCCCACATTTCCGTTTAATAATAATAAAAGATCCGTTTATCACGTCCTCAAAGACGGTCTAAGTACTTTGGTTTGGCTCGTGACGTCATTAAGGCCTAATATCAATAGTGAGTTTCCGTTGGACGCTTATTGCATGTCTATTTATTATGCTAAAAGCTCTGCGTATTGAGGTAATGCCGGTGAAATTAATAGAATCTTTGTCCTGCAAAAACGTGCAGGTAGAGCAATTTGCAAACTTGGGCTTCACAATTGGCCTCGGTGTATCTTTGGGAGAGATGTTTCAAGATATTATCATTCTTACACTACCATCACACTACATAAACAAAAATAAATAATTTATGTTAACATTAATATGAGAAATAAAAATTAACTGGCTGTTCTTGATAGTCGTCTTCATTAAAACGTGACAGCGGGTGCGGGTCGGGCGCGTGTCGGGTCGGGAGTTAGGCGTTTGTAATTCCGTGTATTTACATTGACAACAACACACTGCGCGCGGGACCGCGCCCGACCCGCACCCGTGAGTTTCATGCTTAAGGCACAAATTAATTTACGGGACAATGGTGGTTGATATTCAAAATTTGCCTTTTACTAGGTTTAAAACTAAACAAAAATTCCATACTAAAGGCTATAATACAGCTTCAGCGTATTGATACGACAAAAATCCACCCTTTTAGCTTTTGCAGATTGTTGAGATCTGTGATAAATACTTAAAAATGTTTATTTACAAGAAGAAGAGCAATGTGGCGGTTTCAAGTGTAATTTGCTTATCTATGAAACAAAGACTATTTTAGTTTGAATTTGGCATTTTTGCATGTCGATAGGGTCGATGGTGACGTCACTAGGCGCTCTCGTAAAGGCGAACACTCTGTTGACGCATGACGGCGATTTTTATTAACAGTTCAAAGGCTTTCACCGGCTTCGTGTACTACATAATGTTACTACAGACAGATAAGCTTTTCTCTTGTTTTTACTGTCTTGCTGTTGGTCGAAGGCCTTCTTGAAACGGATTTACTATACCGCACTGTTAATACAATAGTGTTAATACAAAAGTGGACTTTCTCAGAATCGATGAAAAACAAATTACTCACTTCCCCCCCCAAAAAAATTGTTTTTTAAATGTTATAGTTTATTATAGACATTTAAACAATTTTTCAAATATATTTAACAACAAAATGGAAAAAAAAATTCATGGTTTTGAATAAGGATTATGTTGGCTAGAACTAGCTCACTTAAAATGTGTCTCATTTTGAGTTAAGTAGATATCTTTTTATTGTTTCTTACAATGTTCTAACGATGGTTTTTTTGGCGTGTAGAGAATCAAATTTTACGTTCAGTAATGATATAATATTAAATTTCACGTATTTTGAGTTACGACACTATTGTAATAGCAGTGCGAATTATAATTACAATCATTACATCAAATTATTATTCATATTTTTATTTTATTTTTAGTTTATTGATCAAAATACAGAAAAAATACTTATATACTAAATACAAGCTTCGCTCACAAAAGCCCTTCCGGCTTTGTTCGCGACGAAGGAGTCAGTCTAATTTAAAAATCTTAAAAACTAACATAATTACATCAAGTCAGGTAAAAATATTTACTTACATGTGCTTAGTGTTGTAACTTCATAAAAAACCACATGTTTTTTTCACATTTTTGAAAAAAAACACAGCGCCCTGTGTATTTTTTAGAAAAAGTAAAATGGAATAACTGAGATAAAGTAAGACACTGACTTTGTTTTAAGAATATATATATGTGAATATATAACATGTTTATAACATAATATATATAAAAATCATATATATAACATGTTTATAAAAATCAATTACCATGTTAATTATAACAAAAATGTAATCTTCATTTGTGATGTTACTAGGTATTACCACTGTTGCAGGTGTTACCCACACTTGTAATGTCATCAAAATTTTCTGTGTCTTCGTTTCTTTCATTCAAATCATATCGAATAATTTTAAATAAGCAGCTTGCTAATAATTCTATGTAAATGTTGCTATATAAGGGATATGTGCGATGTGGAATAAATATTGATATCGCTCTTAGATGAATAAATAAGTAGTGTTTTTGTCAGTAATCATCAAGGTAGCGATGCAACAGCAATCGATAGACTAAAAAAAAAGTAAAATGTTAGAAGGATTTTCCCCGCATAGCGTCAATCCCACAAAATGCCCAATGTAGTTGAAATTCTCCTCAATTTGGGGAATTCGCCACAAATGACAACACTGTGAGTGTTGCCCATTTGTTTTCAGCAATTTATCTATGAAGAATAATATTAACAACAAATGAGGAAATGTATTAAAAAAATACAATTGTCTAATTGTTATATTTTCATACTTTTAGAAAAAAAACGTACCCCAGAAAAAAACGGTTTCTTTTCATGTTTTTTTTTCACCTCAGAAAAAAAGTGGTTTTTTAACAAGACTACATGTGTGTACAATGGCGTACAATAACAATTAAGCAAATTACAAAATAAAGTTTATATCTTCAGTTTTCAAAAAATTTTTGCTAATGTATTTGTAGTGTTTGTTGTTTTGTAATGTAAGTGGTGTCTTTTTATGATATGAAGTGCCGAGATGTACAAGTCGTGCGCCTGGTGGTAAGTGACACGTCTATCCATAACAGTTGCAATGCCACTAAGAGCTTTAAATCGCAGAGATCTGAGGGGCACTACCACTGCACTCAAAACTCTAACACAGGGTAAAGGTATTGAAGGGACTTGTCAACTTGTGACTCAGAGTGACGGACAGAATGGCAGTGCTTCTCAGATCTTGTGATTTAAAGCTTTGAACGGCACTGCAACTGTTATGAACATGCCTGTCGCTTACCACAACGCGCACGACTTGTTGTTCCCGTCTATTGCTATCATAAAAAAAATCAAAATAAAGAATATTACTATGTAACCTAAACTCTATCACACTACAGCTGAGAATACCTGCGTTTTAGAATAAATGTTATATCGTTATAATGACATCACGACGAATTAATTGGTTGGCTGTCTGGTATATTATTTTAATTTATGCCATGATACTGGGAGATTAAAGTACATATTTCATTTACAAATTTGTCGTCGCTGCCACACCACAATAAAAGTAGAATTATTCCTGCCGAATGTATATATAATGGGCACGTGTTGCTACGTATTGTATTATTCCTTCGTCACACTCTGAAAACAAAAGCATTTATAGACAGGACAACTCGTAAACACAATATACGAGATGTCTGAAACGAGCCTCGACTTGCTATAGAAGCCTAAATTTGAATGGGCATTGTTCTGATTAGAATATCGCTTCACAGATATTTTTTCTAGCAGTAGAGTTTTTGTGAAAGGGCCTAAGCTATTTCAGCTGCCAAGCAATAATGTATACATTACCGCGTTTCGGTTTTGAAAGGCTAAGGGTGCTGGTGAAATTTAGAACACGTGTAGTATTCTTGAACGTTTCGATATGTTTTTGTATATCGAAAGTTACTAAAAGATTAACTTAACTGCCTCTGTGGCCGCACACATGCTGGACTGGAGGTCTCGGGTTCGATTCCCGTGTCAGGAGAAATATTTGTATGGCCTACATTTGTTTCTCTCGTGAGTTTGGGTGTAATTTGTGGTTGTCTATATGCGTGAATATGGCACCCGCGATACAGGGTTTCCCTAGTACGGGGCTATGAGTGTGTGAATTGTTGTTGATGTTTTTTTTTAGAAAAACGTCGATAACGTTGATTTTGCTTAACAATAAAACTGAAACTAGATAAGATATAGAAAAACCGCTTATTTTGTAGATTTCGTTTTGCTGATTCCAGACATGTTAATAACTCAATTTCACTAAATATATCGATTACGTTGGTTTCATAAGAAGGGCAGTACAGCTCGCCTGTTGCTGAACCTAAATCCTAGACTTCGCTAACTTGTGAGTCGTCTAACTGAAATAGCGCTTTAACCCGAAGGTTCAGAAACACCGAACAATAAATACAGAAGATGTGCGTTCTTTGCGTGGTACGTGTGCCAACAGTACGCGAAATTCCATGTACTTAAGTTCAGTTAGCCATTTTTGCTTAGTACGTTATGATCGTATCAATTGTCTCGCACAAAACCTCGAAAATCGTAGAGAGTGCGTTATTTTTGCGATTTTGGACAAAAGAGATACTCGCACTTGTAATATTGTCTGTGGTGGTTTCATATCATTGTTAAGTCTTATTTTTATTAAATTTTAATAAATTTTAAATTATCCGTCTGTCGTAAATTATTTTTGTTACAAGAAACGAAAGTAATATCGCTACAATTAGGTCGCTTCTTTTTTTAATGCAACATCTGGAATTCGTCATCGTCCAGCTATTGGTCGCTAGATGGCAGCACATTGACTGAGATTTTTCAATATTAAATCGAAACGTCTTAATTTGCAATAATAGGTGAACTTTCAACGATATGCCAACAGGGTAAAGTTCAAATTATATTAACAGTCCATAATTTATTATGTCTTCTTAAATTACAAGCTACGACCAATAACTATCCAGATTTCATACTATTTCAAATTATCAATATGTGAGTTTTGACGACAGCTGTTCTGATAACAATCGAGGCTTAACATATTCCAAGACTCTTATACTGCTCATTACAACTGAAATATAAATTCAATTAAGTAGTAGATATAATTATATCTGAGTTATAGTCTGTAATTGGCCTAAGTATAGATTTGGAATTTATATAAATAAACAGAAATATAAACCGTGAAAATATGATGGAAACATTGCTTTCTGCTTGTTAATGCTCTGTGACTTAGACAAGCTGTAACACCTACTGTTGATGTTTGATCTTGATTTTCATTCATGAAAATCTACACGAATATGTAACGCCTTCTTTGTTCTATTTCATTCTATTAGAACTAAAAGATTTTCTTGAAATGTATCTCATGTTTTTTCTGTTGTTCCTAAAGAATTGATACTGCCTCAGTTCGAATTCAAAATTTTCCCTACTAATAAGGTTCATTTTGACTTAAATCGAGCGGTAGTGACACTGGCTTTATTTCAGAATTATTTTTTTTTTACAAACGAAAAATGTATATCGTAAAATACGTGTTCTACTTAGTTCAGTTGATATAAAAAAAATATACGAGTAAAGTATCTATTGAACACAAGCGGTTTTCTTGTAAAATTTCGAGGTAAGTTTGTGTTTTTTTTGTTTCCGTAAAAATGTTTAGGAATCGTATTTTCACACTGTATAGTAATTAATGTATGTATATCCTCAAATTTACTACATACTTTTTCCAAAATGATTAATTCACGACTTTCATTGTTATGTGGAAATAACCAAAGCCATTTGAGGTAGTTAGACTCTTAAAGAATGACTCCATATCCAAATCGACAATTACTTATTCTAGGAACAGGTAAATATTTTATGTATATAATGCATTGACTTACAAATAAATGGACGTCGGGTCTAATACAAAAACCACGAAAAAAATGTCCCAAGTCAACCTATTTAAACGTAGTGACATGTAAAGGAATATGAAAAAGCTAAAACGTTGAATTTAAATTGTAATGTCATCGCAGTACTGTCTAATTTTACTTGCTTCGCTGTCAGACACCTGTACGCTTCCACGGATGCTCCCATCGACACGTTAACACTGACACACAACTACACTAAGACTCACTGCACGTCCTACACATTACTTACACATCGCCTTTTGCTGTGATGCACCGCTTCGCGTTACCCACTAGGCGATAGCTGAAAATCAGTGCGTTGCTTTTGGGCAACACCTGCACTGAGCTATAGCCTGTTTGGCTTGCTGCAGCACTCACAACTTGCTTTTTTAATTAATTGTAGATATATGTCGTTTATTGTGTATACTTATTTTATTTCATACCTTTTTTGTTATTTTGTATGTTTTGTTTTGAGTTTTTTTTTTGTCTTCTTTCTTTCTTTATTTATTTGTTGTTTCATGTTATTGTGTGTGCTTGTGGTAAGTCAATAAACGTATTCTATCTATCTATCTATCTATCTATCAGTCGAACAAACGAAGACTAAAGCGTGAATGACGCTCTGTATACGATTTTAACGCCCTATAAGTTCGGACACTTTTTAGAGCGGACCCGACGTCCATATAATTGTAAGTCAATGATATAATGTAATTAAACAACAAGACAGTAGTCATACGTTCGTTGAGAGAAGCTATTGTGGAGCCGACGAACTTAAGAGCCTTCACGCCAAAAAACTTTTGACGTTGGCTCCACCCACACTCCCCGCTACCCGCACCAATCATTCGCCGCCCGCTACCCGTAAGTCGCAGCGCAAACCGATCAAAAGTAATTTTCGCGTCGACCCGTAAACATTGAATCCATAGAGTCGTATTCGACAACTAAAAATTTTTTATACACTTCTTTATTCAAATAAACGTATTTAAATATCTAACCCTAATTCTAAAGTACAATTTGAATAAAATGAGTTAATACACCGCTAAATTTAAAATTTATTTATTTATTTGTTTGCAAATTTTACAGCTTTTAAATTTGGTTTACAATTCTGAATAATGTACTTATATAGCCAATTACAAAGTTTGACAATTACGAAGCGACTTAAAATATTGTTTATTATTGATTGAAATATATATTGATAACATATTATAACTGTAACAAACCTACTTTATGTAATAGACGGCCTTAAGCCTAAATGTTCACTTTTAGTTCACTAAGAATCCGCTAGATGGCATTGACCCATTTGGCGTTATTTCTGAATCGCGGTGTTAAGATTTTCCCTCGAATGGTGACTACTCGGACACAATTTTGTTAATGTTATGAATACAGAGCTCAGTAAGGCACCAGGAGTTGAGACCCTTCTTGGGAACTGCTACCCGGATCTTGTGATATTTCGTACGCTCATATAGGGTAAAAGATTATTGCGCATCATATAGGGTGAAAAAACCTCATCTCGCAGAACGGTTTCCAGGAGTGAGTCCCTTCTTGGGAACAACTGCCCGGACCTTCCGCATATAGGGTGAAATTGTATTGGCGACATACAAGAGTTCCTTGTTCATGCTTAGGGGAATCTGCGTTACGAATGAGCGGTAGAAGTTTAACCAATGTGACGATTTCAGTTAATGTAATAATGCTTACCTATGAAATAAAGACTATTTTGGATTTTGATTTTTATTTTAATGTAACTTCGCTTACTTACGCACCGCAGCGCCCCTGTCCGCTTCGCTTCCTGGCCCCCTGTTCGATGCGCACGCGTTTCGTTGCCGTGCGCCGTTTTAACGCACCTTGTGGCTTGTAGTTCTAATTTATATGTAGTACAAAACAGCGACACCGAACAGGGGCGCTGCAACGCCGACACAACGCATCATGTGGCATCGCTCTAAGTTAATCTGGTAAATTTCAACGCCATCAAAACGGCCAGTCCATTTTCCGCAAAAAAGGAGGTACTTTGATCTAACTCACACTCTTCAGTTCCTGTTAACTATTGTTTCGTTATAATTATTAATACAAAGGATCGAACACTTGCAAAAATTCCTTCGATCCGGCCGGATTCGAACCGACGTCTTCTAGCAAACCGTGTGAGATGCTACACCAACTAAGCCACAGAACGAATCAGCGGACCTCACGAATTTTTCTATGTGCTTGTTGTCGTAGTTTGTATTTGGTTTCTCAACGACTTTTTAGGCTTTTTATTACGTTGTTATAATTACGTACGTAGTGTGCTGACGTCTCTTCATGTGCATTGGTTTCTCCGCGACGACTCGCATCAGCGCCAACCCAGCATGGAGTCAAAGTGGTCGTTATGATCGAACACGTTCAAATAGATAGATAGAGAACCCGAGTATCTCTAAGGTGTGACTGAATAGGTATCTTCTGGGCGAGTTTGCACCTTTATACACCCTATTTTTGCTACAGGGCTAGTGGCCTAGAGCAAGTCCAGTACATACATTAAAAATAATGTATTGTAATTAATTGCTATTGCTAACAATTGCAATGAATTAACTTAATATTAAACTTCATAAAACTGCTATTTTGTGTACCAAAGGTTAGCGTGAAGTGACAAAAACATTTTTATCTAATCTTCTAAGTCGTCCCTGAAATAGCGGCACGGTTCCAATTTAGCATTCACGGTCCCAAACGCCAGCCCTTACTAGTGATGTGACTATGTCGATATCATTATCAGTTACAAAGTCATTGGTTGGATGCATGGACCAATATACGTAGGTGGTAACGCCACACATGAATTATTTTTATTTTTAAATTTGCCATATAATTTCTATTGGCTATATTTAACTTTCGCTTTCAAACCAATATCCGCTTCTTTGGAGATACTTTAATTTCATTAGTTAGGCATATCATCGAATTTTTTCTTACTTCCTTTTTGCACTGTGCCAAAATGCCTTTAAGTAAAGGGGATAGAAGACAAGAAGTCGCTACTAGAGTGCGCTGGCTTCGCATTTGCTGGCTCGCGGTCAAGAGAACCTCGCCGCGACCACTTAGAGAAAAAGAAAAAAAGAAATATAAGAAGATCAAGACACTACGTTGTTCCAGCGGATGACGGACATTCTTTAATTGAAAAACCGCATTATTTTATGTGATTTGTTTGCGTGTGAATATTTTCCAGGCGAACGTACAACTCCAGCGTTACGGCCCCTAACGAGGAGTTCAAGGTACGGCACAGTTTTTCTTCATATTAATTATTTTTATTTTCAATTTTTTTTTGTTTTCTCGATGCTTTAGCCGTAAATCCGACTTTACCTACTTTTTTCTAGAACCGCGCCTTACAGGCCATACTACCATCAAATTTAATAGGTTGCAAAACCTCCCAATCGCTCCAATAGGCAGTAGTTTATATTATGCAAATGCTAAATAATTACTATTTAATACGAAGAATAAGAAATCAATTCTTTTTCCTTGTAATATTATTCAATATTGATAATGAGCTAAATTTATTTTATGAACATTTGCAAATATTCATGTTAATAGATGGCATTCTGCATTACAAACTAATTTATAAACTAATAGATGGCGCTAATCTTAAACAAAATAAAAGAATAGCCGGCAATATTCATGAAAATCTGTGCAATAAGCGCCATCTAGTTGATTTCTTTGTTATCAGTAGAAATTAGAGTGGCTTAGATAAATTGCAACTCGTCAATGTAAAACAAATAAGTTACAAAAATAGCTGTTTGATCGTCGCGACATCTGATCTACAAATAGATATTAAGTACCCGACTACGCTGTATTCCGATTAGCAGTTCTATGACTTAACTTTCTAAATGACGTATATTTATTTCATTTAATATCAAAGATCGAAGTAACAGTTGGACATGTTTTTTTATAATATCAAGTGACGGGACGAACAAGTCGTGCGCCTGGTAAGCTACACGGCTGTCCCAAAAAGTTGCAGTGCCACTCAGAGCTTTAAATCGCAGAGATCTGAGGGGCACTGCCACTGCGCTCGTTACCATGAGACAAGTTGACAAGTCCCATGTGCCTGTCATTTCACACCCTTCAAAACTGGAACGCAGTAATGCTAACATTATTTCTTGGCGACAGAAATAGGTAAGGTGTTTTTAGTACTTCCCTGGACGAACTGTTTCATAATCATCTTTCGACTGCTACTAAAAGTACATTTGTCAAATTGATTTTACCAGAAATCAGGACCTCCTCATTCAGCGTCCACGGTGCAACAAAAATTATGATGATAAAATTTAAATAATAAATATAAAAAATATTTATATTCTTTTGAAGTAATACGTCCCTATTTATAACTGTTATCATATCCGTTACAATGCACAATTTCACGGGTTGTCAATCACCGGATACATAACGTTACAGAATGAACCACAGTGTTCTTACACTGAATTTGTAGTTTCCGAAGTTGTGTAGATGACGAATAAAATAAAGATCCAAGAAGTCGAGTTTCGTGTGCCGTAGGCTCAGTCATTTAGAAGTCAGCGAAAATTTTAATGTAGGGTAGTTTGATGTTAATTTATTACCGAAAATAACAGTTACTTACTCATACGATGCTTAAGGTCCCTATGAACCTAATATTAGAAAATGCTATTAGAAACCTAATACATAACTTTCCGGTACATCACTAGTGGTGTCCCAAAGATCTGTCACAATCAAAACCCACTTGAGGCCACTGAAAGGGTTACGTTGAGGGAAAAAAGTAAATGTAAGTTAACTAAAGCGTTATGGAAATTTACGCCTAATATCCAGACTGTCCCTTTTTGCTGGGCACTCAACGCAAAACGCGGATACAAAAGTCCTTTTAGTTTGGACTTCCTTTCGTGCACTGGAAGCGATAAGAACGTGGTATACGGTTAATTCGCAAATGTATGTTCGGATGACAATTTTTATTTTGTTTACATTAACCAAGGCGAACTTACCACGACCAAACCAAAGATATCTCAAAGGACGGCTAGGTCAAATGTACCCTTAACCAACGAGCGTGTAAGCAAGCATTGATGTGTCAAGATCGTAGCAAGTCGAAGGTTGTGATCTCTGTCTACACTGATGGGTAAAAGGCGTGAGGTGAAATACTCATGTATGTATTACAATAATGTCAACTCATTTGTGCATCTTAGGCTATAAAAATAATTCATTTTTATGACATTATTGTGGTAAGCGAGAGAGATTTAAATTATTAAGATCTGAGGGGTCATTGAGCCTGTCACCCTGAGACATAAGCTAACGAGTCCCATGTGCCTGTAATATTTTTTGTATCGACTCCAACCTTACCGTGGTTGGTCCAAACTCACCGATACACCGACTAATAGTAAGTATTTTACATGTATTAGAGTTCAATTTAGTCGAGTATAAGAAACAAAGTAAATACAAGTATGTGAAAAACACGAAAAGTAGCTCAGTAGCTTGTATTAAAATTTAAAAAGTGCTTCTCAAAATTGCCAATTGAGTGTGAATCAAATAGATATTGTTATAAAATAAATAAACAATTAGGTGAGACTGTGCATGACATCTTATGATTAATAATTGTTTTATGTCACTTCTTGCTACAACAAAGTTCGGTGAAAAACTATAACCTTTTCCAAAAACGTGTAAGTGAGAGGGTCCACACAAAAACAGGAAATGAATACGTACGTATGTATACACAGCAATTTGTGAACATATCCCAAATACAATTTGGAACATTCTCTGGACATTTCGAGAGATGGCAGGACCCTAAGGTCGGTCTGAAATTGGGGTTAAATTATGAGATAAATACGGGGTGGCGTGGCTATGGGAATATTGAAAAGAAGTAATCTAGCTTCAAACTTTACGAACTCCACACGAGACTGGTCTGTTGACTTTAGAGGTCCATGGATTTACTAAACTTTACAAATCTCATCGTCCTCTCACTAAACGCCACTCTTAGGAACTACGTGAAATGATAGACACTTCTTTTATAATACCAACTGACGGGACGAACGAGTCGTGCGACTGGTGTTAAGCGACACGCCTGTTCATAGCAGATGCAGTGCCAATCAAAGTTTAGCAGTGGTCAATCGCAAAGATCTGATAGGCACTGCCACTAAGCTCGTCATCCTGAGACATAAGTTGACAAGTCCCATGTGCCTGTAATTTCACCAGCACTCTTAACCCTTCAAAATCGGAACGCAGTAATGTGAGCATTACTGCTTGGCGGTAGAAATAGGTAAGGGGCTGGCAGTACTTCTCTGGATTAACTATTTTAGAAGGAGATCTACTACAAATTAATCTTTTTCGAAAATAATTTTGTATTTCAGAAACACGGAGCTAGGCCTCTGATCGTTAGACATCTCATCGTTAGATCAGGCCATTTAAGTTAAAGTCCCTATACAAAGCTCGGTGATCAATGTGACCACTACAAATACTTAACTACGGGACAAAACAATTGATTACCGCATTAAGTATTCACACGTCGCTTATTCCATCTCCGGAACGCAGTGTCGGCGAAACCCGACGAAATACAGCGCCGTGACAAAGCAAATTGTTGTAACTCAATTTTTATACATATTCGACCGCAATTTTCTTGTCGCCGAACGTCTTTTTAGAAGGTAATACGTTTTCTCACCTTATTTTGCAATTTGTAAAGCTTATTTGGAGAATGTTTATCTTGCGATCGAGAACTTGCGGGTTCTATACACAGACAGATCTAAGTCTATATTACCTGAGTATTTTCAAATTGCGAGTCAAATATTTGTATATGTTTATCATTTACAATATTTATTTCAAACATCTTAGATCGAGACCACCTGCAAGAGCTAAACAGGTCGCTACCGCGGATTTTTGTTATCCAAGTACGCAGAAGCTGTGTAATCTATAAATAAGCTTTAGTATAAAGTTTTTGTTTTACTATTCAGTTTTAAGCCTCGTGAATGGCAACCAGAATCTTTTTATAGTATTAGTTTAGGTTGATGATCTCAGAACATCTTTTTTAAAATAAAAGTATATGACCTCCATCTCACCTGATGGAATGTGACGGCGAGATCGGCGGTAGAGCATGCGCAACTGAATAATGCCTATTCGCTCTCGCATTGGAAAGGCCAAAGTTACAGCCTTCTGGGAACATAGCCGTTCCAATCCTTTCCAATTTTGATTACAGGGCTCCGAACGGTGTCCGTCTCCAGGTAGTAAAAGACAATTATTATAACAAATCAGTTTGAATTACTGAATAGGTCAGTATCTTTAGATTTATTCAAGAAATTAGTTAAGTAAATGGTCTAGTGCACTGGTGTAGCTTTAATAAGGCAGAAGATACGGAGCAAATAGAGGGTGTCTGCATCACGAAGCACGTGACGTTGCATTAGAAGGGTGTAAAAAGGTGTTTGTACCAAATTTAATGGTAGTAAAAGTAAGTAGAAGTATGTCAATTGAAAGGAAGAATGCTGAATCATGATTGGTAGCAAGAGGCTAGAGCAAAAAACATGTTTATTGACTATGATGGAAAAGGGAATTAATTAATTCCCTGATCACACCGGTCGTATGGCCAGGATGGATGTTATTAGAATAAAGATATTAATTTATAGTGCAAATGTGAAGAAAAGTAAGTAAACGTAAAGTCCTAAATAAGACTAAACAAAAGTAACAGGAATCAACGGGTGTTTTTGCAAAGACTGAAACAAATTGAGGAAGTGAAAGATGTTATTTCAGGACCGTAGCCGGTGAAGCATAATGATAATAGTGTGCTAGAGAATCAAGCCAATTACCTGTCTGTCTCAAAATTTGAAATATCTTGTACTCTGAGTACTAGAACAACATAATTTACTCCGGGGTTCTACCCAGAATGCTCAGAACTACTCTTATAATAAAATGCGAAAACATAGCGACATTTAACACCGACATAAATAAAGCAATGACAGATGCAATAAATTGGATGAACATTAATGACCTACGTATTAATCAAAACTAAATTTATGACATTTAGATCGTACAATTCAAATCCCATACTAATTAAAATTCACTATAATGCCGACACTGTAGATGAAGTTAACACATTTAACTTTCTTGAGTTGACAATCGATAAACACCTTAACTGGAAGGGACACATCGAACTAATTTGTATGAGACTAAATAGATTTGTTTACGCTCTGCGAAGACTAAGGCGGATTATCTCTTGAGAAGCGGCGCTGACTACTACGTTTCGTCCGTACTCAGCTATGGTCTTATACTATGGGGCAACTCAGTAGATATGTAAAGAGAGTTCAAGGTTCAGAAGAACTGTATTCGAGCGAGCAATGCTGCCTTTGTCATGCAGGGAGATCTGCGTATTTGTTAACACTCACCTCTATATTTTAAAACACATGGCGAAGTGATATAAAGGCAAACCAGAGCTAAAATCATGAATCTTTAATACCAACCTCGTTGCCATAAATTAATTTATAAGAATAACTGCTTCAACATGTGCATAAAGATCTTCAATAGTTTACCAAATGAATTTAAATTACTACACGAACTTTAGCCTACGTTTCAATCACAATTGGCAAAATGGCTTATGACACATTGCTTCTATTGTAATGAAGAATATTTAGAATTTACAAATACTAATTTATATTCATTTGACCCAGAGTTCACAAAATATGTATGCGAGGCCTTGTGGTCCCACAAGTCGAATTCCGCTAAATGGACTACTTCGACTTTCTTTTTTTTATAAGAAACCAGTGCTTTCTATCATCTTCAATCCTCTTGTGTTCACGGATCTAAATGCACGTTTAGGTTCTCATAAATCCGTTCTGACGGCCTTGTAGGATGCAGAAACAATTTCCCCAAAAATGTATTTCCTTCAGATACTTGCACGCATTTGGTTGTATGAATCCACTAGTGTATATAGTGGTGTCTTCGGTGATATATTGTGAGCAAAAGCAGATTTATACGAGACGTCTTCTTGCGGAATAACAAATAAATTATTTTCGGGTTTAACACGTTTTTGCATTCCCTTAAGTGTTATTAACAAAATCGTATTTAGGAGTATAGTAATACATCGTGCTGTCTTTTTTAGAATTATTAAAAAAGAAACTGGAACTTTTTATATTCTCGGAGACGACAAAGAACTGATGATATTATGTATGTGTTACATAAAGTACTTGTACGGGCTTGTACCTAATTTAAAGACGAATATCAAGAAGTTAATATATTTGACAAGCCATTTTGGATATTATATAATTAATCATACGAATTAATTTTTCTTAGTGTTCGATCTTTGTGTTAATAAATTATAAATTGCATTTTTTAGACCTTTGTGACAAAGTACAAAATGCTGAATAATTTTAAATTGTCACAGTATAATATCGATTGAATCAAAGTTTAATATAAACGAAAAAACTTTTTCACCTCACTAGCTCGTAAAGGCTTTCTTTCTCAGAAATCTGCGTGCAAAAACGTTGTTTCCACGCCAGTGTGGAAAAGGTTTTTGAGATTCAAACTCGACGTTGGACTGTGGTGCACCTGACTATTTCGTAACTTCCGATGAAAAAAGCACAATGGTACGTTCAACTACGCGATTTGTCGTATATTATTTATGTAATATATTTGTAATATATTTATATTTTATTATTTGTTGTTGTTGATATTAAATTGCTAACGATAACTAATTTTGTTTATTACATTATTTTGTTATAGTTCAACTGTTTTTCTTTCCTCTACCATTTTCCTCGCTATAGTGAGGTGGAAAGTTGTGTGTTTCGCTCGGCAGCAAAGTTGTTTTGTGTCTCGTGCCTTGAAACCGTCGCTACACTCAGGATTCTATTTATAGGCTTCTTCGCTTGCTCAGGTTTCATGCAAGCACTCGCGTCAACTTTCCAGCCTTGCATAACAAACTATTTTAACGCAAAATCAATCACGAAATACTCGACGAAAATGAAAATGAAAAATTACACTATTCATTTTTCATTTTCGAATTAGGTGTTAAACAAAAAAAATTACCTAACCGGGCAGACTTTAGAAAAATACTGTATTATTGTATATATTTGGCGTCATCCATAGTCAAAAGCATAGGACGAGGCAGTCTCTACTTTGCCCAGTGAGAAGATAGTATGTATGTATTGGCGACCTAGATGACATAATGGTTTCGACTTCTTCTTCTTCATATGCCGTCTAATGAAGGTCGGCGATCATAATGGCAATCTGAACCTATTGAACCAATGGCGCAAATTTCTGATCTAGGATATTCCTCTTCTCCCTACACTTCTCTTTCCTTGTATTTAGTTTTGGCTTATTAATTGTAAAAGGTCATAGTTTGGGTATCTCAACATGTGACCTAGGTACTCCAGTTTCCTTCTTTTGATGGTATTTAACGCTTTTCGTATTCTATCAAAACGTTCGCATCACCTTTTCGTTCGTGACTGTCTCTCCACGACACTGTCAACATTCTACTATACACCCGCATTTCAAAGGCTTCCCCTTTTTTGCACATAGATTTCGTGAGTGTCCAAGCTTCTACTCCGTACAATATGAGCCAGTCGAGCGTGGAGTTCGATGTACAATGGTTTCGACAAGCGCACGTTTGGGCGCTAGGTGCGGAAGTCCGGATTTGATTCTTGGTAGAAGTTCTGGTTTGCATTTTCTGGTAGTGTCCTAGAGCAGGGTTTCTTAACCTCTTTCTACTCATAGACTCTTCTCAAAATTCCTCAAAAAGGTGAAGTAGAAAGGCTGGCGGATTCCCGGCGTTCATTACAGGGATCCACGGGGCACAGGTTAAGTTAACCCTATCCTAGAGGTGATTGGTGTGGTAGTCGGGTACACTGTCATTATAATATACAGGACTACATTGTACTGATTACAAAATGATATAACGTGAAAAAATGAATATGTAATCCGTCCATTCTAAAAAGTCTCGCACGACTACTTTCAGTGAAAGCCCATTACGACTACGCAACTCGAGTTCATTATATTCTTCTGCGTGTTTTACTTTGTTTTTGAACCGTTTACTTTGTTTGTACATTTTTATGATAGAATTTTGCCGTTAACTTTGTTCGCTTGGGGTAAAAAAGGAATAACAAAAATTGGCGATACATATTATGAAACGACAACTAAGGTTTTTTTTATAATATCTAGTGATGGAACAATACGCCTGTTCATAACAGTTCCAGTGCCGCTTAAAGATTTAATAGCCGATACTACCTCAGCTAGAATAACAAATTTTTCCGCACTAATAGGGTTTAATTCGCTAGGGTCAAGATCAGCAAGAACACTGGCTTTATTTCAGAACATTTTTTTTTTACAAACGGAATTAATGCCATTTGAAAAAAATGGATATCGTATAGTAATACTTATTCTATTTAGTTCAGTTGATATAAATAAAATTTCGAGTTAAGTTTTTGTTTTTTTTTCAATCATGAAATTTTTTAGGTATCGTGTTTTCACACCGTACAGTTTTCAGTGCATATCCTACATTTTAGTATATATTGCTCTGGTTGATGTTGGCGTATTTAAGTCAAAGTTTGCGTGGTCGTGGGAAGGGGTCAAAGTAACCAAACCTATAAAGAATATCGGGAATTGTAGCACTGGGGAAATATCGTCGGCACAACGAGAGTAATTGGTTCTAATTTATAACAGCTATCTGCATCTAAAACACGTTACAGTCACAGCAATCTGCATCCAAATACATCTCGGTTATCTGAAACTCAACGGGTCCATCTAAACGGGCCGAATAAAGCATTTCCATTGTTCAAACTTTAACCGGAAATGGATTCATTTACCTAAACAACAAAAGAAAATGTTCCAGAATTTTGTTTTGTCTCTGATACGAAAGTTTTCTGTTTGTAAGGTCCGTTATATACAAACCAATTACCGTTCAATTCTCAAAAATGATATTTTAGTCTTTGTTTTCCACCGAAAAATGATTCAATGCAGAATTTCATGTAACATGTTGTTATGTAAATTATACAATGTGGTTATAGTTGTGAGGTACGTCCATTGGTGTAGTAAGCGACGATGTAAGGTTCAGCTTTGTTAACCGACATCCTTTTAAGGGCAAACTCATTATAATGAAACCAAATAACTTCTACTACGAATTTATAGTTGGTTTCTTTACCATAGCTCTTCTAACAATAGTGTACAGTCATTGTTATAATTATTATAATCGAATACAAAAAAGCTTTTGCTGTCCGCCATATTGGTCGTGACATCACGATGATAAATGACGATGCAACACGGGCTTCAGCGATAGGGTGTCGCAACATAAAGCCGCTTACTTTCGCACCGCAGCTCCACTCCCCGCTTCGTCTCCTAGTCTCTTGTCCGATACGCACGCGTTGCGATGTGGCCACGCGCTGGCAGCGCCCGTGTGGCATGTACTTCTAATTTATATGCAGCGTAATCGCTCTGTCGTCGCAACGCCGATGCCACGCAACGTGTGGCATCGCTCTTACGCACCGCATCACACCTCTCCACTTCGTCTCTGTCGGAAGCGCATGCGTTCCGTCGCCGCGCGTCGTTTTTTACGCACCATGTGGCATGTCGTTCTGATTTATAGGTATTGCTTAAAGGGTTACCACGAATCTCATTTGGCTTTATCGGCTCCCTGTGCAGCATATGCACAGGGAGCCGATATGTGTGTGTGTGTGTGTGTGTGTGTGTGTGTGTGTGTGTGTGTGTGT
>NW_020653900.1:14010838-14018025 GCF_003589595.1 Hyposmocoma kahamanoa
GTGTGTGTGTGTGTGTGTGTGTGTGTGTGTGTGTGTGTGTGTGTGTGCGTGTGTGTGTGTGATTGTTTTGCATGTAATTATGTTGGAGGATGTGAGTGATGATGTGCTGGCAAGGCGATCATTATGGAGAAAGTTTTCTTAATATCGTAAATGTTTATAGGCGGAAATAACCACTTTCTATCAGGTGGACCATTTGATTGTTTTCCGGTTTGTTTAAAAATAAAACATAACCACTTTAAATGAATAAGAAGCCAGTGTAATTTCAATAACTGAACAATCAAATTGTTTCACATTTTAGACTTTGACGAGGTTTAGAATTTGACATTATGAACGCTCCAAGTATTGTACAAACGAACGGCGCGTAACCCTGAATACTCAGTACCCGTTTAGTTCTCAAAGTACAGGGAATACTCCAATTTGAGAACAGGTGATGTAGTTGTCTGACACGTCACTGTTATTTAAACATTATTGATCTATCTGAATTATTAAAAAAAACATGTTCTACACCAAGCCTAACCGGTGAACAATCGTCGAAATCAAAGATGGCGTCCGCAAGACAATAGCAAAGTTATCAAGCGCCGACGCCGTCACGGAAATTGGGCCGTTTTCCAAATGGTTTTCATTTCCAACGCGTCAAATGTCCTGTTTTGAATATAAAAAGGCATTTTAAAATTATTTTGTCGACCGTACGAGGGTTTGGGATTGTTTCGGAAAGGGTTGCTTTTATGTTTTGTTGTAAGCTCTGTTAGAACCCGAAATAAAGTGTTAGTTTGTGGAGGAAGTGGAGTGATACGCTCATTTGTATTCATGGTATTCAAAACTGGTTGTAAATTGCTATTTTCCTCAATGGCCCAGCGGTCAGCATTCTGGGTACTAAATGAGGGGAGTGGGGGTTCAGGGTTTGATTCTCTCCACCTCTAATTGAGAATATTATGTTTATAAATGTATAAGATTACTCGAGGGATCCGAGGCAAAACCCAATAACGGTGTCAATTTTCGTAAAATGAATTATTTAACTCATTATAGTATGCTTTTCATGCTAGTTGCACCCAGTAGCAGATTTATGAGTGTAATACAGAAACAGTTTGTGAGTGTAAAACAGATTTAGTCACAAACTTGTAATTGATACAATTGAAAAGTGCATGAAAGCATATAATGATTTAGATAACGTTTTCACGGAAATTCATCTACTTATTTTGTGTCGGACACCTCGTATTACCACTCCACCTACTTCATGAAGGAAAGACCTTTGTGATTCAAAGTGACTGGCCCGACCGACTTTTTCGCACTCCAGAAGCGCGTGAGCAGCTGTCTTATCTACTCCCATGTAGGTTCTACAGTGATGTGGCTCTGTCAGTGATGTGGCTTGCCTACCTACTCATATATACATTATATTTCACACTTTTTACCATCGGGGAAAGCAGAGATAGCAGCCTTCGATTGCTATGATCCTGATGCACATCTTTCGCCTCATTAACACGCGTCAGTGCTTTCGTATACCTTCGACGGTTAGAAATATTCTTGATCTGGCCATTCTGTCCTCAATTTGGTCACGGTATGTGGCCCGCTCACTCTCGCTTTACAAATCTGTTTCGTCAATCTGCTTTCATTCATTCTCCCTACATGTTTGAATTATCTAAATCATCCTTTTCGTTATCATAACCGCTCATGCGATACATGCAGCCGTAGACGCATACCACACCTAGAGGTGCCGGTGATGATTTTATACCGATTTATCCGGATATCGAAGTTATAACAGGTAAAAGAACTAATATTAATTGCAATTTCGGTAACTACTCTAGCAAACCATAAAGTTTTTAATGCCTGGGTCTGTCATTCAAATAAACAACTTCAAAAATACGTTACGACAATCCTGTGTGTTATTGTTTGGTCTGGTGATTTCGGTGTTTATTTATTGAAAACATACCGCAAATAGCGTTTTTTAAGTTTACCTTGAATATAAATGTTTATAAACTATACTTTAAGGAGTAATTTCATGGTAAACGTTAGAACCACTCAAACGGAATATTACCATATTTATTATATATATAACATACACCAAAAATTTCATTAGTGCTTTTTAAGTGCAGCATTTGAGGTGTATTACTGCATTTTATTTGAGATATTTTTGTTGGTAGTACGGAGGGTATTTATTTAGCAATGCAGAATAATAATTTTTATTTATAAAAACTTGTATTTCCTTTTCTAATTTGCGAAACCAAATAGCCGCCATTTTGCGGTAGGAGGAGCGCATCGCGTGAGCGGTTATTCACTATAATCTTCTTCTAAGCATTCGAAATCATACTCAAGTCCCTGCCATTAGGGTCGTATTTCCAGTGCCTGTGTTTCAATTGCAATCCTGACTTGAGCATTGAGTAGAGTTCTGGAATACGCCCCTAATTGTAGTTAACCACATGTTACTACAATATAATCATACGTCGTCATGAGATTTAAAAAAAAATGCCACTTTTGGCTACTTTCGAGGTAACGCTAGTAATTGGATATAGCTTCATCTATCCATCGTATGTACTCGTATACGTGGTTTAACCAACATTTTTCATTTTGTATTTTTTATGTGTACTGTTCATCCCTATTCAAGCTTCAAATCAGATTGTTCAAAATTGCGATGCGTGATTGAATGACATGGGTACCAATATATTTACAGGTTTAAGTAGTAAATGTTATTTGTATATTATTTAGTATTAACGGCTCTCAAATGTACCGAGTTTCTTCAAAAGGGTGAGGTCTGAAGCTGAGACTCTTACCTTTACTGACGATGTTATCTAAGGATGAACTTGCATATTACTGTACTCATTGTAGGTAAATAAAGTCCTTTGTTATTATTATTATTATATTAAAACAATATAAAAAGGAAGCATTGTCCAAAGAACTGAAAAATGTGTGCGCCTGTATGTTTTTGTGTAAAGAGTGTGTTTGTACGAGGAGTATTTGTGTAGAATGTTTTTGGGTGGAGGACCTAAGAATATTTCGCACATGAAACCATATACTTGATTTCAAGAAAACATGATTTGAACGTTCAAACAACTACAGAATGAAACCAATAAACATATATTCTCGTTTATAAATAGATAACTATTTTTTTTATAACACGCCTGCGCCTGGTGGTAAGTGACACGCCTATCCATAACAGCTGCAGTGCCACTCAGTGCTTTAAATCGCAAAGATCTTAAGTGCCACTGCGCCCGGTAGCCTTGTGACATAAGTTGTCGCGTCCAACGTGCTCGTAATTTCACCAAAATTATGAATAATAAAAATTAAGTCAATTATCCATAAGTTGAACAGTTTTTCAGTCAATAACTTGTGTGTAGTTTGTGTTCAAGCAAGCGAGAGTGGCGTAAGCTCTGCCACCAGAGCAGCTATGAACCAGAAAGAGTTGGTGCTTTGTGCCTTTTGCCGTGGAAAATCTGGGTCTGGATTTTAATTAACTTCGTTGAAGTCTACGCTGACCAGAAAACTGGCAGCTACTTCCACCAGAAACGAAGCTTTATTAAAAGGGCAAGGTTGTTGGTCTTCTCATCTTTTTTCTTTTTGTTTTTCAACACTTTTGTAGTAAGCACATTCAATACATTGTTGTTGAAAAGCAGCTTTGACTTGAAAATAATTGTTGTAATAATGTACAGTTTTTATTCAATTCAAGTACGCATACATTTAAAACATTCCTACTCGTATAACGTAACACGCAATCAACTTTTGTGTTGATAAAAATCCTAAAGGACTTTTTTAAAATTTCGCTGAAATTAATATTTAACTTCATGTCGTGGAAAATTGTGAATTATTTTAGTTACGCTTCTCTCGTACCGTGTCTGTGGACTAACTCATTTAAACCGCCATGAGATATGTTTAACAAACGCTTTTGGAGAGTTACAAATGCAGAAACTTAGAATGCGGCTTTAATGACAAGCGAAAGCGATTTCTGTACAGTACACCAAGGCTAACTGTACCAAGACTAATTAATACTTTACTTTTGAATTAAAGAAAAACATAACACGTGCATTATTCCTTTAGATACTACTTAATTCAATTTGTAAGCACGGCAATTTATAATTCTACTTTTTTTTAAACTAACGTTCGAAATGAACGATCCGATATCAAATAACCCGACAAATAACTCAACTCCGTCAAATAAACCTGTAGTGTATTTGATAGGGTTACAAGAGGTTACTCGTAATATATTTTTTAAAGAGTGTCAAGAACATAAATAAATAAAATATCAAAATACTTAAATAGGTTTGCTGTATTCCTGAGTCATGAAAACTAACAGATCGACTAATTTTATACACACAATATATAAAATGTTTGTGTGTGTTTTGACTGTTATTTGTCCCTTTATTTTTAACCGACTTCAAAAAAAAGGAGGAGGTTTTCAATTCGACTGCATGTTTTTTGTTGTATGTATGTTACGCGATAATTCCGATATTTGTGAACCGATTTTCATGATTCTTTTTTTGTTGGAAAGAGGGTAATCCATAGTAATCCCATTTCATTTTGAAGAAAATCATCCACCTCTAAGGGTGGCTGATCACGCATGAATATTCATTTTTATGAATAGCGCCTAAATTTTACTTAAGGAGCAATTATTTTAATGGTTGATTTTACTATTTCTCCAATTCAAGGCGTTTTTCTCTCAATGTACTTTGAGTAGTGAGAACCGATTTTTATTATCTCCTATGTCAAGTCCTGTGTAATGGGGAACTAGGGGATATTTCAATTAAACTTGGCAAATAGATGTAATTCCACGTACTTTTGAGGTCGGTGTTTTTAGTACTCTGTACTGAGATTATATTAAATATAGACTATTTTCATTGTATTGTTTTTTGTAAGTTTTGGGTCGGAACGTGTACGCATCGGGCAACGGGCTGGGCGACGAAGCGGGGGGGGTGCTGCGGTACCAAAGCATGCGGTGTTACATTGCAATACCGCATCGCTCGTGTGGCACTGGGTGCGTTGAAATCATAGCGTTAAGAGTTGAAATCGCAACGTCCATGTGGCACCGCTCCAATTCATCCATCGATAGTAATAAAAATTTCACGTTAAAGCGATTTTCGACTCCTAAACCTCTTATTACCAAGAACGAAACCTTAACGAACATTTAAATTTGTATTAATTACATACTCCGTAGCTAACCTACCGAAAAGGTTGGAAGAGCGTTTTAGAGGAATATATAACGTCAGTGCGGCCTTCATGGTTTAGTCGCATTATACGAATTGCCTCGTTTGCGAGCATCCTTTGAGAGTTATTCGAGTTTTAATCCGTTTTGTAAAAAAGTCGGATATTTCGGGGTAATTCATTTTTTTAATGTAATTTTGGAACATTACCGTATAAAATGGCACAAAGTTACATAAACATAAATAACGGTTAAATCCAAGTTGTCGGCGTCTCCGCGCTGTGACCTTACTAAATATACGACTATGTTTTATATAAAGTAACTTCAAGTAAAAGAACATTTATTATGACGAGATGTCAACCTGAATAAGGCCTATTCTTTTTGATTGGTTGCGTGGTTTCGATAATCAGACTTCAAGGAGAGAAAAAGCAAGAGCTTTTTTTAGAAAGTTGGCCGAGAGAAAGGTTGTCAGGATAAAGAGTCAGAGATTTTTTTTTATAATATCAAGTGAAACGCACATAACAGTCACAGTGCCACTCAGAGCTTTAAAACGCAAAGATCTGAGGGGTATTGCCACTGTGCCCGTCACCCTGAGGACATAAGTTGACAAGTCCTGTGTGCCTGTAATGTCACCTTACCGCTACTACAATGTGGCATGATAGAGAGGCCTGCCTGTTTGACCGAACGGTTACCATGTTGATCTGCCAAACAGAGGTCCCGGGTACCATTGACGGGCTGGAAGAAATATTTGTACGGCCAATATTTATTTATCTTGTAAGTTTGGATGTAATTTATGGTTGTCTATGTGTGTCCATGGCACCCGTGACACAGGGTTTCCCTGGTGTGGGGCTAAAAAGAAGAATAGCGAGAAACAGGCGGGCTTTTGAAGTTACAAGTACTTTGTAAAAACAAAGAATAATTTTATTTTAAGTATGTTATGAAGAAAATACGCAGAAAGAAATAATAATGATGAAGGAAGTTAGAACTATATTCCAGTTTTTAAACCAAGTTACGAAAGAGTTCATCGTGAAGATTCCAATAATTACGAATTGAAAGTTTTTGTTCAAAGTGACAATAATATGATATAAGTGAAAGTGAAAAGATAAATATTGACTCCCGCTGCTTAAAATACTATTTAGAAAGCCCAAACAAGAGAACTAAGTTATTTAAGAAAAAGTGAAAACATAATGTTGTAGAACCACAATGGAAAATGTTTGATCAGGATCCCGATAATTAAACGAAGACATGGCTCAAAAGACTTGCATCCAAGCCAAAACTCTTAATTAAAAAAAAAAGAATAGAAAAGGCTGTCGCCATACCAAACGTCATCGGCAAAACTAAAGCCTGCAGGCATTGACTTACAATTATATGGACGTCGGGTCCGCGCTAAAAAGTGTCCGCACTTGTAAGGCGCTAAAATCGTATACAGAGCGCCAAACTCCGCTTTAGTCTTCATTTGTTCTACTGACAGCGCGATACTGCGATGACATTACAATTTAAATTTCGAATAGGTTGACTTGGGACATTTTTTTCGTGGTTTTTGTATTAGACCTGTCGTCCATTTATTTGTAAGTCAATGCCTGCAGGCTTCTATAGCTCTAGCCTTGATAGCGGTAGTAGAAAGATTTTAGCCAAGCAGCAACGTGCGCATTACTGTGTTCCGGTTTTGAAGATTAAGGGTACAGGTGAAACTACAAGCGCATGAGACTTGTTATGCCGGCTGTACACACTCGCCGAGACACCCCGAGACAGACCGAGAGCGAGTGTGTACATGATGCTCTCGCCTTGTCTCGCCCGCTCGGGTCTCGCCTCGGGACTAAATAGTGGTAGGGATGAAATAACATGTATATGGTGTTAGTTGATTGGTCAAAATAGAAGCCCCGGCCTACGTAATGTGCCTTGACGAGCGTTTAATGACAGCTTCGAAAGTTATATTTAAATTTATTACAAAAATTCTGTTGCGTTAGCAACAGTCGCTTACCACCAAGCGCAGCTTTTTCGTCTCGTTACTTAACTCAAAGTCAAAGTCAAAGATTATTTATTCCATAGGTAAAATAAATTT
>NW_020653900.1:14018425-14039551 GCF_003589595.1 Hyposmocoma kahamanoa
GACTACAAATTTTGTACTGTCATATGTGTGGTTGTGGCGTACGCAAAAGGACTTCATTCAGCATAAGCCACAGCCATGATTGACTTTGGCGCTGGTTTTCAATGAGCCCTGTTTTTCTAGACGCTTTAGGCGTAATGTTTCTTGTCTTAGCCTAGATACCATCACTTGCCTTCCATTGATGCAATTAAGAACTATGGATCATTATCTGCAACCCTTGTAACTTAATTTTTTTTGTCATCTATTGCCACCAGTCTTTTCATACCGCCCATTGATTCTTGATACTTTTGACAGGGTGTTTCTTATACCTGTGAAAGAGTTCGTCCAGGGAAGTACTGCCACTTAACCTGTTTCTGTCGCCAAACACTAATGTCAGCATTACTGTGTTCCGGTTTTGAAGAGTAAGGGTAGTGGTGAAAACAGGCACATGGGACTTGTTAACGTATGTGTTGGTGTGCATGGAAAGAGCCTCCTCGTGGCGAACACCGGTAACAGCTAAGCACGGTAACACAGTAACTACGCTGGCTAATCTTTTCAACACGATGCTTCAACCGACTTACGACTTATGTGTCAGAGTGGCAGTGCCCCTCAGATCTTCATTGCAACTGTTATGGACAGGCGTGTAGCCTACCATCAGGCGCACGACATGGCCATCCCGACACTTGATATAATTAAAAAAAACCAATCTGGCTAAGATATTACTTGTATGTTGAATATTGGCCAAGGGGTGACCTTTGTTACGCAAGTACAGTTTATGCGAACCCTCTTATGTGGCCAAATATTTTAGTCATTTTGTATTATAAGCAACGAAGTTTTCACATTTAGGTCATATTGCTGGATAACATGAATATTTAGGTAACCGTAGGCCATTACGTATTGTCCTCAAAGTAATCGTGTAGCTACTCCACATACTTATCCAGAACTTTTCGTGGTTCCTTTTTTAAAGCGAGATTTGACAACCATTATAATACCGCCGCAACGTGGTACTTGTGTAGTGTGCAACTTGCGGATTTATACAAATTTATAAAAAAATTAAGCATTTGTGTGATATCTATTGAAAATTACTTGATATCTATTGTAAAAATCACGAAGCAGTTTCTGCAAAAATCTATATCTGAAATAATGAATCGACTCAATTTATTAAAAATAACATTGTTACAGCGTTCAGGTTTTATAGACTTATAGTTAGTATTTGAATGACCATAAAATTCTCGTTTCAGATCCATGTACAACACGATAACGAAAAATGCACTTCATACTTTTATTTGTTACAATTTTCAACATTGTTCAAAGTGCGAATACTGAGAAAATCGCTTGTGACGGCTTGATATTTAACCACGTATATTATGACAAAGAGGTTTTGTTCAGTAAAATTGGAAAGCCATACAATCTTGTATATCACAAGTTCTCAGATACATTATTCTTCAGTCACACAGTTGAACAATCCATGCACGTAGATTTTGCAATAAAAGCATGTCAACTGGATTCAAAAATATGCACTGATGTTGATGGCATAGACGGTGGGTATGCCATAGCCTACGATCTTATGAATGATGACATTTACATGGGTGGACACAATGGTATTTACCAGTACAATTTTTTAACAAAGCAAGCTGAATACTTTGACGCACTAGGAAAATCTATCTGGGCATTGTTCATCAGGAAAAACTTCTACTATATTGAATATCCAGGACAGAAACTGTATGTCTATAAAGATTCAGGGTTTGTAGAAGTAGCTGAAGCCATTGGTATAGAAATCGATCATTTTCATGTATCGAGAAGCAATCAAATATATTTCTCCAATAAGACTGCGCTATTCAAAGTGGTAAAAGCTGGACAACATACAGAAGTGCTATCTGATGAGGTGGTTGTTAAACAAATCGCTGAAGACAACTATGGAGAAGTATATTTCGCCTGTTTAGATGGTATTTATTTAGAAGATAAACTCGATGTTGGGATATCTAAAGTAATTGATATAGATCAATGTTTTGGTCTGACATTTGACCAGAACGATAATGTCATATATTCTGATAAAACTTCTATTAATCGACTCGTTCCCAGTCAGCACTCTGAACTGTGTTACAATGCTATTATAAGTCACACTTCAAAGCCAACGACAGAAAAGTCTAGAGCAACTTTTAACAATTTGAATGACGATGATATAGATATTCTTTTAAATTCTACTATCGCGTGAACAGTTTTTGTTGCAATTAATGAAGTCCATGACCATGTGACCATCAAAAGTGTTCAATAGTAAAGTTGAAATGAAGCAATACTAGTGATGTAAATATAAACTTTTAGAGAATTTCTGAAGTGATAACAGTTGGAATAAAAATTTGTTGTTAGTATTCTATTCCTGTTTTTTGTCATTGTCTTACTGAATATAAAAGTTTCGCGTATCGAGAAAAAAAATACTACTGTTTTTTTAATATACGTAGCGATATTGTCGTTTTGGAAGAACGGTATGTACTTTCGTAAAAAGCAGCAACTTTGTACTTTATCAAGATTTCCAAAACTTTTTTGTGTGAACACGAAACATCTAACTTTTCGAGTTCTTAGGTTTGCGCGATTGTTACACATAGGAAATGAAACTATTTTTGCGAATTTTAATCGCGTATATTTGTTTATGTCGGGCCTTTAACAGGTAATAAAGTTTGACAAATCCCAGGTCCTTGCAAAAGAAGTCCGTTGCCTAGCCAGGATGCTGCGAGAGGCCATTGAAATAAAAAACATCCTAATTTCAACAGGGAAGATGGTTTCTCCATATCACCGGTTTGGGATCCAATATTTCCTCTGATGAAAAATCCCAAACATACATAACACTGCAGTACTAATTAATATGTTTTATTTTTCTAATTTAATTAATAATAAATTTAAAACACGAAACGTCGGTTTGTTTGAAAAAACAAATATACGCGATTTAAATCCGGAAAAATAGTTTCATTTCCTATGTGTAACAATCGCGAAAATCGATAATAAATTAAACTTAATAAAAATTCGTATCGTTAAAATAAAATAATATGTAAAACATAAAGTAAAGCAAATTGGAATGTTTCTTTGTAAAATTAAAACTAAGGTATTTAATTAAAAACTTTTGTAAGTATAGTGAAAAAATAGGGTGGTTTGCATTAATATTTGACATAACTGGTTGATGACTGTACCACCTCAGTCAACTGTGACCATGGGACCCGTAAAGGGCCCGAAACGTTGGTTTGTTTGAAAAAACGGTTTGTTTGGAAAAATAGTTTCAAACTTTCTTTTTTTTAATTTTTCTTTTAAATCTGTTTCCATAACGCATATGATATGTTTCTAAACGTGATAGAACATGTGTTATTTTAGTAACAGGAATGCCGTGTTAAATATTGAGTTAAAATATGCTATCACAATAAAACTATATTGAAATAAACTGGCTGGCGTATGGTAGTTGTCATTGGCCGTGAATTGGTTTTAAAGATCATATAGCTGGCATGCTTCCACAGTCGTTCCTGGCATGCCAAGTATAGGTATTTCAGGTACAAGTGTGCCTTTTATGGAAAACTGTAAGTATGTATACACAGGCTAGTCATCTTATGTCTGCATGTTATGGGTACGTCTTCTGTAGCAGCTACAAGTGCGTATATTTTGTCATTAAGAGCACTTCAAAAAGTATCTCAACGCGTCATTTATTCATATCTAAGTATCTAACTATAATCCAAACACGTTCTACCTCCCTGGCAGTGCACAATTGTTTTTATTATTATTTATTTTCTTTTCAACTCTATGACGAAACTCTTTGTTGTTGAATTTGATTAGAATTTTGTTTGTAGATCCAATATGTATTGTTTATTATTCGTTGCATCATTCGTAATTATTTTTAGATAAATATTTATTTAAGTATATGCTATTGTCCATCTGACAACTAATCGTCTTTAGATTCGTATCTGCCATTACTGAACGAGGTGTGATCTGTGTCGGGGAAAAGAAAATTAAAAAATATGTACCTTTGTTAATTTAAATATCGCTTCGAATTAGAAGTGTTTTGTTTTTCTTAAGGAATTCAATAATTAATTTATGTAATAATGGAGGTATGTATTGATATTTTTGAATATTTATAACAATAGACTACGTATTAGTAAAATTAAAACTCGATCACTGATTTGGATGCCTGTGGCCAACAACAGTGGTATCCCCTATGACATGGAAAGCGAAGCTGTGGCTGGCACATAGTGCACGAGAGACGCGCACCTCTTACGCCAAGTGCCGTCAAAACCGTCCAAATTACGTCATCAAACATCCCTGGTGCGCTACAGACATGGGCAACCCCATCAACATCCGAAACGCGTTATTGTATTGAGAAATGAGATCCCTCAGAAGAATATGTTGTGTGCGGCTGTGTGACAGAGTCAAGAATGCTGTAATCCGTGAAAAATGTGGTTTGAAAGAGGATGTAGTGACATAAATGTAAAAGGGTATGCTGAGGTGGTTTGGGCACATGGAGCGAACGAAGGAATGTAGATTAACGAAAGAAATATATACAGCTAACGTAGAAGGAATTATTGGAAGAGGATGGCCACTAAGAACATTCTCTGATCAAATTTAGAGTGTTCTTAAAAAGGCTGGAGTGCGTAGTGAGAAGAATAACAGGGCATTTATGAAAAGATTGACGAATGTAAGTGAAGCAGAGAGGTTTGTAAGGATCGTGTGAAGTGGCGAAATCTATGCCTAACTCAATGGGAATCTTAGGGCGAGAGTATATAAATAAATTAAAATAAAATATAATTTTCGTATTTGAATGATCCGAATGATCATTCATTACTAATCCACTACTAATAACTAACTTAGAGAGCACAACGATACTCTTGATCATCTAGCCCTCTCTGACATATGGAAAATACCAGAAATGTGACGAAGACAGGGATATTTTGATACGGACATAGTGTGGTGGAGTTCCAATGATTTACTGGATTGGATCAATCGACGCGAGTCAAATGATTCGACTTAGGCGAATGATTTGCCCATTCGAATGATTAGTATTAGTAACATTCAAACCTTATCACGACCAAATTGTGGACGCCGTAAAGAAAGAGTTCTCTTAACCGACTAGTGTGTATATAAGGATAAAAGCGTTGGTAAGGAGAAAGATATGTGTCAGAATCGTAGCAGGTAGAAAGTTGTGGAAGTATGTGCCTGTATGTAAAAGCCTTGCTGGTCGCTAAAGTTCATCATCCTTTACACTAATTCACACCTTTGGTGTAATAAGGCATCATCTGCAAGATGATAACTTTTCTGGTGGAAGGTTACGAATAAAAGACTACGAACGATATAGTCGTTAACTTTTTATGCTTAAAATGGCGAACTATAAAATGGTTGGAAAGCTCAGTTGCAGTGGCTGGAAAGACGTTATCCGTCATTGTCTTGTAAAAGTGGTAATAGTAAGAAGTGGCCATTTCAAGAAAATATATAGTCATTTAATGAAATGGTGATTTTACGAAGTGTTCAATTGTGGAAGTAGTTATTTGAAAGTGTTGTAATTTCTCATTGCAGTCCTAAACCACCAAAATTTCGAATTAATAAATAACGGGTGTTTTTGTTTACAGAATTCAATGGCAAAGTTACTCATAATAGTAACAATGCCAACTGTACTTAGTGTATCGAATAAACCATGCAACAGAATACAAATTGGTGAACAGTGGTACGAACTTTACGTCATATGGTCACATATTGGAAGGCCGTACAATCTTAATTTACATAAAAGCACGAATGTGCTCTTCTTTAGTTATTCCTTATCAGAGGTGTATTCCGATGTTGAATTTGAACTCGGATATATTAATATTGATACTTTGGAGGCCAATGTGGTAGCCGGAATAAAAGGTGGCTGTGCAATTGCTATAGATCAAGGTAACGAGGTAGTTTTTCTTGGAGGCAGCGACGGAATTTATAAATACAGTATAATTACCAAGATTGCTAATTTATATAAAGAAGAAGGAAAAAATATATGGAGTCTGTTCTTTAGAAAAAAATTGTTCTATATAAGCTATCCGAACCAAAGATTACACATAGAAATAGATGGAAATTTTTTAAGAGTAAAAGAGTTTCAAGATTTTGAAGTTGATCACTTTTTTGTAACAAGGAACAACGAAATATATTTCGCAAACAAAACGGCGTTTTACATAATTAATAACATTGATTTAAAAGCAGAAATGTTAAATGACTTGATCATTGTACGACAGATTGCAGAGGACAACGACGAGAATGTATATTTGGTCACAAATATGGGTATTTACGTAATGTCGGACTTATATCTAATGAAAAGAATTGTAGACATGAGAAACATATACGGGCTGGCGTTTGATAAACAAAATAGAATGATATTTTCGGACGATACAAGCATTATTGTTTTGAAACCAAGCAGTGTAGGGTGTAATGTAGATGAGAACCATTGGTGATTAAAATTCTTTTTTTTCCACACATCGGTAGTTTTATTTATTGTAGTGACAAAATGTACAAGTAGCGTAACTGAATGTCCTAAGATTGAATTTCGCTTGGTCTCACTGCCGCAGCAAATGAATTCTCTAGGTGCCACAAGCGTATTAGGGCGACGACGGTCTTGTTACAGCGTTTGAAAATCGAACTTCTTGCTCGACGTTACTGAAAACAGTTTTATACACAGCAGCAGATAAAATGGCATGTATTAAAATGATAATTTTAAATTTTCAAAAGCAGCGGGCAAAAAATCTAAACGGTCATCTTTTTTAATCCATTTTTTTTATCCATTTTCTCTGAGATATGAAATAAATTAGATCAATCGATATTTTAATCTGTTCTGAGCTTCGCAAAAATGTTTGATTTTTATAAATTAACTTTCATAGTTTTATTTTGGGCCTCAAAACTACATTGACAAAATTACAGATGAGCATTAAAAATAAAACTATATACTTGTTTTCGAAACTAAGTAAATTTTGTTTATATTTCTATACTAATATTACATTAACTATAATATAATATATTACGTAAGCAAATTGGCTTCTGGCGCGTACCGGCCGCTGCCGCGGCACGCTCATGTACTATCATTAAACTTAACAAAAATTAACTTTTTCTTATATTTACTAACCTATCCTTACTGAAATTTATCCTTACTGAAAAGAGGGCGCAACTAATATTTATTAGGATATCAATATCAAAAGATGAACTGGTTATAAATGTCATCAATCATTAAAAGAAAATACCAATAATAAAAAAGAGGATCAGTATTAATTTAGTATGCATAAACATAATAATAGAATGTTAGCTGGAATGCAGTTCATTTAGAATTTATCCGTAGATCAATTAATATAGACGGAACAATAAACAAATATATTATATCAAACCTATAAAAAACATCATTTATTTTAAAAAAAGTGCACATTTACAATAGATCAAATATATATTAGAGAATCAAATAATATTATCCCATTTGAAATAACTAGACGATGTAATTATAATTACGAATGATTGTAATTTGACGGATACATCTTTTCTTTTATCCCATAACAGTTGATAAAATAGAAAAGTTCCAGATGAACATTGAAATTTTGTCCAAATCAAGACCACTGTGGTCGAGTGGCTTGCGCGCCGGTTTTCATGGATTCGCCATTTCTAAACTCCCGGGTTCGATTTGTGGTCGAATAATTGTGGAAAAACTAACTTTTCTATATTGCCTCTTGTCTAGGTGTTATAGCACCGTATAGTATAGACGTTGTTTCCGATATGTATAACACAATTTCTTTCTTACTTACTTTTGAGATCAAACCAACGTAAATATTTGTATTTACGAGCAGAATGAGCATCTACTTTTTAGTCAAACAAGTTTGACATGTCATAATTCAACATACATGTAGGTAATTCAATTCTAACATGTGACATACAGACTAAAACAATAGAAAAAAAATGCATAGAAAGCGAACATTTCGTGTTTTAAAATTCGTGTTCGCACCACTGTGCAAAAAGCCGCCGTGGACAAAAAAATGACTAGTTCAATTTACAAAAATTAACACACCCAGGCAGGTCAAAGTTCAATTATGCAGAAATTTAGCTCGTGGCGTACCAACGTTGGGTTTTAGTGATGGGATGGATTACTTCAAAAGAATTTAAATTTAAAAAATTGAGTTCATTTTGCCGTAAAATCCATTCGCATTCTTATTATGTAAAACAAAAATCAGGTTTTATTTTTTTAATAATCAATTTTTTTTTATGATACGAACGGCTATACAGAGACATATTCCCTGAACGCTGTAAGTTGGGCCTTTTTAAGGCGAGAGTGAAAAGGCAACATTTAGGTGTGCATATTCCATCGCCGATCTTTTTTTTTCGTGCGCCTGATGGTAAGGAATACGCCTAAAAAAATCCATAACAGATGCAGAGCTATAATTCGTAAAGATCAAGATGTAATGTGATAATTAATGCTTTCGTGTTTTGAAGGGTAAGGGTGCTGGTGAAATCACAGGCACATGGGCTTTGTCAACTTATGTCTCGGGATGATGGGCGCAGTGGCAGTGCCCCTCAGATCTTTGCGATTTAAAGTTCTAAGTGGTACTGCAACTGTCATGGACAGGCGTGTAGCTTACAGGCGCACGAAAAAAAAGATCGGCGATGGAGTATGCACGCCTAAATATTGCCTATTCACTCTCGCCTTGAAAATGCCCAACTTACAGCGTTCAGGGAATATGTCTCTGTATAGCCGTTCGTATACTTAATATATGCATTTTTTTTGAGCGTTGAGGTGTGAAATATGTTGTAATGACCAGGGTTGTTGCTGATGCAGTGTTTTTACACATCAGCCGATGCTGATTTTCTCTATTTAAAAATTAAATGAAAAATATACATCCGTACTGAATCTATCTCCATAAAAAAACTTTCTATTTTCTTTGGTATTGTAAGAAAAGAATGTTTCAGTGATGTTGTTACATATATTAATAAAAGAATCGATCTGCTTAAAAACAATTAATCTAGCTTAATCATAGTGGAATTTTATCAAAGTTATGTTTTAAAAACTACAGTTGAGCTGTTTTTTCCGCTTGCAGTCTCTTTCCTTAAGGCAGATAAACAAACCATATTTGCGTTGCAAAAACGAGCGATTCGTTCTGTGTACTGTTTAGGTTCTCGGGTTTCTCTAAGAGAAAAGTTTAAAGAGACTGGTATCATGACTGTGGCATCACAGTACATTACTCTAATATTTTGTATGCACGTAAAAAATATACATAATTTCATTAAGAAAGAAGATATCCATAATATTATTCTTAAACTTAGAACTAAGTCCAAACTAATGGTACCACGATTTCATTTAATATAAGAACTGTATACGTTTTTGCAATAAGATTCATCATCATTTCCTAAGTTTAAAACTTACACTAAAAGAATTTTAATTGAAAATTCATATTACAAAATTGAAGAGTGTTTGTTAGATAAAGATGTATGGAAAGACAACATGAGTCTTGATTCCACACAGTTATGATTCAAAGAGTATTCCAAAGCATTTAAGTTTATTTGAAAAGAGCAATCCCTAGAGTTTCTTTCTCGTTCTTCTCAGGGAGGCCAGCGTAGTGACACAAGAAGTAGCTTAAAAATGACGTTGTAAAAAAATTATCTATGGAATAAATGATTATTTGATTTTCACTTTGTAAATTATCTCAGCGTACTTTTTAACCGACTTCAAAAAAGGAGGAGGTTCTCAATTCGACTGTATGTTCTTTCTTTTTCTTTTTTTTTTGTATGTATGTTACGCGATAACTCCGGTATTTGTGAACCGATTTTCATGATTCTTTTTTTGTTGGAAAGAGGGTATTTCCATAGTGGTCCCATTTCATTTTGAAGAAAATCATCCACCTCAAAGGGTGGCTGTTCACGCATGAAGATTCATTTTTATAAATAGCGCCTAACTATAATTTAGGAGCAATTACTTTTAGCAATTATTTAGTTGATTTTGCTATTTCTCCAATTCAAGGCGTTTTTCTCTCGATATGCCTTGAGTACTGTCGTAGTGACAACCTATTTTTATTATCTCCAATATCAAGTCCTGTATAGTGGCGAACTAGGGGATATTTCAATGAAACTTAGCAAATAGACGTAATTCCACGTACTTTTGAGGTCGGTTTTTTCAGTACTCTGTACTGAGATTATTAAGTCGTCACGACTCGAACATCCGTAATGAATATCAGCGTCAATCAATGCGGAGGCTGATGCGAGTGCTGATATTTTGATTTTAGCAGATTATCCACGAAGGAAACAACCCTGATAGTGACCAGTGTTGGTGTCGTATGAACATAGACGCCATATATGCATGGGTCCTTTATTATTTATAGCATTTATTGCCTGTGATTTTTCTCCATAATCTAAACCCATTTTATACCTGTCAAAAAGTGAAATTAACCGAATTATAGCCGTCTATTTTTCCGAACCTTCATTTCTTTTATAAAAATCATCAACCAGGACAGGAAAAGAACGCTTTGATGGTTTAGTCATGTGGAAAAGATTGACGTTAGTAGATTGATTGATTGAAGGTTTTTCTGCGGCTTCTGCGCACTTGGATGACAAAAATCCGTGGTAGTGATCCGTTTAGTCCTTGCAGATTGTTTGGTTCTATGATTTTTGAAATAGATATTACAAATAATGAAGGTATACCAATGTTTAGAGCTTCTTATTCATTCTTCTCAGAGGAATCTGCCTTACGAATAAGCTTTAGAGTTTAATCAATATGACTATTACAAGTGTAATTTGGTTACTGAAATAAAGATTATTTACTTTGACTTTGACTATTAACTTTAATTTTGATCGCACTTTAAAGTGTGAAAGTGGTGAGTAGCGACATCTGGCGGATCATGTCTGTACTACTAGCACAACGACGTACCATATCGTATGGATATTATACTAGACATATATATACTAGACATAATATACTAGACATATATTAGTAGCAGTAGTGGGCCCTGTGAAAGAGATCGTCCAGGGAAGTACTGCCACCTTAGCTATATCTGCCGCCTTTGCAGTAATGTGAGCATTACTGCGTTCCGGTTTCGAAGAGTTACAGTGCTGTTGAAATAACAGGCACATGGGACTTATCAACATATGTCTCAGGGTGACTGGCGCTGTGGCAGTGCTTCTTAGATCTTTGTGATTTAAAATTCTGAGTGACACTGCAACTGTTACGGACAGGCGTTTCGCTTACCATCAAGTGCACGTCTTGTTTGTCCCTTTACTTAGTATTATACAAAAATCCATACATATGTCCCACTGCAGAGCACGAGTCTCCTTTCTGGAGAGAGGTTTTAGGCCATAATCGACCACCCTGACATAATACGGAATGGAGGCTACATTCATACAGGTTTCGTAATTACGTTTTCCTTTACTATTAGGTAAGGGTAAAGGTAAATTAAAGACGTAGGTACATGCTGCCTCAGGGATTCAAACCATCAAACTCTCAATTGAGAAGTAATTGTTTTCCCAATGGGCTACCACCGCTCTAAGTTTAATTATGCGTGAGTATAGCCGACGTTGAATTTCGCTGCCACTTGCTTTTCACAATTATGTTACTTTACGTTTTCATTTCATCTCAAGAGAAACTTTGCTTTAACGCATCTTAGCATTATTACAAAACATGTAAGACAAACCTTAAAATATCCTCAAGACGATGTGGCAGTTGGCTGTGAGCCAGTCACGGCCATCTTTCCGTGCTCAGGACAGCGTGTGTTTATGATGATATCATGTGACGCGAATATGCATTTTCCATTAGTAGCCATATAACCTTTGGTTTCAGGCTACTTAAAAACTTTCTGGAGTCTTCCAGGTATGGTTATATAGGTATCAGTTCGACAGAACTACTGGGACTCGTAAATCCCATTTTGTTCTGTTAACAGAACTAGTGGGAATAACCGGCATTGTATTGTGGTTTTCAGTGAATGAGACTTTTTTTTATCACGTGAAATATTAAATCCAAACTATATAAAAGCGAAAGTAACTTTGTCTGTAACGTTTGCACGTTTGAATTGCAGAACTAATAATGATGAATTTTGATATGGAGATAGATGGGCTAGGAGAAGGACATAGGATATGTTTGTCACAAAAAAGTTTTAAAGGAGGTGAAATAGGATATGAATAGAATAGAATAGAAGAATAGAATAGAATCGTTTATTTCATGTTATCAATGTCACAATATTACAATTGGAAATACAATGTCAAGGGATAACTATGATCGTCAGTAATAAAATTATAATAATAATAATGAATATAAAATAAAGTAGTATAACTACTGCTTGTCGAATAAAATAAAATTAAAATTGTTTGAAAAGAAACTCATCGACACTGTACAATTCAATATCCAATAAAAGGTTTTTTAGTCGGGTACAAAACGTTGCATCGTTTCTAACACTTTTCAGGTCTGTGGGTAGATGTTCGTAGAATCTGGGACCTATTACCCGCGGATTTCTAGTTGCAAGTTCGGTACGGTGGGCAACGGATTTTAGTGTTCCCGCGTTTCGTAACGCTCGGCCTCCGCCCGTACGTCGCTCATAAGTAGCCAAGTTTTGACGCGCATAAACTATTATATCATAAATATATTGTGAGTACATGGTCATTATATTGTATTTCTTAAAAAGGTTTCTGCAGGTCTGACCCTTTTTTATGCCTACTATTGTTCTTAGTGCACGTTTTTGAAGAATAAATACCCTAATCGACTCAGTTGAATTACCCCACAGTGTGATGCCATAAGACATCAACGAATGAAAATACGCATAATACGTCTGCCTCAATACCACATTGGAGACAAGAGGACGCAGTTTCCTCAGTGCGTATGCAGCACTTCCAAGTTTTTGACATAGAGTTTGTATATGTGACTTCCAGTTCAAATTTGAGTCTAGCGTTAAACCCAAGAATTTACAGGTGTTACATAATGGAACAATGGAGGTGATAATTGGCTTTGTTATAGAATTTCTTCCTGAGAACAACATAAGGTTTGACTTCGATTCGTTAAGAATAAGTCCATTCGCAGAGAACCACTCACACAGCTGCTCATACGTGCAGGCTATTTTCTTCCAACTCGTTGTAGGTTTTAGCACACACTATAACGGTTGTATCGTCCGCAAATAGAACCACAAGACCCCCTGATATAAAGTATGGCAGATCATTGATGAATGCCAGGAATAGTGTATTACCTAGGGCAGATCCCTGTGGGATGCCAATGGTGACGTCACCAGCCGCTGACCTAGTTGTTGTACCGTTTGTACTGACCTGAACCGTTTGCCGTCTGTTTGATAAAAAAGACTTTAATAGGTTATGGGCGACTCTGTTGACGCCATACACAGCTAGCTTTTGAATTAATAAATCATTTTCAATTACATCGAACGCCTTTGTTAGGTCACAAAAAATGCCTGCAGTTTTATACTTATCATCTATACTGGTAATAATAGAATCTACTATATTTTGTGCTGCAACTACGGTGGATTTACCTTTCCTATAAGCATATTGTCTATCTGATAACAAATCGTTTATTTCGAAATGATCCATAATACTTGTTGATATAATAGATTCTATTATTTTTGATATATTCGGAACTATGGTTATCGGTCTGTGGCTTTCAACATGGGTCACGTCCCCCTTCCCCTTAAACACTGGACATACACGAGTACTTTTTAAAATATCAGGATATATACCTTCTCTAAACATTTCATTTATTAAAATAACGAGTATGTCTCCAATCACTGGCCACACCGACATTATTATATTTATAGATATATCGTATATGTCCAGCGTTTTTGACGTATGCCACATACCCCTCACTACCCCCTCCAACGAGTCACGAGTGACAGTTGGAAGGCTGTAATGAGGAACATCGCATTCACCCACGCATTTTCTTAAAAATGACATTGATTTTTCTTTATTATTGTGTAGATGTAATTTTGAAGTTATTGTAAGAAAATAATCATTGAAGTAGTCAGGTATCATGTCTACAGGCACAATGTCTCCCTTGTGAGTCAGTCGAACGTTTTGTTGGTGATTCCTAGTTGAAACCTCATCGTTCACAATCTGCCACATTACCTTACTCGAGTTTTTAGTAGACATCATCTTATTATCATTAAATAGACGACGATCACGCAAACTCATAGATTTTATTAAATTTGAATGATGTTGAAGACATTTATTTAAAACATTATCATGTGGAAATTGGTGTTTCATTGAGCAGAAATTATTATACATTGCAATGTGGTGGTTAAGTTCTTCACTCACCCATGGAATAGTATTCCTCTTTAAAGATATTTTTTTAACTGGAAAATGAATATTAATATAATAAGTTAATATTCTTATCAATGAACTAAATTTTTCATTAATATTAATATCAGTCACATGAATGAAACTCCAATCATAAGTATAAATGTCCATATAAAATAAATTAATAGACTCCTCTGCAAAGATACGTCGATGTATAAATTATGTTTACATTTTTGTGTTGCGTAACAGGTAATACGAATAGCTGTGCGTTGTGGTCGCTTATCGGCGTATCTAAAGGAGAAACGGTTATGTAATTACAGTCATCGCTCGAAACTATCCCAGAGTCCAAAGAAGTGCTACAAGTGTCACATTCGCGTGTAGGAAAATCGACAATATTTTTTGTGTTATAACAACTTAATAGGTCGTCTAGGCATCGCCTGTCCGAGTTGTCGGTTAAATAATCTACGTTTATGTCGCCGACCAAAATTAACCTTTTATTTTCGTCAAATATTGTTGACAATAATTTTTCTATTGAATATAGAAATTGTTTAAAATCTCCGTTTCCAGTTCTATAAATACCCACAATAACAATATTTTCCGAATACAGTTCAATTACACAAATTTCACAATGATATTCAACACGAAATGAAATGAATATGAAACTTTGTATGGAGAACCAATACAACCATGAAGCTAAAAGATAATTCAAGTATTTAAGTCAAATTTTGCTCGATATGAAATGATGATTTAAGAACCATGGACTGGTTCGAAAATCATCAGGGAAACTAATTTTTGAGTGGAGACCACAACTCTACAAACGCAGTGTAGGACGCCCTCTGGCCAGATGGAAAGAATGCAGCAGATCGATGTGACAAGCTGAGGACCATGTCTAGCACTGGAATGCAATAGGATGATGATGATACGCATGACATGGCATGATACAATTTCAAGTAATTTTTAGTAAGAGAATCGGTCAGCTAAAGATCGAACATGAATGTGAATTTAAAATAAGGTAGTTTTAATTTAACGCCTGAAGGTTACGTTTTAGCAACATTGTACATACATAAATAATTGTCAATTAATACGGTCAGGCGCGCGCTGAAAATTACTAAACACACGAACTAGGAAATATAAGCTTAAAGTGAATATGCATTGTATAAGCAAGAATGCGACGTTATCAGAAACATTGGTCAATTTATTGCCGATGTACGAAGACAGTAGATTGTAAGTAACAAATACCACGCGCTACAGCACTACGCTTGTAAAAATTCTGTTCCAAAATTGTCAAAATACGCGGTTAATTTGGAGTATGCCAACTTAATTTCATTTTACAATTTCTAGATAGCGCACGTTGCGGCGCAGTCCAATTTTAGTAGCATATAAGGTTGTCACATATTCAATTTTTTAACCGACTTTAAAAAAAGGAGGTTCTCAAGTGGACTGTTTTTTTGTGTGTTTATTTAGGTGATTACTCCGATATTTCTGAACCGATATGGATGATTATATTTTTATTGTTAGACAAGGGGTAGGTACTGTCAAGAGCACATCAAGCTTGACACTTTGTACTTTGCACCGTGTCAAGCTTGACGTGTTCTTTACCCAGTACATCAGTAGTGGCAACATTCAAATTTGAAGAAAATATTCCTCTAAGAGCGGTCATAATTAAAGGATGATTTTAGTTAGGTAGAAACCTAGTGCTTGTTTTTTAATTTGAACATTTGATTACTTCACATGTAATTTGTGAACATAAGTAATGAATAAATGAATCAATGTCATTAATAGATTCAGACGTCACGTTGTGTAAATCCATTTTAATAAAATGGTAGTAAATTAATTGCTACTCCGTGAAGCCAGTGCAGGTTAAATTGTGCAAAAAAGGTTGAATATTCTTCAACACAAGCGCAGCTTTTTTCATGTTCATTTTTCCATCCTCGCTCTGAATAAATTGAAAATAAATAACACAAGAGCAAGTACAGTCACTGATACCGCCATCAAAAAATACACCTGTCACGTGTTACGTGTCTCTCACCCTCAAGGGTTGTTTGATTGTTCGACTCTCGGTCGAAGAATAAGCTGGCTAAGATTTATTTTTCTGACGGACACTTTGCAGTTGGCCAGTTGCCTTAAACGGTCGCCTGAACACGTCCAACACCTGGTTGGCGGAATGTACCAAGAACTAAGGCCAACGACAACTACTGATGTTTCTATTAAAATTGAATCACTCCAAAATATACTATATATAGAATAATAACACATAGAAACCTAGTCCGCACACGCTAAGTGAGGCAAATTGAAGCGCGCCCAAAGGGCCTACACGAGCTGGCGGGCCTTCAGTGCTCAAGGTCAACTTGCACCGCGAACAGATCAAGAATTTTAGCTAAAAATGACGAAATGTGCGGTAAATGAGTGTAAAAATACGTCAGACAAACATAAAATAGATACTAACATCACATTCCACAACGAAGTAACGCGTTTCAACTTGTATTTTTGTATAAATATTCACTAAAACCGAAAATTAACCTACTACTAAAACTAGCCTACATGAATTTGATTTTTGCCTCACTTGTGACAGTTCGTTTGATATGAAACTATCATTCTATGCGTTATTATTCTAAGGTAATAGTAATATAAGAAATCACAATTGCTGTAAATTGTACGACAATTAGAATAAGGTTATGATAACCCTGGCATGGTTAAAATTAATAAAGTTTAAAAAAAATAGTCGCCGGTGAAGAAGGTGATGACGTGTGGAGAGCTCAGAACGATTGTTCATATATTTTATACTCCACTATTGTCTTCGTTAAAATTTTCAAATACCCGCAATAACGGTAATGACGCAACATTAAATTGTTCACGTTAGGTCAGATTGTGACTCTTTCAATGTAGTTACTGTCTCTTCTGTTATTACCAAATGGAAGCTTGGAATACTGATGTATTTGGTAGTTACCTGAAACAAATAAAAACCAAGTTACTGCGATGTTAAAACAAGAAAGACGTATAAATAGAAATTTGAAAACAGTCACTCTACATTTCTTCTTTCTTCCACCAATATAATTAAGTTATCTTTATAACAAACAGGAGGAAGATTCAATAAACAGTACAAAGGAAAAAATAAACATTTCGTTAAATGAAAAGAATTAACAAACGAATGAACGAAGTGTGGACTCGTTAATTATGCTCGGTAAAAACGCTCTTAGCCAATGATATTAGAAGTTTATAGATCACAAATTATAACAATTAGCTATGTGTTCTTTGACGCGGGTACAAATACTTCGCTTGATTTGTGCAATGTAAGAGAGACCACACTCGCAGTCAAGCTTGTAAACTCCTGTTGAAAAACAAATGTACGTGTGTTAATACAATGATGAAGCATTCTACGTAGTGTAAATTTTTGAATGAGTCTTTAGACGCGCTACGTGACAACGATACACAAGTAGAAATAAAACAATTGTTTTCGGATCTAAAAATCCAGTACTTTTGTTTTTTTTTTACAGATCCCTCGGTCACGACACGGCTGACTGTGAGACACAATTTCGCCACCAGGATTCGCACGAAATGTTTCGCTTCCACATTTATATGGCGAGCGGCTAGGGAGTTGAAGTACCTGCCTGCAGACTTGTTCCCTGAACGCTATAGCTTGGACCTTTACAAGGCGAGAGGGAATAGGCATTATTTAGGTGTGCGTGCTTCATCGTTGACCTCATCATCACGTTAAATGTCCACTCATTTTTGTATATAAAAAAATAATAATAATAATTAATGGGTGTAATGGCAATGCTCTTCAGACCTTTGTGATTCAAAGTTTTGAGTAGCATTATAACTGCTTTAGACAGTCGTGTCGCTTACCATTCAATACATCGATAGTAAATATTAAAACGTATGCGCAACTTCTGGTATCACGATCTCTTGTCACACCTGATATATCTTTGAACAATAATGTAGTCAAATACTTTCAGCTTTCGGTAATTAAAAAAAATGGGAAAAAATGTGATCTTCTTAAATCGCCAACAGCAGAGATGGCAATTGCGTAGCAAAATTTAGTTACTTTGAAAAAAAAAAACTTTCATCTATTAGGATCGTTGATGGCTTTTTAATGCGTCTATTAAGAAAAAAGTAATTAATAAAACTTGCCTTGTCTGATTTGAAAATACCGAAGCGACCCAGTAGTTAACATTGTGGGTCCTAGATGAGTAGGTCCCAGATACGATTCCCAGTAGGACTAGGAGGCGAAGTTTTCAGATTTGGTTTTGGTCTAAGTGTCTGGTTAATGTCCCGAAGTTAATATCGTTCTTCTGCGCCTCTACCACGAGTTTACTGTGATAGTTGTTGTTAGCGGTCGTGTAAATTACTTCATAATTTTGTATGGCAAATTATACCCGCTTGCGGTCACAAGAAGAAACAACATTTTGTATACAAACATTTTACGCGGTCGCTAGCCATAACTGTCACTGTAATCTCATGTTATAACAAAGGAAAATTTTTAGTTTATGACTAGGTTATTATTCTGCTTGCTGCTGATTATTGCGGCGCAGAAGTGGATGACACTTGCAAACCTTTATTTAGAAAACTTAATGTACTGCCGCTTGCCTGCATGTATATTAGAGATATCTGCCCACTTGTAGATAATCACCTACTGTGTGTGGTTGTGAGTGTGGGTACACTTTTAAAAAAAATATAGTGATGTATTACAGCGACGAACTAGAGTCAAAATAATGAACCTATTGTGTCAACCTCGTTGCTTCAAAGACATTTGTAAGAAAAACTCATTTAATATGTCCATTAAAATACTATATATATAACAAAATTTGCACACCTGTGCTGAATACTGTTCGTTCAATAATTGTACACTAAAATCTTGTTAAATGTATTCTTCTGTAGACTTTGACTTTGATAGAGAATTATATTATTACCGGGATTATCTTACTTAAATTCTCCGTCGGACATAGTTGGATTACACAAAACTCAATATTTTATTGCTTACCATAAATATTGTAAACAAGGTGGTAGGTAACATAAATTATGGACTCTGTAAAGGCACAACGAAAGACAAAATCTGAATAAATTTGACTATTTCTGACGCTATTCTATTTACTAAAGCCTTAAGATTATGCCAGGTACATATTGCTCATCAACTATTTGAAAAAATTATGGGAATTATAATTGACCAAAGACTTTCGTGGCATTACCATCTGGAACTGATTATGGGTAGAAAAAGGAAACTTGCATGGATTTTTAAAACTTTAAGACACGTAATGAATAGAGAGCTATTAACCAAAACCTATGTAGCTCTTGTTCAGTCAGTTATTGTTTACTGTATACCAGTGTAGGGGGGAGCTACCATGATGAAGTTTATTGACTAAGAGAGAGCTCAAAGAGCCCTTTTGGAGGTCATGTATTTCAAAGCTTTTAGAGTTTCCACAGATGTTCTATATAAGATCGGCAACCTCTTGAGTGTCAGAAAGCTGTACATTCTGAACATGACCCTAAGACTACAAAAATCGTTGCCGTGTGACCAAAATAAACAAAATAAACGAAGAAATGATATCGTAGCATATTCACGCACTGTCCGAACAGCATTTGCACGTCGACAGCACAACTCGCAAGCTTGTTATGTTTACAACTCCATCAACAAAACGTTACGAATTTATCCCATGAAACTATATGACTGTAAGAGGGCGATAAGTGAATGGTTGAGAACCCTTTTTTATGAGGAAGTGGAAAATCTTTTAGAACGCATACCTTAATTAACAACACTACAAATCATTTAAACACATAACATGCATTCGCGCGCAGGTACGCACGCACGCTCACACACAAATTCAAATTCAAATTCAAATTCAAAATAATCTTTATTTCATAGGTAAGCATTATTACACTTGAAATCGTCACAATATTAAACTCTACCGCTCATTCGTAAGGCAGATTCCCCTGAGAAGAATGAGCAAGAAACTCTAGGGGTTGCTCTTTGTAAATAACATTTACAATATTTTTTTATTTTTATTTGAAACATCAGAGATCGAGACTACCTCCATGAGCTAAACGGGTTACTACCACAGATTTTTGTCATCCAAGTACGCAGAAGTTGTATAATAACCTTTAGTATAAAGTTTTTGTTTCACTATAGTTTTAAACCTCGTGTAAGGCAAATTTTGTATATCAACCGGAATCTTGTTATAGAAGCGTATACATTGCCCCTTAAATAATTTTTTGACTTTGTGAAGACGACTATCAAGAAAAGCTAGTTTATTTCTATTCCTCGTATTAATGTTATGTCTGTCACTATTTTTCATAAATAAATTACTATTCCTTTTAACATAAATTACATTCTCATAAATGTACTGTGAGGCCAGTGTAAGAATGTTGTAAAAACGAAGAAGAGAATGTAAATTGCCCTAATGCACGTTTCTGCAGGACAAAGATTCTGTTGATATCGGCGGCATTACCCCAAAGTAAAATGCCGTATGTCATTAGACTGTGAAAGTAGCTGAAGTAAACCAATCTAGCGGTTTCGACGTCTGAAAAATTCCTTATTTTTTTAATCGCGTACACTGCAGAGCCGAGCCGTTTTGATAACTTACTTATATGGGGACCCCATTGCAATTTAGCATCTAACGTTATACCTAGAAATACAACTGTATCCACAAGATTCAATTTTTCGTTTCTAACTACAATGTTTGTAACCGTCTCTCTAACATTGTGTAATGTAAATTTCACACAATTTGTTTTTTTCACACTCTCACACACACTCTCTATCTATCTTTTCACACACACAGACGCACGCACGCACGCACGCGCGCGCTCTCTCTCTCTCACACACACACACACACTCACAGACACACTCTCTCTCTCTCTCTCTCTCTCTCTCTCTCACACACACACACACACACACACACACACACACACACACACACACAC